>NC_139042.1:132576168-132984668 GCF_965140915.1 Aythya marila
CTAATCCTGCAGTTCTCATTTCAGAGTTTCAGGCTCATCTTCAGGGGAACAGTACACATTCAGGGAATGTCACTTGATAGATTGGATCAGGTGTTTTATAAACACTGGATGAGTCCATTCTGGTCACTTATAAATAGCACCATTAGTTTTTTTTCTTCTTCTTCTTTTTTTTTTTTTTTTCCTTTTTCTTTTTAATTTTATTTTTCCTTCTAAATAGGGAAGATGCATTTAAGAAATACCGAAATACCCCAAACATCACTAGGGAGCACTATCTCTTGACCTTGGACAAATCCTTTCATTTAAAATGGAAAAGCGAAACAATGGAAGGTATTGGTAGGAATTCTAGATAAGGTCAGAGACTTTATCATCAGCAAAGAAATGAAGAAAAGGGATTTTTATAGGAAACAGCACACCATTCACAAACTCAATTAATAAAAGTGTCGATAACTCAAGATGAAAAGATCTGCCCTTAGGAGAGAGAGAATGCATGAATAACCTCAGGGATTCCTTCCCCTGTTTTCTGTGATTTCATATAGCAAAGTAGAACTGATAGAAAGAGCTAAAGTGGGGTCTTGGTTTCACTGTTAGTAACTGACTTAGAGATTCCCCTGGCAATATACTTGTTAAGAACACATTTTAAATGCTTTGTCAATTAAAGAACAAAAAGGTTGTGATGCATACAGAGCAGCACATTTGGCTTTCTGACAGTGAGCGTTTTAAAATCAGATAAATACCATTCAGAGAAATAAAGACGCATTTTAAGTTATTTGAAAGACACCTAGGAGGCAGGACAACAGAGCTAAGAACTGAAGTAAATGCTGAAAAGGTGTTTCTGGCATTAAGTGATACTTGGTAGACTGTAACTATGATAGAAGTTAATTGCCTTGGCAGAACATTTGAAAATAAGCAGTAACTTGTCCATCTCCCTGCTCTTTGAGACATCTGGAAACTATCATTCCATTTTGAAAGAGAATCAAAAATCAATACTACAGAATCCATTTTTTATTTCACACTGGAACAAAACAACCTAAGCCTTTTGGAAAATTTCTAATGAAAAAACAGAGCCCATAACACTTTATTCTAATGGCATGGTATCTAGGTTATTACATGGCATGTTAGAAACCCTGGTTCCAGTTTCTATCAGTTAATGTTTACTGCAGCTGAAGAATCCCAAGCCCTTATCAGGCTATATTGGTTATCAAAATGGACCCAAATAGTAGAACACCTTCATAAGGTAATAATGAGGTAGTCTGAATTTACATCCCAATGTGTCTCTTGAACATGGGTGGTAGATCACCATGAAAAGGGCTTCAGTATCATTTTTTTCACAGCCCAAACAAGTGTTCAAAACAGAATACTGTGTCCAGTTTGTTTCCCTATTTCTGAAGACCACTCCAGGCAAAAGCAATAGTCTTCCCACAAAATTTTCTTTCAAGAAAAAGGAAAGGCTTTTGCCAGAAAACTTCTATCATATGGAATAATATTTTAGGTGAAGAATGCACAGCTTCAGTAAGTTCTACAGTTCTACAATATTCCTTCCTGAGCTGCAAAGGAACTAAATTTGGCTCTACTAGAGAGTTTTGAAATCCAGAAAATGGGGGATTTCTATATGAATTACATTGTGTGTTACAAAGTAATTCAAGACAGAGATTTGGCTTTGTAGAAGTTATTCACAGTGAACTGGTAGAGATCTTTGGATGACTGAAAGGGTGACCAGTGATTGTTTCCATACTGGTATGATGTTATTTTACACCTGGCAGGAGAAAATCACTTTAATTATGAGGCTGTGGTAATCCTAGTTAATTTTGTTGATTCTATTTCCCTGTAGCCAAGGAAGAACTGTACATCTCTTCTGGAAAGAAAATAGTGATTCAGAGAGATTAAGTCCTGAATTCCTAACAAACAAAACACCAGACTGGAGGCAACAGTTGGATAAGGTAAGCATAACAGACTAGAAAGTCTGCAAGAACAGTTATTCTATGATTCCTACAAAGCTTAAGCCATAATGCCTCCTGTCCTGGTTTCAGCTAGGATAGAGTTAACTTTCCTCCTGGTAGCTAGTAGGGTGTTATCTTTTGGATTTAGGATGAGAAGAATGTTGATAACACACTGATGTTTTAATTGTTGCAGAGCAGTGCTTATGCTAAGCCAATGACTTTTCAGCTTCTCGTTCTGTCCTGCCAGTGGGCAGGTTGGGGGTGCAGCAGGAGCTGGGAGGGGACAGACCCAGGACAGCTGACCCAAACTGGCCAAAGGGGTATTCCATACCATCTGACATCATGCCGAACAATATACATATATATATATATATATACACAGGGGCGGCTGGCCGGGGGGGACGACTCAGGGATAGGCTGGGTTTCAGTCAGTGGGTGGCGAGCAATTGCATTGTGCATCACTTGTTTTGTATACATTATTATTAGTAGTACTATTATCATTTTTATTTTATTTTATTTTATTTTATTTTATTTTATTTTATTTTATTTTATTTTATTTTATTTTATTTTCTGTCCTAATAAACTGTCTATCTCAACCCGCAGGCTTCATTTTCCTGATCTTCTCCCCCATCCCAGAGAGGGATGGGGGAGGGTGAGCGAATGGCTGTGTGGTGCTTAGCTGCCGGATGGGTTAAACCACAACACTACTTAATGTTCTACCAAGCTTATACTCTGCAGCATATACAACGATAACGCTCAGAATCACAATGTGCCATAGGGAGGGGCAGAAGTAAAAAGAAGACAGCGTACTAGAGAAAGTAGAAAGTTTTTATGTGTTATTCATGTGCACGGTCATACAAGGCATATATCCTTGCAAGTTAAGACATGAGATTTTTTAGCCTTAACACCAACATAGTGCCATAGCACCAGTTCTTGTCAGCTCTGGAATCCCAAGAATTTCCAATTGGACTAAGAGAAAGAAGGGGAGAAGGGTGGCTTTCCATATGAATGTGCATATGGCAACATGTCTCAAGTAAGTGACCTTCATTTCTCCTCACGTGATTATCAATATGACATTTACACACCAGGTGTCTGCCCTGTGGGCGTCTGCCTTCTTGAGTCCCTGACTTATGTACATGTAAGCTTCCTGAAGGGAAATCTTGTTTCATCAGAAATGAGGAATGCAGAAGACCGCTCTGCTAAGAGCTGCATAGTACCTAGAAGCCTCTGAAGGAAAACTGCAGAAGCAGAGATGGTGCTTTAGATGGCCTTTCTGTTAACGTTAGGCACAAAATCAATGAGGTACCTTGATCGGAGGATGTTCAGCTTGCATGTGATGGTTCTACCCCTGCTTATTAACAACATGGCCTGACACCTACAGTGTGTATACATCTGATACCTACAGTGATAATCGGGGGTGGAAATAAGTATAACTAGGTACTGTTCTGCCATGGAGGCAATCAGGTGAGGGAAGAGTGCTCCTCAGGTTCCTGCTCCTAAACAAAACAAAGTCAAATCATGCTTGGTGGCCAGAGTAAATAAGATAGCTTTATTCTTAGATAACTGTGGTTTAGGAAAAAATAAACTGAAGATAAAAAGTAAGGTACCACTTTAGGGTTCAAATGGGTAAACCTAACCTAAGAAGGATCAGCAATACATTTATATCTCCCTGACTGACATACTTGGAAGTAATAGATAAAGGTTGCCCAGAGAAGCTGTGGATGCCCCATCCCTGGAAGCGTTCAAGGCCAGGTTGGATGGGGACTTGGGCAACTTGACCAAAGACCTGCCTGTAAGTCACTCTTAGGAAATCAGGGATGGAATGTAATACAGGTACATGTAAGCTACAGCCTGGAAAAGCTGGTCCTTGTTGGTGTGTATTAACAAATCACTTAAAGTGCTTCCTACACTGAAGAAGCAATCTAGGCAGAGGTAAGCTTCAGCAAAAACAAAGTCCAGAACATTTCCAATATACTTCACTGCTTATACAAGCACTTCAGTTGACAGTAAAATGGTTTGTAAGGGCTTCGGGAGCCAGCTTAGAATCACAGAATCATCTTCAAGGGAAAGAAAAAGAATTACATTCCTGTATCTGAAGCAGGCTGCCAATAGCCTTACTGATGATCCAAGAAGCCAGTGCCCAATGGCAAAACCTTTAGAAGCCCTGACTTACAATGAGATGAGCACATCTTGTGAAAGAGTGAATTTCAGTGCCCAGTTTGGGTGTTACGAAGATGTTTGTAGTGATGGTATTACTACCATTTGTACCATTATTCTGGCCTTTAACATGGAAGGGAAATTACTGCACTTCTTTAAGTTCAAGGCAGGATCAATGCAATCAGTGCTCCTTGTTCTTTGATATAATAAAAGGAACTTTGTATAACTGTCTTCTTGAGATAAGAAATCAGCCTTATACCTTCCAGAACCAGAGGAAGAAAATTCTGTTGCCAAAGTGGGATCTTACAACAGTGACCTCTGGGAAGAACGGAAAAGGTATACAGAAGGTGAGGGAGAGAAATGCAGAGAGCCTTTGCAGTGGTTCTGAAGTTACATGGGTTCAAGCCCAAATCAACCTGATCTGCTTGAGTAGCAGAGAATACAGGGAGGGAAATGAAACATGGTGAGAAATGGGTCAGGCCAACCTCTTCAAAAGTTCTGACCATATAGGAAGATAAGATAATAAGATATTAGAAATACCCTATGGGATAGGAGTTGGGTCATACCATGACGGTGTTGCTAAAGCAACTTGAGGATTCATATGTCTAGTAAGGTCTGTGACGACAATGCAGCAAGTGACTGTATTTTTAAATATAATTAAAACAAACAAACAAACAAACATAAAATTTCTTGCTTCTAAGAGTTGATGTAGACTCCCCAAAGAGCAAAGTATTACCTTTAATTAGGATATGAGGATTTCCTGAGACTTAAGACCAAACAGTGGCTCAGTATCCATAATTCTGGCAGACAGCAGAAGTCCATCTGGATGGAATACAATTAAAGGTTTCCCTCTAAAATGGCAACTGAAGTGGAAGTGAAGGAAATGTAAATAAGGTGTATGAAGATCAATATGGCAAAACATTTCACTGACAGGAGAAAATTCAGTGACATCTTTTTAATGAGAGAACTCTTTACTCTAAACCCAAGTGGTTTGCTAACAACAGGGGAGGTAAAAGAAAAGATGGAAGCCTGCAGTATTTCTCAATGTTATGAAAGAAATTGGATGAAAATTTCTAAGAATCACTGGATGGCTTTAAAGGAAAGTCTCTTGCAGATCATCTAAGAAGACCAGTTTCTTGTCTGCCTCACAAGACTTCAAAAAAAAAAAAAATCAGGCAGGAAGGAATGGGGTGTATATATCTAGTTTTCTCTATTTAAGATTTAGCTGCAGGTCACAAACCACACCATGACTAGGACACAGACCCTTCTAAGAGTCAGTATGAGATACTGAAGCAGCCACTCTTCCTGTAGGAAATTAGTGGCACTGGCACTCATATCTGACAGCAGTCGCCTTCTCCCAAAGTAATCTAACTCAAGACTGTTCTTAGCCTGTACTGATATTAAGTGTTATGAAGATCACAGTTATTTTAATAATACAGCAAATGACAGAGGACTAGTAGTGATCGTCTCAGGGCTTGTGATAGAATGCATCTTTCATCCAATTACTAAAATTGCATAGTCATCAACGTTTCCTACTTTTCCAAGACTGCCTGCAGCAGTCCATTTGCAAGAGCTGGTAAGGTTTTCTGAGGAACTTTCTAGTGCTTTCTAGAACAACTGTTTAGAAAGCACATGAAGAAATCTGGAATTTTATGGAAATGCACTACACTTTTTAAATGTAATAAAACTCTATTAAAAAATCAGTTATGGATTTTATGACTATCATAACGTAGAGTACAAATAAACAATCAGATAAGTCCCTAAATAGTAAGCTACCCACTCAAGTCTCAGTTTCTAATTAAATTTCTGTACAACCCTAGTTAATGTTCTTCTAAGGAATCACTTGTTCAAACAGGGGCTGTCCAGAAACTGTCAGCTCTTGGCCAATACCTGCTGATACAGGAGGTACTGAAGAGTTATACAATGTGCTTTGCAAACTGATTTTTTTAACTATCTCCCTAAACCTACTTACAGAGTCTATTTTTGTCTTGGAACTTGCAGGCCTAGTGTAACTAAGAAGCTTGTTTTCCATAATATCTTTTTAATTCTGTGCCTGAACTCTTGTAAGCATTGTGAACTTACTCTCAGGTTGGATAATTGCTTCTATCAGAGGGCAAAGTAGCGAAGCAGTACACTATGCTGCTCAGTCCCTCTAAACCACATTTTACATGGGCTGGGTAATCTCACTTTGTAGATAGACCTTGAGTACTGCATTTTCCAATGGTATATGGGTCCTTTCTATGATTTTTTACTGACTTCCTGTGCGATGATGGCTCTCACTGGAATTACAACTAGAAGTGTTACTACCACCTTTAGAAAGCAAGATGAGCTGCCTCATAGCTTTTGTCAGCTTAAATCAGTTTAAACAGGGCACCATTAAACAACAAATTTTTATGGGTCACTTGCTAGATCTGTGAACGAATTGCAAATTAACAAGCACAGATATTCTAAAAATAAAGGAACATATGCACAGGTGTTCACAAGAGGGAAAATATTTTACTTCAATATTATCATCTAATACAATTTCAGACTTAACAACACCCTGTGATTTCTAACATAGGGTCTGTCTGCTGTTCTATGATTAAGTGGATGGTTTAGCATGGGTGACAAGATATGACGTGGTATGAAAATTGTGCAAGTGTTGTCACCTACTGCAACTATTAGCCCAACAATTAACTCAAACTGAGACTTCTGGTTTTCCAAAGGTGGTTCTTCTAGATAGGTGAAGATGTTTACAGCCAGAGCTGAGCCTGCCAAGGGCTAGCAGGGCAGAGTGTGTTATGGGCTTACTGTTTTTAGGAAAGGAAAAAACAACCAGAAGGGAAAAGAGCAGAATCTCATCATGCCATAATCTCTTATGTGAGTGAAGAACTCCTATCTTGTAAATGATTCACTGGGTATATCTCATCAATGCTTGCTATGATTAAAACTAATAGAAATATTGTATGTGGTGTATAGGGCATCAGAATGGAAAATACAGAGTAATAAACCACTTGGAAGCCTCCAAACTGCTGGCATCATTCAGCAGTCTATGCAACCCTGTGTCCTTTGTCACATGAAAAGAATCTGGTAGAGATTCAGCCACTACCCTGTCAAGTTATCAAAAGGTCGTTCTCACTAATGGCCACAAAAGTAACATAAAGCACAAATACTAGCACAAAGGTAAGCAATGGGTTAACTAGAGAAACTAAAGAATTATCTTCATTGTCCAATGCACATCCTCATCTCTTCTACTCTCAGGCTCCACCAATACAGAAAAACAAGCCATGCTTTAGTCTTGAAAGAAGAACATAAGGAAGCTCACTAGTCACTAGGGAAAAAATCTTTCAGCGATTACTAACATAGTACACAAAGGAAATAAAATCAATTTCCAGTAATAATATTTAAATTTTTATCAAAAGTAGGCAAATTCAGTTGTTCGTTTAACACCACATATGTAATAGAACATTGTTTTATATCATCATCTAATTTTAAGTCAAAAGGCAAGTCTGCAACATGAGATTCTTTAGGAATCTTAGAGCAACACATACACACAAACACACACGATTCACATGTAAGAAGTAGCTTTCATAAGGTAAGTAAGGTTAATGGCAAAAGCTTCTTTTTATGCAGAAGAAACTGAACATTAATGCTTCAGCATTAGGAAAATAAAGTTTAAAAATGAGAAATGAAGTTGTACAACAGATGAGAACTTAACAAAATCAGTGACCTTTCAGCACAGATAAAGTCAGCTAAAAAACAAAAACAAAAAACACAAGCCAAATCAAAACCAAAAGGACCAAATGAGACCAAAAGAGAAACTCTCCCCCCGCCCCCCACGCACATACAGACAAAAGTGAGAGCACAACAAAGGAAGTGGAAGAAAAGTGTTACCCATAAGTAGCCGCCGTTTCACCCGCTTGTCCACATCAGCTACTGACGTGGCATTGTACTCAGAACTCTCAATTGCAGCCTCATCCTTCTCTAAAACACAAGTAAGGGACAAACATGGAGCAGTTGGTTAATCACAAGCCCAATTTTCCACTGCCTAAGACAGTTTCTTGGCATGGCACAGCCAAAGCCAAGAAGCAAGGCATGAAAGCACTAAATCCCCGTTAGAGAGTTAATTCCCTTAAAGACCCCAGGAAAAAAATAAAGGGAGTTTTGGGAAAGGAGGATGAAAGAGGGGGAGGAGGAAGAATGGTCAACTACAAAGTAATCAGATACATGAAGGTTGATTACTACTGGAGAACAAGGCAGCTAACATGAGTGCCCCAGAGAAGTGTTAATGATGGAAATTAAAATTCAAGGATGCTAGCTAAGCAAAAAGACAAACTGTAAAGTGATTCAGGCTAGTGGTGGCATCATGATCTGAAATTGGCAGGCAGAAGACCAAGACAAATGGAGAAAGCAAGAGTCCGGTGATGGATGGGCACGGATGCACCATAGTCTTGTACACATTGACACATCATGAAGAGAAACCAAACAACAGCATGCAAATTGAACAAAAACAACAACAAAAATAAACAAACAACAAACCGAACAAACACAAAAAAGATCAATTTGGGCAGTGCTGGTTGCCTGCTTGTCTATGAAACACTACTAGCTAAACATTCAATGCTAGAAAGGATGTTGCAAGAACAGGGTTTAGTAAACTTATAAGCATGCAGTAAGCAAGATGATGTCAGAAAAGGTCATTGTACAAGGTAGTCTCTGATGTCCTATAGGTAAGAGTTTCAGACAGCATAATGAGGACTTTGGTTATGCTTCATTAGAAATACACAGAAACAGTCAAAAGTGTGGGAAGAGGTGATCAGTAAGTGAAATAAAAATAAAGATTTCTCATACAGGAGAGCAAATGGAGAAGCAACAGCTTGGTAAATAAAATGATCTATACAGAAAAGGAATTGCTTTATTAGCAAAACAAAAACCAAAATGAAAATGGGGACTTTCACATGCAGCAAACATAAAAATAAAATAAAAGGATTAGTTAAGCAAAGACAAAATATGTTATACAAAGGGTCAAAAAGTATTTTTATGGGATTGCAGAAGTTTGCATTCTTGCAGTGATGCCTGGAATCTATACACCACTGAAGACAGCAAACATTGGAATCACTGAAGTGAGGAGGAGGAGGAGGCTGGCAGGTGTTTTTTTTTTTTTTGTGGCAACACTACATAGTTGAGTAGTAACAAGAGTTGTTTTGTTTTGTTTTTAACAAGTTCTAGATGGGATCAGGCTGCAATAGAGGCTTTTGTTTGATTTTTTTTTTTTTTTTCTCTGTAAATAATTAATGAACGTCAGTTATCAGACAAGACAGGCAATCAGGAACCATCACCAGGAAGCAGGTATAAAAATGTAAAAAAATAATATTAATAAAAAAGAAGTATTCTAAGAGAAAGAACTACTTAGTGGGAAGAAAATCAGCACAGGCAGTAATATGTGACTTACATCACAAGACCAAGGAATGTAACATGAAGTTATATGTATTACATTACAAAAATGGAAAAAAAAAAAGAAAAGTAAAAAACAGGTGCAGTGCATACAGCTTTTTAAATCATTTTTTACATGCTGGATAATATAAAACATTGATCTGAGGATATTAGTGAATGCTAAGAAACAGAAAATCAATAATCCATTCAATATAACCTGCTCTCAAGGCCCTCACTCTTGCAAATTCTCTGCATCTGGAAATGCCACAGGCTTCAGGGAGGGTTATTTAAACAGAGGGACTGTAAGACTGAGTCCACTGTGTTAATCAAAAAGCTGAGAGATCCTGTAAGCTGAGACGCAGCTTGTCTACAATATAGCAAGGCAAAGACCAGTGCTGAACCTTGTTCAGCTCTGCCTCTGCCCATACAACTCTTATCCTGCCACACAATTTGTGCAATCAAATCCTTCAAAAGCAAATGAAGTTCTGTGCAGCCTCTGAGTTTTATGCCATGGATCTGATCAAGAGATCACTAAAGATAATTGACTGATTTCCATGGATTTTAGATCAAGTGCTTTGTCTTGCAGTAATGACAAAGGAGAGAAAAGATGACAAACATGTCCTTTTTTTTTTTTTTTTTTTTTTTTAAAAAAAAAAAACTCAGGAAATTACTAGGAATTCATAAGAACTTAAAATTAAACAAACAAAAAAGTCAAAAAGACCACAATACTAATGAAAGCCATTATGGATTTTAGGCTCTAGCCTGTAAGAATCTTTGAATTCTAACTTACATTGTGCAAAAATATCCCTTTTTATTTAAAAAATGCAGGGAGTAGAAAGAAACAGTGTTAAGCAAATAATATATTTTATAATCATAAATGTTTGCATAACATCTCCCAAGATGCTTTGTCTCTTGAATGGCTTTCCTACTGATAATCTAATGAAAGCATATTTGCTACAAGTGCTGTAATTTTTAGAATCATAAAAAATACATCAGGGAAGAAAGCACATCACGATGTTTCATTTTCCACAGTAACAGCTTAGAAAAACGTGACCATTTTCCTCACCTTACTTACACAAGGAAGTCTGACTCATGAAAGTGAACAGAAGAGATGAACTTTCATACTAATTATGTAATGAAACTTTCATACATAATTATGAAAGTTCTACACCTTTTCATTAAAAAAATATTAGAGTAATGAAAAGAAATAAAAGTTAAAGAAGAGTAACAAAGGGATACTTCATTAGCAAATATTTTGACAAAACACACACAAATGCTTCTCTTTATACATAGCATGATCTTTGCTGTTATGGCCAGGAACTGCTGTTACACACTTCTCTCAGCAATGATGCTAAACTCCTGGGAGATACAAACACACACATGTGCACGCACACACACACACACACACACACACCTATGTGCACATATGTATTCTATGAGGAATATGAAATAAAATGTGCTGCAGAGAAGTACTTACCAATGCAGGTTCGGCCATCTGAATGTAGGGCATACTTCTGATGACAACCACACACAGGACCAGTATCAGTGTCATCACAGGTGTGTTGGCAGCCTCCATTCCCATAGTTACAGGTTACTAATTAAGCCCCAAATGAATGTGTATATACGTATATATAAATAAAATGACAATGAAACCAATTAGTCTTAAGGGCCTTTCAGAATACAGAAGAGCAGTAACAAACCAAGACATAAGACAACATAACATTCTTATTTGTAGTTATTTGCATTCTTTATTCTTTCTGAGCCACATTGTCTTAGTCACGCTCCTGCCTCATGCCTTACTTATTCAATCCATGAAGTGAAGAAAAGGAAGAAAGAAAAAAGAAGCATGTGCTGCTTTTCCACCAGTCTATTTTTATTAGTAATTTTAGCATGAGTGGTCAGCCAATTTCATCTCTTCCTAGCAGCTATATGCTTTTATGTACACATCTGTGATGTATGTGGCAGAAAGAAATGAGCAGTCTCCTAATACAGAGTCTATAGACAGACTTTCTCTTTTCGTTCTTCTTTACTTTCTAAGTAGAGGAAGCAGAGACCAAACAGCAAGAACAGAACCACATAAGAATTGAAATCTACTGTTTCAAGTACTGGTCCTCCTAGAGTAGAAGAACATTTTAAATAAAGCAGTTTTTTTTTTTTTTTTCTTCCCTGAGACAAAAAATATAATGTTAATATGGCCCCACAGTGTACTGGTCTCTACTAGGGAGAAAGCATTGGAAAGGTCGCTTTTACTTACAAGCATACAGTGCAAAATTGCTTTTAGCAGTTAAAATGTTATCTATTCAAAAAAAATACTGAATATACATTAAAGCAAACATTTTTCCTGACAGGTACAGTTTTGAAGTTTACAAGAATTAATAGATTGATTTTTTGCCACTTGATGGATTTAATTTCTGACAAACTATTTTTTAAATATCAACCTGGTATACAATGGCTCTAATTTTCCCCTGTTCTGTTTAATCTTTTGCAGTCACATCGCTTGATGCTGAACAAGCCAGCTCTGAATTCACTTTATTGTCTTTATATACAGGTATTTTGGACTGGACTCTTTATGGATATATTTCTATTACCAGATACAGGGGAAATTCAATTTATGATTATATATACTTAGAAATTTCAGAGGACTTAGATATTCTGTTATGTTAGAGTAATTTAAATACTGACTGCTATTAATCAGAATGAAATTCCTCACATTGGTCTTCAGCAGAAATTTTCTCCTAGATAAGAGAGTTTATATAAGAGCCACGGTAGCAAATTGCAATATACCATAAAACTAAGATAATAGTTAACAGGATTTTAAAATTGGGGATCTAAATCTAAACTGTGCTTCTACTTAATCCAACAGAGCTGAACTCAAAATTTCCCAGTGACCTCAGTAACTCTGCTTTAACACTAGCTTCTTAAAATGAAGTAGACTGGAATTTCTAGTAATAGTATCGGTAATTGAAATATCTCACATCTGCTATGAGTGTCCCATGTGCCGAATAGTCATGCACTCTCAGTAACCACTGAAGTATTTTGCATAAAATGGAACACTTCTAGCAAAAGAAATTGAGGGAGACCACCTCACCATATCCAATAGAATTCCCATTAGATCTCTCAACAACATAGGAACCTCTAGTTTATGTGAACAGTCCTTGAAGTCTGGTTAAGGTCACAACAGAAATTGTCCCTCTCCTAAGTGAGTGTAGACCAGAGGCTTTTCTGGGTGCAAGCATTCTTGGTCCTTGACATTGTACAACCTGAACAAAATCCTTGTGATGTTGAGAGATAGTGAGAGAATAATCTCTTGGTGTAGTCAAAATAATCCCTAAGAAGATGGCCTGCCTGGATTCCTGCCTCTCCTTCCACGAATGCTAGTATTTTAGCCAACTGAAAAGAATGGCGGTGAGAAAGATGGACAGCAGCTTGATTTTTTTTTTTTTTTTTTTTTTGTTTTTTGTTTTTTGTTTTTTTACTGGAGCCTGACAGTGCACTAGGCTGCAAAATGGGAATTGTGGGTCCAGTCCCACCAGATAGAGGAGGGAATTAATTCAAATCATAACAATCCTATGCTTCCAGAGAATTACATTAAAAAAGCCCTCCAAGCAGCAACCACCCTCGGGCATTTCTTCTCTTTCTTCTGTTGTATAACTAACCATTGATTTGCTTTTCTGAAAAAATACCTAAAGCAAACCATTCTACTTTGCATCAAATTGAAGCAACATTTTTTTTTTTCAATACACAGTAACAATTACGCTTTTATTTTTGATGCAAAACAAAAACTTAACATTTTTAGTCAATTCTTCCGTCTTAAAACTCCCACTTTTTCAATGCAGTTTTCCTGCTCAACATTATGCCTGTCCTCGTTCACTTCTTTTTCTCCACTCTTTGATTTGCAATTATTTTTGGTGTGTCTTTTTCTTGTGGCTCCCTCTCTATGTCACATGATGCGCAGAACAGTAACACTTTTTTGTTAATCTGGGAGTAGATGTAATACTGTTTTACAGCCTAACTGAAAGGTACAGTTACAGGCAGAGGATGTTTGAAATCAGGTGGCTGCAGGCTGACTGCAAATGTGAGCTGCTCTTCTGGCTGGCTGTGTCTGGGATGTGATCAGCCAGGGGCTGTGAGTGGTGCAGAAGGCAACTGCTTGCAGTATTCATGGTAAAGGGTGCACACTGGCAGAGCTAATTCAAGGCAAGGTAATTTTCATTTACCTATCTTCCCCTCCTTCTCAACCCTGCATGCCTCTTGGACTACTCAGAGATTCATTCAATGTTTCCACTCCTGTTGGACTGCAGTGCCATCACAAATTAACTTAAAGGTGCTGTTTATGCCAGATACTTAAATACATATATAACCAACAGTATTTTTATTAACTATTTTAAAGTGCAATCAGCAACAATGTGTACACTTCAGACAACTTGACTGCAGTGCAGTCAAAAAACTAAAAACCTCCACTCAAGTCTAAAAACCTCCACTGGAAGAGATGAAAGTATCTTAACACAGTTGCTCTGATCCACATAACATAATGGACTTTTCCTTACATTTGTCTGATGCTGTTTATAGTACATCCTGCAGAATCACACACTTGTTTTATACTTTCCTTGTATACTGAAGTTAGAGGAATACTGGTTCCTGCTCTACCCACTAAGTTAACGTACGATTTAGGTCAGTTCCTTTTACTGTCTCTTACAAATATTTGTAAATCATGAAAAATACTTAAGAGCAAAGGGACATCCAGATTGACTCCATTTTTATCAGAAAGCATTAAAGCAAATTCATGAGAAAAAAGTGTTCTTTTAAAAATTATTTCTTACAAATTTGGACTCTACAGCTATGCAACAGACTATGTGTGTGTTCATTAAGTTTGTGGCATTGAAGAGGCAAACGAAAAAGGACAAAATGGTAACTTCTGATGGACACAGATTATCTTCAAACACTATAAATCAAGTTAAAAGGATATAAAATACTAAGTAATGTTTTATTTTGTTTTACCAAAAGAGAGTATACATATATCTATTAGAATTCAGATACACTGATCCCCACATTGCAGATTTAAAACCTGAATGACACTACTGCTTTTGACACTGCATCAGCATTCACATGTATCTTAAGTGCAATCAAGATGCTGGACTTGTTCTCTTAGTATTTATGTCATGGTAATTAAAATATGTGATACAGATAGAGTTTTTTGAATATCTTATAGACCAAATGGCTTTTCCATTTGTGGGGAAATACTCTGTACATTTGGCTTAGAGAAGAGGAGGCTGAGGGGAGGCCTCATGGTGGTCTGCATCTTCCTCATGAGGGGAGTGGAGGGGCAAGTGCTGAGCTTTGCTCTCTGGCGACAGTGACAGGACCCAAGAGAATGGCATGGAGCTGTGACAGGGGAGGATTGCGCTGAGTGTTAGGGAAAGGTACTGCACCCTGAGGGTGGTTGGGCACTGGGACAGGCTCCCCAGGGCAGTGGTCATGGCATTGTGCCTGCCAGAGTTCAAGAAGCATTTGGACAATGCTCTCTTGGGTTGGCCCTGTGTGGAGCCAGGAGTTCCAGGAGTTGGAGTTCATGATCATTGTGGGTCCCTTCCAACCCAGGATATTTTATGACTCTATGTTTCTATGAAAACTAATACCAGATAGAGAAGGCTTTGCTCACATCTGCTATTAACATGAGCAGAAACAACATATAAGCCCTTCAGAGATACACGCCATTTATAAGACATGGCTAATGCTGGTGGCCAAGTTACCGGTCTGTTCTCCCAACATTCTACTGTGAATTAAGAGCTATCCTGAGCCAAAGCCATAATACCAGTGTTTCAGACTGCATTCAAACAAGATTTACTCTTTTCATTGACTATCACGCTTGGGCTCCTGAAATGGCCAGCCACCCTTCAGGGCCTGCAGGCAGGCTGCATGGCATGATCTCCCAAACTATCCACCTGCCTCTGCGTAACAGCAGAATTTACTCTGTTTGGTTGGGCTATGCTAAGCAATCCTGAGCTTTGCATTTGGGCCAGTGCTTACATCCATAGACTAGTCTTGAAATGACATTTTGATGATGAAGAACAAGAGATTACTGTTTGGACGACAAATGATACATTAAAGAAAAAAAGAAATTGTGCTGTGCATATTCCACTAAATAAAGGTATTTTCTACCTTCCATGTTAAAACACCTGGAACACCTTTCCAGTGCTTCTCTGAACTTTGGTATCATTTTTTTTCTGGTCTCTTCCGTCTCTTCCATCTGTCATGCCCATGATAAGGAACATTTGGAAAATGTATGGACAAATATTGAATCTAGTATTTAGTACCCACTAACCCCCAAAACTTCCTAAGACAATGATCTCCTCATCTTGTATATGTGTAGATGAGGTATATACCATGGCTCAGATGTCACAAAATTTGCAGCAAATTTTGTTTTTGCAATAGACTATGTGAAAACATGGCTTTCTCAGATAGATCAAACCAGTGTATTGCAGTTCCAGATAAATTAAAAATTGCAGTGTTTTTTAACTAAATTGGACATTGAATATATAATTAATATATAATTTATATAAACACACGGACATCTCTATCTATGCGATAAAGCTATGAATGCAACACTGTTTCCACTATCTGTTCTAGTATGGCCTTACATTTTTAACATTCCGAAGATCTTTGTACTGACAGCAAATAGCTGAAACTGTCAGCAGAAGCTGAAAAGCTGCCACTAGGCCTAGGTGGGAGGGCATTTTATTGCAAACATACTAGACAGGATTTTTGGAATTACTTAGCACTAGCCCTCCTCTTCACTTATTATAGGAGGAGGTTGGTAGAAATAACTGTAGTTAGGTTTATCTAGTATTCTTCATTAAAAGACTCAGCTTCCACTTGATTATAACTCTGCCAGCATTATTTCTTTTAGGTTACGACTTGCATGAATGTGTAACTGCTTTAGGTTTCTTCATACTTCCTCAAGTTCCAGCAAAAATGATCCAGGTAACTAACAAAAAATGCCTTGATTTGTCCATATTTGGGGAAAAAAAAATCTTCTCTTTATCAAAAAGCTATGCTATCATGCATAGGCATAAGACCTTAAAATATATACAGATTTAGACAGTAGAGGTTATTTCCAATGTTTTTCCACTGTAATCTGGAACCAAATTCACTATGCGTAAGTCTTATCTTTATGCTGCCAATGAGTACCCATTAAAATCACTGACAAAGCATATTCTTCTTCTAATGGCATCTAAGCACAGAAGATGATAGTTTACTACTGTTTTGGATCTAAAGGATGTAGCTTTGCTGAGAAATTATGTATGGTTCTGCCTGGTGCATTTCTAGATGGCCTTCTGACATCACTTCCAGCCTCAATACTTCTGTATTTTCCTAGGGTAGCAACTGAGAAACTACATGTTTAAAATTAACATTAGTTGTTAGACACTGGAACAGGCTGCCCAGGGAAGTGGTGGAGTCACCATCCCTGGAAGTCTTTAAAAGACGTTTAGATGTAGAGTTTAGGGATATGGTTTAGTGGGGATTGTTAGCGTTAGGTAGAGGTTGGACTTGATGATCTTGAGGTCTCTTCCAACCTAGAAATTCTGTGATTCTGTGATTAAGAAAACACTACTGTTGCAATATTAAGCATTCAAAAGCTAAAAAATACCAGACTTTTGGTGCACAGACTTATTGTATCATGATAACCATCCTTATTGACAAATGCAGACAACATTTCTGTCTTTTCAGTGCACAGGTGGGAAAGTCAGGTCTGTGGAAACAGCTGGAGAATCCTTGCCTCACTGCCAAGAGAGGATGGTCTTTTGATGCAGTGATAACAGCCCATAAAACTCTCAATTTCTGCCTTTGTAATGGAAATCCTACTTAGTGCTTGGCAATCCACAAATATTTCATCTATTACAGGCTTCTAGTATAATAATCATTTCTCCATGGCATTTGAGACTACAATGGAAGCCACTGGGGGCTTGGCTTTGACCATACTAAGTGCTATAAATGCAGAACTGTGTTCTGGGATGTCTTGGTTTCAGCTAGGATAGAGTTAACTTTCCTCCTAGTAGCTAGTAGGGTGTCATCTTTTGGATTTAGGATGAGAAGAATGTTGATAACACACTGATGTTTTAATTGCTGCAGAGCAGTGCTTATACTAAGCCAACGACTTCAGCTTCTAGCTCTGTTTTGCCAGTGGGCAGGCTGGGGGTGCAGCAGGAGCTGGGAGGGGACAGACCCAGGACAGCTGACCCAAACTGGCCAAAGGGGTATTCCATACCATCTGATGTCATGCCGAACAATATATATACATATATATATATATATACATATATATGTATATACATATATATATATATATATATATATATATATATACAATATATACAATATATATACAATATTTAACAATTTAACAATATTATATATATATATATATACATACACAGGGGTGGCTGGCCGGGGGGGACAACTCAGGGATAGGCTGGGCGTCAGTCAGTGGGTGGCGAGCAATTGCATTGTGCATCACTTGTTTTGTATACATTATTATTAGTAGTACTATTATCATTTTTATTTTATTTTATTTTATTTTATTTTATTTTATTTTATTTTATTTTATTTTATTTTATTTTATTTTATTTTATTTTATTTTATTTTATTTTATTTTCTGTCCTAATAAACTGTCTCTATCTCAACCCTCAGGCTTCATTTTCCTGATTTTCTCCCCCATCCCAAAGAGGGATGGGGGAGGGTGAATGAATGGCTGTGTGGTGCTTAGCTGCCAAACAGTTTAAACCACAACATGGCTGTTTCTGGTTAATCACCTATCACAACTAAATGACTTTGACATTAACACCTTTACATTATTCTCCCATTTGTAAGATAGGCAAAACAGTACTTTTTAACTTCACAATAATGTTCTGAAAGTATATTAACAATGCCTATGGAGCGCTCTGATATTACTGTAATGAGTATCATGGGAAAATCCATGAGGAAATTTAAAATCTTATGTTCAGAATAGCTTTTGAACACTGTGCAGCAAGCAAGGCATAACAATGAGTTATGAAGGAGAGGAAACTATTGAATGAAAGCCTATTTAATGAGCACTGACCATGACATACACTGAATGAAGCAAGACACCAATAGTGATTGCCTTATTAGTATGGAATGATATGACGAGGTGATGTGTGATCATGTAATTAGGATGTAATGACAGTCATGTAATGCATGCATTAAAAGCTGGAAGCCTTTCTTCCATTTTTTTATGTTTTCTAATTTCTTTTATTTATTTATTTTTTTTTGACTGAAAAACATGCCACATTAGAGTGGACTTGGGCCAATTCTGAAAATTTCTCTCAGTATTCTGATTCATTGGCAAAGTAACTGATAAAAAATCACCTATTGACACATTGGTTATCTGTCATCTCCTCACATAAACAAACAAACAAACATGGAAGAAAGCTCTGACAAACACTGAAAGGCACAGTTTCATGGACCATTATAAACCAGAATACTTGAGAGGGACAGACAGTATATCAGACACTACCAGTCTGTATCCCTGTATACCAGGGGTATAGACCTAGTCCAGACTGCCAAGGGGCAAGTATCTCTTCTTTAGTTCTTCTTCATGTATGCAATAATTGCAAAGTTTCAGTTCAGGATTTAAGTTAATTCCACTGAAATGCTTAGTTGCATTTTTTTTTTTTTTTAAATGTCAAGATTTTGTTTCAGTACTAAACCTTTATAAATAGTCTTCCGTAATCTCACAACTGTTGTCTTCGGCTATCTGGCTACAATTTTAGGTATCTTTGCATATGGAAGGGCTAGTAGTAAGACTATTTTAAGCAATACTCTGGAACATATTTGCAGAATGTGCTGTGATTTTACGGGTTGGTGTATTCTGCAGCAAGATCTGTGCCCTTGAAAAACTCTGTGTTCCTACATAGAGGCTTGTCAGCAAAAGTTCTTTATAAATCAAACTAACATTTGAACACCACAGGGCAATGAATAAATTCAAGTATTTTAATCTATTAAACTTTGAGGCATTTAGAAATATCTTTCCAGAAGAGGCCCTATTTCTCCTGTCATCATCTCACTATGAAAAAGGATAATATAATTCTTAAGGAATGTACGAATTCGTGGAAACAAATAATAAACAGTATAAATAAACATCCTCTCCAACTTAACCAATGTAGCTGATCTTGCACTGCAATTAACAGCATGCAATGTTTGCTTCTAATAAACACTGGGAAAGAAAATGACCATAGAGGCATTTTTTTCTCTGTGTTTTTGCCATTGGCCTTGTGTAGCCTCACAAGCATTGAGGAGCAATCAGACTGTACAGTATCCTGTGGGACTTCTTGATCACATTCAAAGGTGATTCTTTTGAATTCATACTTAGGAACAAGTATTATCTAAGCTTGTTTAAACAGTGGAGATCTCAGGTAGAAAAAAGCTGGAGTGGAAGAAAAGGTAGCACAAAAATACTGGCCCTATTCAAAGTACAAAATGTGTTTTATTCATTTTATTCATTAATCATTTTATTGCACTATTTTATTTATTTATTTATTTATCTATCTATCTATTTATTTATTTATTTATTCTCTCACAAAGCTACCAGCTAGGAAAGGAAGCTATTGGAGTCAGACCTAACACTCACTGAAGCCATAAGAAAGACTCCCATGCACTTCAGAAGCTTTCTGATGAAGATGTTATAGAGGGTCAATTATTTTAACCTATACAGAACAATTCTAGCTTCCAATTTTGTGGGCTGATGAACATCTTCAGTATCTCAGCTTCTACAATACATCACTAATAGTACATTTGATACTGCTGAGTTATATCAGTAAAAGTGGCCTGTATGCAGTGGAATCAGCAGTAGAGCAAACATTCCTGTCATTTAAAAAAGAGGATTTAACATTGATAGTTTGATGGCTGTAACAGATTTATCATTAAACCTATTAGTACATTTATCAATGTATCCATCATTGTGGACCTCCAAAAGCTAGAATTTTCTATGCACTTGTTTGTTTGTTTTGCTTTACAAGGAAAATCTAGATTAAATTATCTATCACATCCTGCATTCATAGGAAGATACAAAAGTTGATAACACTTTGCTAACAGGCTCACTGCCAAAGTTCTGTTATTTGATCCCTCTTATCCAAACCCAAGTAAACCTTTGACAGAAAAAACACACTACTAAAATTACAAATCACCTTTGGCCAAAACAAAGTTGATTTCTTGAATTCTGGAAAATAACAACAATGAAGAAAATAAGACATTTGTGGGCATTTGAAATTTAATCTTTATCTACCTACATTTGCAGTCCTTCTGGTTTTTGGCAAGTTCAAAGCCAGGCCTACATTCACAGGCAACCCCACCTTTGGGTGTCTCCCGGCAGATGTGTGCACACCCATGATCTTTGTTCATACAGTTCATACCCTCTGTAAAAGAAAGAAAGAAGAATAGAAAATATTAGTACTGAAATAAACTTGCAAAATGATTATCACCAATTATACACATCCTGTCCTTCATTGTCATTGTAATCTTAATTTTGCATCTGGACCATGTTCTACAAGGCAAAAAAATGCAGCTGAAAAGACATATACAATCAACAAAACAGTGTAATGAATGACAAAATAACCAATCCTATGATCAACTGCAGCTCTATTTCACGCTTAACACATTACAGTAATGTATATTTTGAGCATGGATTCACAAAGGGGAAGTCATGCTTAACCAGCCTGATAAACTTATACAATGAAATGACTTGATTGGTAGATGAGGGGAGAGTGGCTGATATTGTCTACCTGGACTTAGAAACGTAGAATCATCGAATATCCTGGGGATTGGAAGGGACCCAATAAGGATCATTGAGTCCAACTCCTGGCTCTACACAGGACCAACCCAAAAAACAGACCCTATGTCTGATAGAGTTGTCCAAATACTTCTTGAAATCTGGCAGGCTCAGTGCCATGACCCTAACTTTCCACACTTATAAAATTGCAGAATCTATTTTCCAAATTCAAATATAAGTATTTGAAAAATGAAAAGACAATGGAAAATGCATGTAGGATTGGCTGTTTTTATTTATATCTTTATAAAAATTCTCATTTCAAAAGGAAAAGACAGATATGAGAAATTTGGCAGTATACTGAGGCTAGTGTTATATACATGTACCTTCCTTGGGGTATACTCAGTGAGCATTGCTATAGAATATAGGGTGTTTTTCTGCATGTAGAAACCCATTACTTTTGATCTCCCTATTGAATCTCCATATTCTAATTTTTCATGAAAATATAATGGATTAAAAGGATACTTCAGGATACTCCAGGAAGTTGTCTGTGCAACTGGTGATTATAAGAGTTCAATAACTAAGCTCACAGCTATTTGTTTTATGAATAAATGTAACGATTGTTAATGCCTGGTTCATTTTCATTTGCCTGTTAATGTGCTGTATACTCTGTCACACACAAAATCTGTTTTTCAGATGATGCATCCACCAAAACTTATATCTAAGCATTTTTGGTTGGATTTCTTTGCTCTTTGCCATACAACTCAATTATCTCTGTTATCCACAGTAAGTGCAGGCAATCTTCAACAAACCTGCTACTCCTTTTCTCTTTGACTACATTAATTTCTTAGTCATCTTAAGTCCAATTTTAGCTTTCTGAACTATACAAGTGATTTAGATATTTAATGTGCCTGATGTTCTTAGAGGTTTTCATTACCATGTTAATTCAAATCCCACATATTCACAGAAATATTTAACTCAGTCCTTGTGGGTCAGCATCTAGCATTCCTAGTGTGAAGGAAGGTCAGCTAAATCTGCATTACAAAGCCTTCCCAGTGTTCCCCTTGGGTTTCTGACCTGGAAAGGAGAGATGAATTCTCTTAGAGTATCACTGCCCGAGATTTCACAACGTAACTCGGCTTACTACCATGAAAACAACATGTATTCCCCAAAACACTGGTGAATGGAGGATCACTGTAGACTCAGCAGCTTGTCTGCCACTTTGTACCATGGCTATTTCTACCTATTAAAGGCCAATTTTGCAAAACAACTCAAATGGAAAATGTTCAAGCTAAACTGACAGTGATGATGTATTATAAATATTTTATTATTTATTTATTTTTTTTTTCCCAGGGCTGTTGCAAGGTTTTTGCTTCCAAAGGTGGAAACAATCTCTGTGTTCCCTTTTCATTCTTAAAGAAGTCACATGAACACATCTGCCACCTCCGGTATCTACACGCACAGCCTTTGCATTTAGGCTGATCTCACACTATCAAATCAAATACTTCAAACCAAGTATTGAGATTTTATTACAAACTTTTATGACAAACTCAGCATACAGAATAGTTTTTAATCAAACATAAGGAAGAGGTTCTTCACTGAGAGGGTGGTCGCACACAGTGAAGCAGTCACTGCACCAAGCCTGTTTGAATTTAAAAAGCAATTGGACTGTGCACTTAGTCACATGGTCTAAACTTTTGGGTAGACCTGTGCAGTGCCAGGAGTTGGACTTGATGATCCTTATGGGTCCCTTCCGACTCAGGATGTTCTATGATTCTATGATAAATGAAAGGATTAGCATGTAAAACAGTTACTAATAAAATTTGTGTACAAAATTTGAAGAAGGAAATGTTCCAGAAAGTAAGATTGGCTCAGGTTGACAGAAGCTAACAGCTTCAGAAGTTATTTGTACTGCCTGACTTTACTTCAGAAAGGTTATATTAGCAGAACAATGAAAAACACATCACCAGTAAGACTGGGTAGGTTAGTTGATCTCCCCTATAAAAAAAATCAGAATCTTAAAACTCAACGTATGAAAATCAACATCATAAACAAATTATTTCTCTCTAAGCTGTGTTAGCATGGATGAGTATAAAAACTTGTCAAAGCGCAAAATTCTTTGCAAACTGTAGCCTGCACAAGAGATGCTATTGAAGATATAATACACACCATACTATACTATACTATACGCATGATACTGTACTCTGCCATCCCATACATAAAAGTGAGGTATGAATGTTGTATATGGATGAACAGATATAAGAAACCTGGGAACAGCCTTTTTGAAAGTTTTGAGGCATTTTATAATCCCTTTCTCTAAACTGCTACCAACAAAGGATTTCAAACACAATGTGTTTGACAAACTACATTCCTGCATACTACACTATGTTCAGAAAAGGATCTGGGAAAGATACCACATGCCCGATTGAGTCACATTGCTGAGGCAATGAGAAGAGAGGAAATAGAGAGATGAAAGAAGATATTTAATGGCCCAGAAGTGTAATGAAGCAAGTGATTTTCAGTGTTTACTTACAGATACTGAATATCTGCCATTGTTAAAATCACTTGGGAAGTGAGAAATTATACACTACTAATAATATTGGGAAAAGCTATGATTAGAATTATTACATCTTGAAACTAAAGTGAAAGGCAAAGCAGGTTTTTATTCTAGTATTTGTGTGTATGGCCACAATATTTCAGTTATTTTCTTACTCATTTCAATTATTGTATTCATCAGGTACTTGGAGCTGTACAAAAGCTATTTCAGTTTAGCTGGAGAACACCATTAAAATCTCCTAAACCAGAGAATCATTATTTCAGAAAATTGAAGTTTTTATGGTGAAATATAACGCCATTATTTTTCAGAGCAGGAACTTATCCACAAGCTTCTCATTTATATTTTAGTATTTTTCAAATTCCTAAGAACTAAATTAAAAAGAAATTCTGAACAAAATTTTGATTAGAACTTACAAAACATTTATATGAAAATGCAGCAAGGAAATACTTAGGCTTGTTTAAAAAATATTGTCTTAAACAAATTCATGCTAATTTGCAAATAGTTTTAATTGTTCCAAATTTCAGATTTTCAGCAAATGCAGCATTTGGCCAGATGCCTTCTGCATCAATCTGCATACACAAATGATTTATGAATCACTGTTGAGACGTAAGATTTACCCTTTTTTGAAGAACTGGCCCTTCAACCAATACTGAATCTTTTATGACATTGCATATAAATCAAACTTAAAAAAAAAAAAAAAAAAACAACACTACTTTCCAAACGCTAGTTTACTTGCTATACAAATGCATGCAAGTAGGAGAGAAAAATGCTCCTAGAATTACTTTGCCAGATATTCCCTTTAGCAAGATACGGTCTAAAATGTCTAATGTAGTACAAATACATAAACACAACACATATTTTCCTATACTGGAACTGGGTAGATTGCACTGCTAGTAGTAGAACAGCTGGTCTTTTGACAGTACTTCATTGCACTATTATAGAAGTAGTAACTGAAGTGTGAACAGGCACTCCGGGCCTGTTCAGCCTGGAGAAGAGGAGGCTGAGGGGAGACCTCATCACAGTCTACAACTTCCTCGTAAGGGGGTGTCGAGAGGCAGGAGACCTTTTCTCCATTAACACCAGTGACAGGACCCGCGGGAACAGGGTTAAGCTGAGGCAGGGGAAATTTAGGCTTGACATCAGGAGGGTGTAATGAACATTTATGTACATTATATATATATATTATATATATATTATATATATATAATGTAATGTACACTTCACAGAGAGGGTGGTTGCACACTGGAACAGGCTCCCCAGGGAAGTGGTCACTGCACCGAGCCTGTCTGAATTTAAGAAGAGATTGGACTGTGCACTTAGTCACATGGTCTGAACTTTTGGGTAGACCTGTGCGGTGTCAAGAGTTGGACTTGATGATCCTTAAGGGTCCCTTCCAACTCAGGATATTCTATGATTCTATGATTCTATGATAAAATGTCTGAGTTATCATTTCCCCTCACTATCACCTCCTGAGAAACAAAGTTTTGCCTTATTTTAGTTCATCTTCAGTAGCTACCTAATGTTCCCATACTTTTACCTAGGGACCCAAGAGTGAATAAAAGCACGGAAAAAGCATCTTAGTGCCTGCCTCGGTGTTCAGCATCCCTTGGCCTCACAAAAAAAAGGGCAACTGAAAGAGGAGGTGAGGAACATGTGTCCAGACCCACTGGCACTGTCATGTGCAGGGAGACAGGAAGCTCCTCTCCTGGGTGATGGGCAGTGCACAGCTAGAGCAAAAATGCTGTGTTCCCTCTGGGGGTAAGTGGAACAATGAAGGATGACAAACAGCTTGATTTGTAGAGATGTGTGGAAAACTAGTCATTCAAGTAAAAAACATCATCACTGAATAACTGAGAGGGATTCTATTTTTCATTTAAATGTGTTTGAAGCTTTTCTCTTCATCATCATAAGCCTCAAGTCAGCAAAGAGGCCCTAGCTCCAAGAGGAGCACCCTGTGCCTCACATGTCACTCCTTCCTAGAGTTGACAACCCATTGCAGGTCCAAAGAAGAGAGGGGAAATACCTGTGGAACTATCCTAGCCCTTTCCCAAGACAGTACAGGATTATGTCTAGAGCACTTTTACCCCAGTATGCTGCACAGCCTGGACCAAGGAACAGACAATGGATCTTTTACCCTACCCTTGACCAAAATGTATTTGCAAAACTTTATCTTCTACTACACAGCTTTCATAGAATCATGAAATCACAGAATGGTTTGGGTTGGAAGGGACCTCAAAGACCACCTGGTTCCAACCCCCCTGCAATGGGCAGGGACACTTCTCACTAAACCAGGTCACACAAAGCCCCATCTAACCTGACCTTGAACACTTCCACGGATAGGGCATCCACAGTTTCTCTGGGCAGCCTGTTCCAGTGCCTCACCACATTCAGAGTAAAGAATTTCTTCCAAATAACTAGGATAAATCTACCATCTTTTAGTTTAATGCCATTACTCCTTGTCCTATTACTACACTCCCAGACAAAGAGTCCCTCTCCAGCTTTCTTGTATCCTTTTAGGTACTACAAGGTTGAAATGAGGTTTCTCTTCTCCAGGCTGAACAACCTCAACTCTTTCAGCCTTTCTTCACAGGAGAGGTGCTCCAGCCCTCTGATCACCTTTGTGGCCCTCCTCTGGACTTGTTCTAATATAATCATGTCCTTCTTGTGCTGGGGACTCCAGGGCTGAATGCAGTGCTACAGGTGGGGTCTTAGGAGGACAGAGTAGAGGGGTAGAATTCCCTCCCTTGGTCTGCTGGCCGCACTGCTTTTGATGCAGCCCAGGATACAGTTGGCTTTCTGGACTGCAAGTGCACACTGCTGACTCTTGAGGTTCTCATCAACCAACAACCCCAGGTCCTTCTCCTCAGGGCTGCTCTCAGTGCATTTTCCGCCCAGCCTTTATTTGCGCTTGGGACTGCCCAGGTACAGGAATTGGCCTTGTTGAAATTCATGAGGTTTGCACAGGCAAACTCTGATCCCTCTGTCATCAGCTCTTACATCCCTCTGGATGGCATCCCTTCCCTCCATCTTTGTGGTCCCCTCTCTCTCTCACTTCTGCTATTTTTTGCACTAATCTGTGTACAGCAGTTTCTAGAACTTGAGTGATTATAGATGAACTGAAAAAACATAGTTCCCAAATCAAGGGAAAGACTAAATGTTGAGAAAAGAGAAGTCAGAACACCAAAAAATCTTTACGTATCCTTGATACTATAATGTTTGAAGTTGAAAGGCTCTAGGTTTTTCATGTTAATTGTTAACTAAAGCAATATCTTAATTTCATATACTGCTACTCAAGATCATCTTTAGAGCATAGCACAAAAACAGGTGTGTGTTCTCTTTGGCAGTTCTGGCAGACAGTAAAATGAAGACTTTTCAAACAGTTATACATATTCTCAGTAGATTCACCTCACAAAAGACAGCAAAACAGAATCCAATAGAAAATACATTATAAACAGGAAGAGAAATGCTACTTAAGAAAGAAGAACACTAATCTAATTGAACTAAAACCTCTCTTAGCATTTTAGATATGACTTGAGAAGCTTGCGTATTGCAGTCATGTTTTTTCTTCTGACTTTCAGTTACAAAAGATTGTTCATGGAGAGTGGCAGACATTGTTATGTGACCTGCAATCCACAGTCATTTTGTTCCTGGCCTAGGAGAGATTGGGTGTGAGTCTACTACATTAATACACTCTGCCATCTATTTATCACAAATCTCTTAATAGGGCTGTTCTGCAAAACATTCAGTCTGATACAATGACCTTTCCATTGTATTATGTTCTAAAAATGTTTTCAGCTCAGTGGCTCTGAAAATGCTTGAATCAGGCTCACTGTGACAACTAATGTGCTGATCAGCCTTTATTTTTCATTAACACTGCCTGTTCTCATCTTAATTAAGACATCTAGCCATTATTTTACTTTGTGGTTCATCCTATATGCTCATATTACCTTCTCTGTTGTCACAGTTTCACTCTGTATTTGCTTTGTTGCTGTTTTTTATATTTTCCAATTAACCATGCTAGTTCCAAACACAATCTGAAATTGAATACTTAGAATTGTGCCAGTGATACAATACAGTACCACTTTTGAAGGTTATTGTCAGAGTATACGTGGTTGAATGTGGTTAAAAAGTACAAGAAATCTAGAATTTAATCCATACAAATACACTGGCATAAACATTAACATGTGCAGCACTGATACTCAGTCCCCAAAACTATGTAATTGGAATCTCTTTTTTTGTGTGTGTGGGTATGTTAATTTTAGTACTAGGTACACATAAAAATAATTTATTACAGTTGCACCCTCATTTAATTAAAAAATGGATCTTATAAAAAGTCATGAAAAAGTTGTAGAAATTATTTACATAATTCATACATCATACATAATCTGTATGATTGTGTTCAATAGCTTCTAGAAAAGTTAAAATACATTCAATATATTTATATGCTAGTCACTGAATTTCTAGACTCAGATAAACCACAGTGTTTTATTATTTATTGTTTTACATACTTTTTATGAACATGCTCTGCGTGCAAAGTAAAGCAAAAATCTTTTTAACACAAACAATAAGAAATTGTTTGGTCAGCTTCTTTCCATCAATCTTAATTACAGTGGATAATTACTTTTGCTTAGGCAGGGGATACATGTGGTGCTATACTGCTAATAGTGATACTCATGAATTTCAGGTGTAAATTTGAGAACTGCTCTTTGAGTGACAGGATTCAATTGTATCAGAATCAGTTGTTGCAGTTCAACTGTATCAGTATGCATTACATATCATAGCAAAATAAAATAATACATAGTATATTGTAATGATAATATAGTAAGAACCAGAATGTAACATGAACTGTAATTTTTTTAGGTCAGCTGATTGTCACATAGTCATTCCCTCCATAACTGCTGCCAGAAAGAGGGAAACACACCTTTAGCAACAGAGAAATCAAATACAAGAAGATACAAACATTCTAATTTTAGTTGTTTACTAAATTATTGAAATAGTGTATTTTTTGTTGTTGCTGTTGTTTGTTTTCTTTCTAAAAATTAATGTGAGCAATGACAGCATTGCTACAGTGAAACACACTGGGGAATTACCAAGAAATGTAGAAGACTGACAGAGAAAATTCCTCTCAGAGTTTTTGGTTTACTGTGTTCAGAATGGAGGCCAAAAAAAAACCACAGTAAGTTTCTGATGGAGACACGAACACGATGCTAGTGAAAGTGCAAGACAGATGTTTCAAGCCAAATGTTACTTCTGTGTGTAAATTTTGGTCATAAGTGCTGAAAGATGGTTGAATATCCAAAATATGCGTACAGTTAACTTTCCCACTGGCTTGTGGAAAGCAGATCCCCATCTATAGCCTAATACACAAAGTACTCCTGCCTTGGCCTTTTAACTCAAGCATCTTGCATGCTTCAGAGCAATGAAAATCAGCATTTGGCTAACCACCCCAGGTACAGGCAACAAATACATATGGTCTGATCTTGGTTCCATTAAAAACAAAGGATCACTTTCCAACAGCATGGACCTGACCTTCACCTTCATGCTACACAGTTCCTTCAAACCTTCTGGACATTTCTGGCTCACTAATAAGGACTTTGTTCTGGGAGGTGAAGAACATCTGGTGAGCTTGGCTACTCAGTGAGAGCTTGAGATGCTCTCATCTCAAAAAATAATACATCCCTACCTGAAGATAGGAAAAAAACAAAACAAAACAAAAACACAAACAAACAAAACAACAACAACAACAACAACGAAACATACCAAGATTCTCTCTCTTTAGCAAGAAAAAAAAAAAAGGACAAAATAAATTTATCAGGGCAGCTACTCTTCCTCAGACAATGATAATGTCATGGTAAAAAGCGTCCGTCTAGGAACAGACCACTGGAGTTAAGTGGGAAACATTGTATCAGGTATGTCATAAATATAATAATCTATTTCATGACCTAATATTCTTCATTTTGTTAAGTGGATGAATACAGGACTTTCTGCTTTCATTTGTGGAATAGGTTGCTTGTTTCTACCTAAAGCTTTAGGAAAATACCATTTTTAGTGACCACTATCTCACCTCTACAGAGGTTAAAAAGAAAACTAAACAAATATAGCAGGCAAACTGACACAAGGAAACAGAATTTTACCCTATTAAGTAGGTTGGCTAGATAAATTCTGGACATCATACAAGAAAACAGCTGCTACTATATAATACAAAATAAACAAGTTCAAGTTTGTTTAGCAATTGCATGTGTTTTCAGTTTGGATATAAAACATGCTTAGGGACACCATCTTCAGCAGGCAGACTTGCAGTCTGATCTCTGACAAAATACTCCTGCTCTGAGTGTCAGCTGGAAAAACTGCATCTGTCATCCAGCCCTGAAGAGAGGTTTTGTCTGACAATTTAAAAATAGGCATGTGTCAGAAATACAACTTCATTCTGTCAGTAGTATGCAGATAGATCTGTAATTCTGCAAAGGTACTGTAATTTCAGATAAGAGGACAGAAAGATTAAATGAATGATGGGAGTGAACAAACCAAGTTTAATTTAGCAGAAAAATCATGCTGGTAGAGAAAGATAATAGATTTAAAATTTTCCAAAAAATGACAGCAATTCCAGTGGGACCATGAGAGAATGAGAATGACAGGCTGAAATCCAACCCAGGTTGGCTGAGACTGACTACTGTGATTGTGTGATGGCTTTTTGGTGGATTGCATGAAGGTATTTTGGCAAACTCAGTCTTTCCCACATTGTTGTTCAGCACCACGCTGGTGCTCACTGTAGAGACCCTTTCCAACGGCCTTTGTGGGGAGGCTGAGTACAGTTACCTTCTCACATGTAGAATGGAGTTTATTTCAAAGATAATTCAGTAAGATAGCACAGGGAATTTGAGCTGCTGCTGTTCTGGCAAAATCTCTGTCTCCACCAATACCTACTTGGCACCCACCATCAATGCTGATTTCACACAAAGGGAAAGAAATGGCAGGGGAAGGGAAAGATAAGGAAAGATGGAAGGGAAGGGAAGGGGAGGGGAGGGAAGGGGAGGGGAGGGAAGGGAAGGGAAGGGAAGGGAAGGGAAGGGAAGGGAAGGGAAGGGAAGGGAAGGGAAGGGAAGGGAAGGGAAGGGAAGGGAAGGGAAGGGAAGGGAAGGGAAGGGAAGGGAAGGGAAGGGAAGGGAAGGGAAGCATAGTCAACACTACTACAATCTGCTTTTAATTTTTCTTCATCTTTGAATAAGAATTCCTTAAAGACCAAAGCAAAGCAAAAGAAAAGGCTGTTTTTTGAGGAGATACTGCCACACAAAGCCCTCTGGTAGATGAAAGTAACCCTGAATGCAGGCAAGGCTTTGCAGGAGGCATAGCTGAGGAATGTTCTTTCTCTATTTGAGTCTTCGCCACTGCTGTTGTATTTCTTGGTGCCTTGGTGGGAGCTACTAAATCCCAAAATGTCTCTCATGTCCCACCCCTCAGAGATGTGGTGCTACAGCAGAGCTAGCAAATGACAGCATCATCAAGGCTTGAATACCCTCAGATGGGTAGGAGTTTGGTAACTACAAAAAAGGACAAAGTTGTTTCAAAAATTAGAAACTCCCAGGTTATTTTGGAAAATACTAGTCTTTGTGCCTTATAGCATACTGAAGATATGAAAACCTGGCTCAGTGATTTCTATACAGTCTCTCTAAGTAGAAAAAAAAATCAATTTATAACATGGGAAGGTTGTAGAGCGTTAGAACAGACAACGGCAAGGTGGGTATTTTTTTCCTCCCTGTTCGCAGGAAAACTCAGTTTTTCAACAAAAATACTCCGCCTAATATCATGTGAAATTTATCTAAAAGACGTTGTGGAGCTTTTAGTTTTCCAATAAAATGACTTACAATAATCGCTGGAAGCAGATAATTTTCACAAATATAAATAAATCAATTAAAAATACAGCTCTTCATTAGTGTTTCATGAGGAGATTTTGAACAAGGACTAATCAAAGTTTAAACAACTATTATCATCTATGTAAAGATAAGGTAAGAAATGGGATGATGGGAATAACAAAACAAAGTCTAAAATCCTCTGTGTTTTTTGTTATTGTTGTTGTTTTGTTTTTCCTTCTGAAATCTTTACAGTTGACATGAGACAGCCTTGGTTTCCAGAAAGAAATCATTCTAATAAAATATTTCAGAAATAAAGATTTCTAGGGCACTTTTTCAAACACGTACCATATACTCAAATAGACAGACTAGCAGCAAATATTTCAACAACACTTCACTTTGCAGGAACTTCTTCACATCTGAAACTCTTCCTAGGAAAATTTCATAACTTCTTGCAACATCATGTAATAAAATATACATATGTGCTTAATCAGCATCCTTGAAAGCAATATTCAAAATAAAGGGCGCCTACCAAGTTTAATTTCAGACTCTGCTATTTAAGGAAACTGTGAAGTAAATAATCCTCTCAAAGCAGCAGGATGAAACAGATTCTCATTCTTGATTCCTATTAAACTTTAACTAAGATGCTTTTTTCCCCATGGAAACAGCTGATGATGAATGCACCAGCTGTATGTGAGGTTTAGGTTAAAAATCCCAACTGGAAAAACAATCTCAGCCATGCCTATTCTGCACTGGGAATGTACTCACAACTCTCAAATTCTTTTTCAGGGAAGAAGCCATCTCCCGTGCCCTTGGCCTTACAGGTACTACCTTTCTGAGGTACATCCCCATACCAGACAGCATTTTCTGAAGACATTCCAAAGAAACCTAATATTAATTCTGCTATTTTAGTAAGATTATTTATTACCATGAACACAACACTTAAAGACATTCATAAGTATTTTGTGTTGATGGCTGGAAAAAAGCTGGATACATGCAATTGATTTTTTCCCTATTTTTACATTAATAGAAAATACACTGCAGAACTAGTTAGCAAAATGATACATGACAGTATATATAACTACATAAAATATTTTACTTACTCTACTATATATACCACTATAAATATACTATTTTATATGTATTATGAACATTATACACATAATTACATATAACACTATACACACATATGCACATATACAATCTATTTAAACCTACAAATGTGTTGTGCAGAAAATAAAGATTGTCCGCTGCTCTACAGGTAAATATAGAGAACATACAAAATGATTATCTATCATCAGGCCTATCATTTTTTTTAGGGTATGACCAAGATTCAAAGCTCAACCTGCTATTGATTTTGGTTCTTACAAAATGAAACACTGACCATGATGACAATAAATTCATAGACTCGTGCACATTCTGAAAGGCTCGCATAGCATAAAGGCAGTCATGTTTCTCAAAGATAAGGGATAAAACTACCAAGTTTCTGGCCTCATGTTATGTTTTTTGTAGATCAGTTTACCTCTAGAAAGCCAAATGTGAAGCAACATCCACATGTAGCTGTGCTATAGTCCCCAGAACTTCACAATACCATCCACATTTTGACAGTAGAAAAATCCAATAGTCTTAGCTGTTCTAGAACAACCAAATAACTGATGTCCACCACTGTGGTGACTTTCAGAAAAAAAAGGGTCATTCATAGCTTATATACAATGCAGAACTTTATTTTTAACAGTGCTTTTTGGAGCTATTATTTATAGTTGCAAACTTCAAGGTTTGTACAGCCCACTTCCGCACACCATCAGTGTTCGGGAAACAGTTTCTTTCTTGGAGAAGTCAAACTGGAAGGTGTATATCAGGTTGCCATATATAGCTAGCACCACAGAGTACAGAATGGGTTTCGAAATTGTTCCCAATTTCAATGCATTCCCTTCTTTTTTATTTTCAATAAAAATACATACATACATATATTACTGATGAGTGTCAAAGAAATAAAGTAATCTAAGTCAGAACTGTAGCAGAAGCAAGAAATAATAAAATTATACTCTGCCTCAGAAATGCTATTGCTTCTGCAATTTTACACTAGCAAGACTGTCAATACCTGGGGACAACGGAACAATGAATATGAAAGGCAAAATATATGTTTGTAAACTGCTTTTTAGATGGACAATTAGATTTCCTATCAAAATGTTTCTAAATATGAAGTGTCTGGGGTAAAAGCTTAGCGATCTAGAGTACTGTCACAACTGGATTAATATTTTATCAGAGTGTTTGTCTTTTCTCTATTCGTCTCTATCTTTTGATTATTTAGTGAGTCTGGGGCTAGAGATCATAAATTTCAAAATTCTTTAAAGTTTTTTTTCTCTTTCTGATCAAAGAAATGTTTATGTATCCTTCCCATACTGTGTCTCTTTAAACCATTGGCTTTTTCAAAGTGATTTTTTTTTTTTAACACCATAATGTGATGTACACAGAGAGGTAAATGATGTCAGAATCCTTTCTGCTCCAAACCAGTCTGTAAATCTTCAGAAAAGCAAAGTTCATGGGTGCATTTAAAAAGGGCACAATCTGTTTGTGCTTAAAAGAAAGTCCCCCTTTTTTGTGTGCAGAATAACAATGCCAGAATGTGTTATTCCAAAGAACTGTTGCCATGGCGATGCCATCAATAACATCATTTTCTGCATCCTTGTCCTCTAAACACATAAGTAACGCAACAAGCATTGGTAAATGTGAAAAAAGAACAATTACCTTTTCTCTCTCAACAGAAGAGGAAGCCTTTTTTCACCTCATCAATAGAAAATTATGTAGAAAGGAATAATAAAGACTGTTACAAGAAGCACCAAGAAGGCTATTAGTGACAAAGGTTTTTTTTTTTTTTTCCTTTCCATGAATAATTACAGCTCTTCAAGAAGAAATCAGTCCAAACTAAGGACCCTTTGCAAGCTTTAGATGGTAAAACAAACATTTGACTATACAAGGATTTCCCTTTCATGTACCTTTCCAAGGAAAACCAACTAAAATCCAGAGTGAAATGGGAGAGAGAAAACCCAAAGGAACATCTGTTGCAATTAAATCCAAAGAACCCTACACATTCACCTAAAAAACTTGTATCAAAAGCAACTATGTTAGTGACAGAATCAAGCCAGCAGGTTAAAATTGGCTGTGGTGGGAAAATTTGGCTCTTTAAGTAGTATAATAACAGGAAGCTATTCCGATTTTGAACTAACAGGGAGAAAAGGATTTCAATAGCAGATGTGTTAACAAACAGTTGTAAAACACTGTTAAGTTTAAAACCTCAAGGTCTAAAGCAAAACAGTAGATATACTTACTACATGGAGTCTACTCATAAGTAATGGAAACTTTACCAAATCAAGGTATGACTGCAGAATCATGTAACATGTAATTAATAAACCCTTCTGAAACATTACAATTTTTTTTTTTTTTTTTTATCCTGACTTTGATGGGCAATGTACAAACTGGAGCTCTGAATGTGCTCCTTGGCTCCTTGGTATTTTCTACAGAAAGTGAAGGACAACATTGTGTGATGGCTTGTTTGTATATTTTGGGCCTTTCTCTGTATGCCTGTAGTAGGATATAATTATGAGGATGACATTGGGAAAATCTACTGCTCCCTTCTCCTTGGCTCTGGGCTATAAAAGGAATATAAGTGAAGGACAGTTGTGAAGAAAAAGAAGAAAGGAGTCACAACTGTTAACGGTAGCTGGAGCACATGAGTTGGAAATGAGAGCAGGGGTTGGTAACTTCAGACACATGTCCTACAGAGTTAGGTCAAAGGGCTGTTAGGGCAAATGGCAGCAAAGATACATAGCACAAAACTGTAATCAGATTTAAAGCAGTAACATTAGTTTATTAAGATGATACAATTCCAAACCCTTCAACTGACTGAAAATGATCTATGAGTAAGATATACCAACTTAACCATAAAGCTGTATTTATGACAGAAAGTCTCAGATAGTCAGGAAAAGGGACACTGCATTATTCATTTCCTGAACATGTTATTATCTTACATTGTCCTTTGACTTGTTACTGCTTTAGTCTCTCCATCTCTAAAGCGAGAAATAAAGCTTGCTTGTTTTGGATAGGTCCTCGAGCTCTCCACTAAATTCTCCACTACTCAATTTAGTTTAAGTGCCAACACTGACTGGGTTCTGTTTCATGGAGAAAAAGTTTCCGTCTTCTGTCTAGGTTTCAACACATTTAAGAAAAGATTAGAAAGATCTGTTGAAAGACTTTAATAGGGCAGCTAATGGGCTAACTCAGCTTATCTGAGGGGTTACTCACCACATTCCCCAGAAAAAAAAATAGTGAATTATGTTTCTCAGCACCCAAACATTAACATTTAAGTCCTAGGAATAAAAGACAAATTATTCAAAGAAAATGTTATGATTCTCCTCCTTTCCAGTTTTTCTGAGAATTGGAAAGAAAATGTCTGCTTTTCTAATTTGCTAACTGGACTCAATAGGTTGAAAGCTGAACTGCAATTCCCAGGTTACCGATCCCTCAGATCAACACTCCTGCATGATTGTCAACACAACAAAACAATGTTTTTCATGAATTCGTGGAAAGTCCCTTGAAATCCTTTGAGATACTTTAAAGGCCATTGGAAGTTTATATGCTTAATTTATGGAGTAAGTATTAAAAGCATACATGTGTTTTGTTAAGCAACAGTTTCTTAACTCTGTTGAACTCTGTGACTAGAAGGACACTAGTAATTTTAATTGCTTATCATTCCTCTCAGAATGCCTAAGGGTCATCCCAGTGTGAACACCTCCTTGCACCTCCTTTGAACCTCCTTGCACCTCCTTTGAGAAAATCTTTAATTCTTATTTTGAAGAGAGAAAAAAAGATTCTAAAATATTTTAAAATAAATGACATTGCTTACAATATTATTCTCTTTTACCAGTAATTTAAAAAATAATAATAATTAAATGCACTAAAACAATCAGATATCAATGAAATTGTTCTCTTTATCTGTCCATTGAGTCCTCAGATGGAACTTCCTCCATTTGATCATATAAAACTTTAATATTTGGTGGTGGAAAAGCAAAAGCAATGTCAACTCCTTTTAAACTCCAGTGTGCTAACGTATTTGAAATACAAATGGTGCTTGAGAAAAGAGAACAGTATTTCCATTTTAGGGATGCTTGCAGAATGAAAACCTGTAGATGAATCCAGGAGTGTGCCTTTGTAGCTATTTAGATTAAATAAGACTTCTACTGTGGCAAACGGCATACTATCCCTACAAAGCAAACTACACCATGCCACATCAGAACTACATATTTAATTGTTTTAATGGCTTCTGCAACATTGTATCCTCCTCTACATCATCACCATTTCTCTTGAATGGGAGTGTTTCCCCTATTCTTAGGTGACAAGACTATTTTTCAAAAGTTTTTAAAGATAGTATTGAAAAGCTTTAATGGCATATTTCTGGCTACATCCTGTACAACAGAAGCTAGGAAGTATGTCTTACAGCTCTGCTTTTGTCACCACGTAGGTAACAGTAGACTTTTTGCAATGTATCTTTGCTAACACACTTGTCAGATCCTGAGAGAAAAATGCTGTTGACTGCATGGGCATATGGTGAAAGCACGAGATGGGTCTTGTGGAAGTGGCAAAATAAGGGAAGGAAGTCTTTTGTGGAAGAAACTGAAAAATGGGAAGGAAAACTGTTTTCGGTGAATTCCTGGACGTTATCTGGTGTGGATATCGAATGGAGAAAGTGGTGTGCTGAACAGACAGGTAACTTAAATTCCTGGGACCAGAATAATGGGAAAAAAAGAAAAAAAGGGAAAAAAAAAATGGGATAACGGAGAAATGAATGGAAATGATGGTAGACTGCAGGAGTCAATGAATACAGGGTTATCTGAAACAGGCATGTATCGCTCTTTTTTTTTTCCAAGTTTCTCAGTGACTTTATATTACAGTTGCTTGCATACTGCTGAAGATCTTGGCATGACAACATATGTGTTTTTCAGCATCTTTAACAGAGTTTTGTAAGAAGACTTGGTTTCATCTACTACAGTCTTTCCCACCACAACTCTTTGTAAGCAGGCTTCTTGTGGGGTGACATCAAACCAAAGAAACATTATTAGCATTCCTCACTACCATTGGCATAAGGAACATCAGTATCAATACCCAGTAAAGCATAACAGTGGAAACTCTATATGGTCAGAAGCAAAGTACCGGACAAACTGTCAATTTGTAACAAAAACAGGATTTCAGTCTCCAGGTGCTATGCTGGATGAGCTTAGCATTCTCGGGTGCTCATGAAATTACATTCTTTGTAGTTTCTTGTTTCACCAAAAAAACTATAATTAGCTAGGTTATTACATTAATTTGGAATAATCTGTGGACCTGGAATGCAGCTGCAGGGTGTGAGTTCTATGTAATTTTAGTAAATGCTGTATGTTGTTTCTGAGTATCACGGATGTTTTTTTCTAGATTCATTGAACTATGAAGGAGGCATAGGACATACACTTTGTCCTGACTTGTCCAACTTTGAAAAGTTCAGTTGAATGGCAATCCACATCCTTAAAAATTAAAGGGTACCATCATCTGAATTAAGCCCAACATATGCAAAACAAACTCCAGCTATCTCATTTTGCCAGCCAAGGAAGAGAATACAATGCTACTTTAGGATGTGCATGTTTACTGGATTGAAAGTGCTACCATCAGTTTTTGTCTAGAACTAGCTCTCCTGAAAGGAATGAAGACAGGCCAAGTGGTGGGTGCCAGAATGCAAAATCAAGACAACATCTCTTAAGCTCCTAAGACTTAAGAAGCCTTTCTCTTTTCCCTTTGCTTGCAATTCTTCTGTGAAGCTGCTTTTATGACCTTGCCTTCATAATTCAAGACATGCATATTTATAGGTCTGGCACATCTGATAACCAGGATTTGCATTACCACAGCCTAACAACAATAAGCCTCCCAGCACTAGTGAGCCATTTTACATCAGTTATAATATTGCTGCTCTGCATTGATGCCACTGAGTTTCCAACTTCATGGCATAAGCAAAAGGACAGAGATCTTTCTCCCATCTACTGTTATGAAAGCATATTGGCAGCCACTGTACTTTTTTTTCCCCATGATGGTAGTTGCCAGACTTCATAAGTAGTGAGAGGGTTGCTATGTTACTTTTGACCCCAACTTGTCTTCCATGTCTTCTATCTTGCATGCAAGTTTTATAAATGTCAGTGAAGAATAGTAAGGAATCAGACTAATGATAGGTAAAACCACAGAATCCTATAAATAAATATTACTTTGGAAGAGGCTATACATTAATGTGTTCTGCTAAGATGACATTTGTACTTACAATCCTACAATATTATTTTTCATGAAACATTGAGTAATTGAAGACTGATAATTTGGAAGATTGCTCTTTACATGGAATTTATGATGTTGCAAGAGATTTCAGATTCAAAAGCTATAGTATAACACAATAATCGCCAGAAATCTTTTTATAAGCAAAGAGAAATCTTACTTCTTTATTGAAGGAGTAACTAGGAAGGAGTCTTCATCTGAATGGAAAAGGCAACTCTCATTGACTTGGTTGCCGTGGCCCCAAGCCATTAAGGTCAGAACAAAAAGGAAATTGTTTGGAAAATGATTTTGCGGTCATTGGTCACAAGCCATCCAAGAGGAAGTTCTTGAAGAAAGTGTATGAAAAGACTTCCAAATGAAACTGCCCTTGTGGACATAAAATTATCCATGCTCCTTCTTTTAAGATAATGCAAGCTAAACATGCTATCTGCTTTCAGAATTATTATTGTGGCCATTGCTTCTATGTAAATGATATACTGATGTAGACTATTGTCAAGCTGTACAATCATTGCTGTCACTACAAGCTGTGACAGGGATTGTGATAACATGGCTTGGCTTATTTTATACAAACTATGAATGCTCGTTCTTTTAATGTTGCCTGCTGCATAGGTACCTTTTCAAGAGAAATCAGTTGTGGGCAGAGCTATTACAAAGATAAAGTATTTCATTTACTTCAAAACTGACAACTTCTTTGGCTCTGTAACAATTTTTTGGCATTTTAAATTGAAGAGTTAAGTAATTTCTTACCCTCTTGCACAAGGTCAAGGACCTTAAGTGCTAAATTTTATTTTAGGAAGAGTAAGGATAAACTAATGTGCACTCCTATGTCATGCAGCAACATGAAGAATCAGTGTTACAGGAACACTATCAAAGAGAAAAGCCAAAATACGAAAACATGCCTAATTTAGCCAGACTTTACTAGCATAGTTGACGTTGCTTCTTGCTAATGATGCCTGTTTTCAATGTCTTCAAAAGATTTCAATAAACTCCAGGCAACAAAGAAGTTTGAACAAAGCTACATAGCAGTGTTCTCATAGTAAGGCCAGTTAAGTCAGTAATCTTAAATGCTACTTCTCACAGCAAAAATACTGCTTCCCAGAACCAACTGCATCTTATATGAAAAACAATAAACCCACATTTGAGACTGTTTAGATTACAGTAGCAACTCTGAAAAAACTAAGGGATATGGAAGAGGGCAGGCTACTTTTTTACTATCTATTCTCAAATAGTTTCTGTCTAAATTAGGAATCAATCTCTATTCTCCCTGTATTGTTCAGGAATAAACTCCCCTAGAAATCCAAATCTCTCCAGGATGTGAGATTAAATGCAAGGAAACAACACAACTATCCCTCAATTCCCCCCAATCCTTCAACTCCTTGAAGAGATTGTTGGTGAACTACAACTTTTCCAAGATAATGTCAGACGAATGCTTTTTGAAAGATGATTGAATACATTCATGATGATGGATAACAGCCAGCAATCATATCAGGTTTATGTCTCACACACAAAAACTGTTTTGGAATCACAGACTTTTCCAGTTCCTGATCCCACAGATGGCTGAGAGACAAAACAGAAACAGTATGGTCATTTTGGAAAAAATAAGGTAAGTGTTGTGGTTTAACCTGGCCAGCAGCTAAACAGCACAGAGCCATTTGCTCACCTTCCTCCCTCCCTTTCTGGGATGGGGGAGAGAAACGAGAAAACTGAAGCTTGTGGGTTGAGATAGAGACAGTTTATTAGGACATAAAATATAATAATAAGAAGAAGAAGTACAAAACAAGTGATGCACAATACAATTGCTCACCACCTGATGACCGATGCCCAGCCTATCCCCAAGCAGCCAGTCCCATCCCCCCAGCCAGCCACCCCTATATATTGTTCAGCATGATGTCAAATGGTATGGAATACCCCTTTGGCCAGTTTGGGTCAGCTGTCCTGGGTCTGTCCCCTCTCAGCTCCTGCTGCACCCCCAGCCTGCCCACTGGCAGGACAGAGCGAGAAGCTGAAAAGTCATTGGCTTAGTATAAGCACTGCTCTGCAACAATTAAAACATCAGTGTGTTATCAACATTCTTCTCATCCTAAATCCAAAACATAGCACCCTACTAGCTACCAGGAGGAAAGTTAACTCTATCCTAGCTGAAACCAGGACAGTAAGCCACTTCTACAGGAGTAGAAAGCTGTCATGAGAACAAAGGCAGTCCATCTCCTGGTTAGACCTGTACAGTCTGTAGCACAAAGTGTGAATAAGGACTTGATAAATCCATCTAATACTGTAAATAGAAAGAAAAAAAGACTTGGAAGTAATGAACAAATTATGAGAAAACATTACTGAACAGTCTTATGACTGAGAGACTAGAAAAAGAGTGCATGTGTCTGGCTAAGACAACAGTCTAGCACCTGATAACCATAAAGCATCATTCGATTGTTCCAAAGGAATATAGTTTAACAACAACAACAAAACCTGCTCAGCACCTAGATTACTGTGTTCTACCTCACTTTAACTATGATATTACTGTCCCATGTAAAGTATAACACCAAAGAAACCTGCTCATTCTGAGAAGGTCTGAAATACTGTAAAGGGAACAAAGACATCAAGACTACTTCTGATGAAAATTAAAAAATTGTAAGTGTAATATGCAGACACAGTGAAACAGGCATCCTGGCCTGTATCAGAAATAGTTTGGCCAGGAGAACTGGGGAAGGGATTGTCTCCTTGTACGCGGCACTGGTGAGACCACAACTTGACTATTGTGTTCAGTTACGGGCCACTCACTACAGGAAGAATACTGAGCTGCTCCAGCATGTGCAGAGAAGAGTGATGAAGCTGGTGAAGGGACTAGAAAATAAGACTTATGAGAAGCCACTGAGGGAACTGGTGTTGTTCAGTCCAAAGAAAAAGAGGCTGAGGCTCATCGCTCTCTACAGCTACCTGAAAGGAAGCTGCAGTGAGGAGGGTGTTGGTCTCTTTTCTCCAGTGACAAGTGATAGGACACAAGGAAGCAGTCTCGGGTTGTGCCAGGGGAGATTTAGATTTGATATTGGGAAGAATTTCTTCACAGTAAGCATGGTCAAGCATTGGAATAAGCTGCCCAGTGAAGTGGTGGAGTCCCCAACCTAGAGGTATTTGATAGATGTGTGGATGTGGCGCTAAGGGTCATGATTTAGTGATGGGAATCAGTAGGTTGGGTTAATGGTCAGACTTGATGCTTTTGAATGTTTTTTACAACCTTGATGATTCTATGCTACTCTGAAAAAGTTGATTAGCAAACAACTTAGCACCTGGACCTATAAATTTCAAAATACAGTGGAAGAGCTGTCAAATCTATTTCACTCAGAAAAGGCAACAACTACACCTAGAATCGATCAATGATTCCTTCCAAAGTACTTTCATCCTACTATTCTCTGTCTTCCTTGCCACCAGCATTACTGGTGACCATTAATGCCATGGTTGTGCCTCGTCTTTACATTTTCAAGTCAGTATAAGCAAGTACCAAGAAATATAGGTAATGATTCCTTCTTATAGTCATTGCCTTTCACTTTGGAGATACACAGAACCTTTCTTAATTTTTTAGTTGCAGCACCTTATTATTACAACTAGGCTGTCTTTCGGATTAGTCAGGTGCAAACAATAATAAAAGCTAGAAGTGTGGTAGTGAAGGTGTTGGGTTTGCTTGCTCAACTGGCTGTGTTGTCCACAGGAACTACAATCTAGAAGCATATGACACTAGAGAAAACAAAGTGATTAAAACTACCTGCATGTTTAAGCAAGTGGAGGACAGGGAAAATGGATGGCACAGAAAATTTTTGACCCTTCCTTCAGCACCTTCCTGTGTGAGAAGTGGGCTGAACCCTTCCTTTAGGTGGCTATGAAAGGGATGCAATGGGAAACAAGAACTGAAATCTCAATAAAGAGAAGAACTTATGGATTAAAATCATGGCAAAACATAATGGTACTGCTTTACACTGAAGGAATGAGTACACATTTTTGAAGTATATTTGACTTAATGTGGTAACTACATCAACTTTGCTTTATAAATATCACAGTTGGGGCTTCATAATAATTATATGTCTTTGCAGCACAGTTGATAATTACTCTCAAATGGATCCCACAGTATTTACCATGTATCTGCTTTGTGGTTTAGAAGATGAGATGGCTATATAATTCGAAGGTATTTTTTGTGGCTAAGCCTTCTATTATATGGTACTGTATTTACTGTGAATTATCATCAATATGATCAACACACACATTGTTGAGCATCTTGTTTTGAGCAATAAAATTTCACATGATTGGAAACCTGAGTTAGAATGAAATACTTTTTTTAGATGCTCAATGCATATCTGCATTTTAAAGTAAATACCCAAGAATGCTAAATTCCCTTTTTACACATTCTTTTAAGTAATTTCACACAGAAAATTTGCTAGCAAATACATATTGAATGTATGTGAGTATAAGAATTCACACTTAAGCTCTGATTTTCAAAAATACATTCACACAATCACCAAAAAGTTATTTCTTGCATGATCTGTGCATTTAATCAGAAATCTACTTTGAATATCAAGAAATTATGAACACATGCCAACAGATACACTTCATATGAAGAGGTATTCAGATAAATTTGTGACCTCACAGGCTGTTCTACTTGACTGAATACAGAAGTGCAGCTCAGGAAGCCTGATCTCTTGCAATGCCTGAAGGAAATTAACTTAAATTCCCTTGCCTCTGTCTCTCTCTTCAGTCTCTTCTACCTCTTTAGATGGAAAGATTTTTGCTTCAGATCTGTATTTGCTCACTGTCTGAATGCATGGACATACCAACACAGGTCCAGGAATGGACTCATCACTCTACTCATCATGGTAATATAAATCATGCAGAAATGACTTCTAACGGTGTGTACATTTTGACAGAAAAATTGGTTTTAATCAAAGAGCTTATTCTTCATGAATGAAATCTCTGAGCTGTAACTACTGAGTGGTGTTTCTACAGTGAGAGTCTGTATACAATTTTACCCTAATTCCTGAACAAGAGATGTGAGCTTCAAGGTTACTGGGGAACAGTGTCAGTGTCATTCAGCCAGAGACTACTTTTTTGTATGCTCATTTTACAACAGTTTTAGAAGCACTCACTTAAGGTTACATGCCTCCAAACAATTTTAAAAAGATTTGACATCTGCTTAGTGCTGAACTTCTCCAAAAAGAGAAAAATACAAACAGAGAAGCATAGCACATTATTCTAAGCTGGTTATACACATTCATTCTAAGGTACAACTAGGGTTGCAATAGCAACACAGATCCAGAGGATGCTCTTCTAGCCCAATCATTTTACACATCTCCCCATCTCCCTACCTGCATACTTATCATCATATCATGAGAATATCAGCTATAAGAAGTCTTGTTGTCATAAAAGTATCAAATAACTTAGGTTGGAAGGCATCTTTAAGGATCATTTAGTCCAATCTCCTTCTCCAAGGAGGGCTAATGGAAGTTACATTGCATCTTGACATGCTGGATATTGTTTTTAAAGGTACTAATATCTCATCATAGCAATTACAAAACATGGTAAACTTGGTGAAATAGCGTTTTAAACGTTTGAAAATCAACATTGAGGATTTTTGTAGTAAAATTTTCAGCTACTTTTTGTGGAATGGCTGCTGAGTTCATGCTGGTGATATCCATCACTTGTACATTTGTCACCTTAATAATATGCTATTATAAACAAAATCTAACAAAATAAAGTTATCTGCATTGATATACTGAAAGAGTATCATTTGGAGAACAATTAACACCTTTCTTTCTCATCCTGCTGGAGATAATTGCCTTATCACCCTTCCTTCTGCTTCTTGCTACTGACACAATTTCCCTTAGTGCATCTCATCACAGATGGAACAATTGTTCTCAGCTCGTATTTACTTTTGAACATTCTTGTTTCTATTCCAGACTTGAAGATTTTACATGCTCAAAGCTTACCAGCCTTTCCATATATATCAAGTAAGTCAGAAAACATACTATCTCTTCTGACAATCCTTACCTTTCTTATGCCATCAGACTATCCCAGGTATGACAGCTTTACTGTTCTAAAAAGACATCTGCAACACACCATGATGTCTTCCATAGTTTAGGTGGCTTTAGGTCTTGGCTTTAAGATAATGTCAAAATTTGATGAAATATCAGTATAACTAAGTTTTGACTGTTGACACTATTTTAAATCCTCCCTGTATTTTGCTTAAAAAAGGACAGAGTGAGTCTTGACATCTGACTCCAGTCAGCTGCCATTTCTGTGAGCCAGGGCATGGCCCTTAGACGCTTGGCGATCTGCCAAAGCAGCTGTCATCAGGGGACAGCTCAAGTGTCCCTTGCTTGTGGTTAAGCTCTACTTGTAGGGTGATGAAAGTCAGAGTTAGAACAGATATGAAAAGAAAACATATTTGCAACTGATCATGTCGTCTTATGTATTAGATCCACACGTCCTTATCCATGATGCTGCACTGGATTCACAACGAGGAAACATAAAGAGAAATTATCCAAAAAGTAAATACTATTTTGGGGGTGAGGGGTTCTTTTCCATGTCTTATCTACGTGTGGGTTATTCATTTCCAATCCTTTTATTTAACCTGTTTCAAACATTAGGTCAAATCTATACACATCTGATGCAAAACTTCAGGCAAGTGAACATATGCTAAGGAAAGATCTTTATTCAAGGTCATCTCTATTGTTGGGGTGGGGTGGGGATAATAGTAATTATTATTTTTTCTTTTTAAAAAAAAAACATTATTTCTCTGTGCATATGTGGCTAGGTATTTAGCCATGTACAGAATGGGCTTACTGGGAAACTTTCTTTTTATGACCACATAAATCTTTTTAATTAAAATCAGAATTATTTATGCCTAGGACTACCTGTGCTTGCACCAGCCTTGGTGGGCCAGAAGAAAACCCTGCCAAGACCACAGACTAACCCAGCTGTCTAGGGATTCCTTGTTTGCCATAAGGAGTGGCTTAAGAAAGCAGTTTTTTGAAGTCAGGTTATGACTCCCTGTGGGTCTCCTGTTTATTTTATAAAGGAAAAAATCATGCTACCTCTTTACTACATAACCCAACACCCACAGAGAAGAGGAAATGCTTTGAGAAATTTACGGAAACTTATCTTGGACAATTCCAGAATCCAGATATTAAAGAAAAAGACAACTCCCTAGATTTTGTGCTAAAGAGTATCATTCTATTAATAAAATACAATTGTAGACATTGAAAATAGAACATTCATAAAATCCTGTGCAAATATTTGTGCTAATGAAGGCTAAGGATTTGTCAGTCCTGAAAACTGTAGTCCTCTATTTATCGACAGTCTAATTTCAATGCAGGAAGCTGGAGTGGAAGCTTCCCTACCTTGGACTGCCAACACTTTCAACCCTGACCTAAAGAGACCCTCTCTAGAAGCAAGAAATAATTCGTTCTTTATGCTTGTTTGGCCCTGGATTTATTTCAAGTAAAGCTGCAAATTCCACTGAATCTGTACACAGTGGTTTTATAATATGGTTTACAGTCAACTCGGATCTGAGACTACCTAAGTCATTCCATTAAAACTACACACTGTAGTAGAAATAGAGTGTTGGGAGCAAAAGACGAGAACTGTTATCCACTTCAGCTTATATTTGTGATTTGGAGGTGGCTGCAAAGGAAGGGAAAGAGTTCTGAAGCAAGCTGAGTCACACCTACTAGTCTTGAAAACTGCATAATAAAAATTAAGAGTAAAGGTCAGACAGCATTGAAGAACAGACTTTTATACACTTGTATCACCTATTCTTTTAAACACTAATATTCCCTATTCCTTTCACAAAATGAAATGCATTCTTGATGTCGGAATTTACCTGTTGTAAGCATGTTGTGTGTGACACAACACCGGCTAGTAATAACAGAGCTGTGCCAGGGGGAACAATGGCAAGGCTGGGAGAGAAGGCAATGGCCCAACTGAAGAGCATCTACACTAATGCACGCAGCATGGGTAACAAACAGGAGGAGCTAGAAGCCATCGTGCGGCAGGCTACGACTTGGTTGCCATCATGGAAACGTCGTGGGACCACTCTCATGACTGGAGTGCTGCAATGTCTGGCTATAGGCTCTTCAGAAGGGACAGGCAGCACAGAAGGGGTGGTGGTATGGCTCTCTATATCAGAGAGAGTTTTGATGTTGTGGAACTTGAGGCTGGGAATGATAAGGTTGAGTCCTTATGGATTAGGATCGGTGAGAAGGCCAACAAGGCAAGCATCCTGGTGGGGGTCTATTATAGACCTCCAGACCAGGATGAGGAGACGGATGAGGAGTTCTACAGGCAGCTGACAGAAGTTGCGAAATTGTCAGCGCTTGTTCTTGTGGGGGACTTCAACTTCCCAGATATATCCTGGAAGCACAGTGCAGCCCAGAGAAAGCAGTCTAGGAGGTTTCTGGAGATTGTGGAAGATAGATAGCTTCCTGACGCAGCTGGTTAGTGAGCCTACCAGGGGAGGTGCCCTGCTAGACCTCTTCACAAACAGAGAAGGACTGGTGGGAGATGTGGTGGTTGGAAGCTCTCATGGGCAGAGTGACCATGAAATGGAGAAGCCAGGAAGGGGACCAATAAAACTGCTGTACTGGACTTCTGGAGGGCCGACTTTGAGCTGTTCAGGACACTGGTTGGTAGAGTCCCTTGGGAGGTGGTTCTGAAGGGCAGAGGAGTCCAGGAAGGCTGGGCGCTCTTCAAGAAGGAAATCTTAATGGCGCAGGAGCAGTCTGTCCCCACGTGCCCAAAGATGAGCTAGCATGGAAGAAGACTGGCCTGGCTGAACAGAGAATTGTGGCTTGAGTTTAGGAGAAAAAAAAGAGGGTTTATGATCTTTGGAAAAGAGGGCGGGCCACTCAGGAGGACTATAAGGATGTTGCGAGGCTGTGCAGGGACAAAATTAGAAAGGCCAAAGCTCATCTGGAGCTCAATCTGGCTACTGCCGTCAAAGACAACAAAAAATGTTTTTACAAATACATCAATGCAAAACGGAGGACTAAGGATAATCTCCAGCCTTTACTGGATGCGGGGGGGAACTTAGTTACAAAAGATGAGGAAAAGGCGGAGGTGCTTAATGCCTTCTTTGCCTCAGTCTTTAGCGGCAAAACCAGTTGTACTCTGGATACCCAGCACGCTGAACTGGTGGAAGGGGATGGGGAGCAGAATGTGGCCCTCACTATCCATGAGGAATTGGTTGGTGACCTGCTACGGCACTTGGATGTATGCAAGTCAATAGGGCCAGATGGGATCCACCCAAGGATACTGAGAGAACTGGCAGAGGAGCTGGCCAAGCCACTTTCCATCACTTATTGGCAGTCCTGGCTATCGGGGGAGGTCCCAATCGACTGGTGGCTAGCAAACATGATGCCCATCTACAAGAAGGGCTGGAGGGCAGACCCGGGAAACTATAGGCCTGTCAGTTTGACCTCAGTGCCAGGGAAGCTCATGGAGCAGATTATCTTGAGAGTCATAACGTGGCACTTGCAGGGCAACCAAGTGATCAGGCCCAGTCAGCATGGGTTTATGAAAGGTTCGTCCTGCTTGACAAACCTGATCTCCTTCTATGACAAAGTGACGCGCATGGTGGATGAGGAAAAGGCTGTGGATGTGGTCTACCTTGACTTCAGCATGACTTTTGACCTCATTTCCCACAGCATTATCCTCAAGAAACTGGCTGCTCTTGGCTTGGACTGGCGCACGCTTCGTTGGGTTAGAAACTGGCTGGATAGCCAAGCCCAAAGAGTTGTGGTGAATGGAGTCAAATCCAGTTGGAGGCCGGTCACTGGTGGTGTTCCCCAGGGCTTGGTACTGGGGCCAGTCCTCTTTAATATCTTTATCGATTATCTGGACGAGGGCATTGAGTGCACCCTCAGTAAGTTCGCAGATGACACCAAGTTAGGTGCATATGTTGATCTGCTCGAGGGTAGGAAGGCTCTGCAGGAGGATCTGGATAGGCTGCACCGATGGGCTGAGGTCAACTGTATGAGGTTCAATAAGGCCAAGTGCCGGGTCCTGCACCTGGGGCACAACAACCCCAAGCAGAGCTACAAGCTGGGAGATGAGTGGTTGGAAAGCTGCCAGGCAGAGAAGGACCTGGGAGTAATGGTGGATAGTCACTTGAATATGAGCCAGCAGTGTGCTCAGGTGGCCAAGAAGGCCAACAGCATCCTGGCTTGCATAAGAAGCAGTGTGGCCAGCAGGGCTAGGGAAGTGATCGTCCCCCTGTACTCAGCTCTGGTGAGGCCGCACCTCGAGTACTGTGTTCAGTTTTGGGCCCCTCGCTACAAGTAGGACATGGAGGTGCTCGAGCGAGTCCAGAGAAGGGCGACGAAGCTGTTGAGGGGTCTGGAGAACAAGTCCTACGAGGAGCGGCTCAGGGAGCTGGGCTTGTTCAGCCTGGAGAAAAGGAGGCTCAGAGGAGACCTTATCGCTCTTTATTAAAGGAGGCGCAACATTAAAGGAGGCTGTAGCGAGGTGGAGGTTGGTCTGTTCTCCCACGTGCCTGGTGACAGGATGAGGGGGAACGGGCTAAATTTGCGCCAGGGGTGTTTTAGGTTGGATATTAGGAAGAACTGCTTTACTGAGAGGGTTATTAGGCATTGGAATGGGCTGCCCAGGGAAGTGGTGGAGTCACTATCCCTGAAGGTCTTTAAAAGACGTTTAGATGTTGAACTTAGCGATATGGTTTAGTGGAGGACTTGTTAGTGTTAGGTCAGAGCTTGGACTCGATGATCTTGAGGTCTCTTCCAACCTAGACAATTCCGTGATTCTGTGATTCTGTAATAAGTAGAAATATCTCCATTGACTGAGACAGTGATTTATAAGCTTCTTTTTATTTAGACCAGCTTTCAGAAATGGGCGCCTTGGCATTTCAGGATCTTAGGTTTGCCTTCTGCTTAAGGAGTGTGATTTTCAGAAAATATGAAGCACACTCCTCCTGAAATGTACCCATTTAATGTCATACTGTACCCAACTAGAATTAAAGGCACACCTGTCACTTCTGAAAGGCAGAAATTCACACGGTTCCCTCTGAAGTCTCATCCTCCTTTTTTTTTTTTTTTTTTTTTTTTTTTTTATATTCTTCTCAAAACTCTGCTCAGTAGGAGATAGTGTCAAAAGGACTGCCTTACACAAACAGTATTTCCATCAGTCGTCACTATAGTCTTTACTTTTTTCTTCACTAGGTGTGTCTAGAAACAGGAAGTTTCCACTGTTCAGAAGGGTGAAGAGTTTACTTGCTTTATGCCCATATTTTCTGCTTTAGGAACATCTGCAACTCCAAAATCTCAGCCCAGATCATAGTTCTGTTTTAGGAGACTCATTCCTCCTGTACTCAGAAGTTAATGTCACTGCTGACATTTGTGATGCACAGGCTGCCTTTATGATTAACTGAAAAGGGAAAGAATCAGTGGCAGTAGAAAAAAGGAACTACTTACAAAAAATGGTTTATCTATGTGATCCATATGATCAACTTATACTGCTTTTGGAAGCATGCTTATCATAACCTCTTACATCTAACTAACTTACAGGATAGCAATTTGTAAAGCGAGGAAGGTAATAAAATCCTCTAGTTTAATAGCATGAATTGAAAAACTATCTGGGAAACAAATCAAAGTCCTCTGCAATTATGTATTTAATCCTGCTAAATTCAACATAAAGATGCACTGATATAAGTGCAGTTAGATTAATCTCTTCAGCTCTATTTATTTGCTCAGAAATAAACAGTTCAGGTGGGATTCTTAAAAATAATAAAAAAGAAAATGAAAAAATAGGAATACATATTATTTTTTTAGATCACTTTGTAGTTCCTTTCTTCAGAACTGATTAGGTGCATGACAGCGCCCTTAAGACTACCCTAGTATACAAGCTACCAGTCAGAACATGACTCCACCCATTTTCCCTATGATTTTATTTCATAGAAAGACAACTGTGCTAAATTTGACCAAAGAATCATATTGACTTAATTTCAAGAGAATTGTTTTTCTTAAAAAAGTAATTATGCTTCTAAAAGTTTGCAAAATTGCATCTAAAACAAAAACGTTAGAAAAGAATAATTCATACTTAAGAGAACAACATCCCAAAGTGGCAACTTTATTAGCATTTTTGCATTCCTTTTCCCTCTTATTGAGACATCCTGACAGAGTTAACAGGTTCTGCTACTTATATTTTTGACCTCATATCAGTACAGAGATGGGGCTTATTTTGATTACTTCCTCTTGCCTCATCCCACACCTGGATCCACTTAATGTCTCAGGAAAGCAACAGAACTGGAGAGTACAGCATTGCAGAAAATGGTGCACTTACATTGAAAGAAATAATTTAATATCAGATATGGAATGGTTAGGTAGTATAGTATGAAATAGTTGCAAGGAAGTATTACTACCAAGAAAGGCAGTACAAAGAACCAAAGCAGTACATCTGCCTTGCTTGCTTTATTTAGGCAGAAACCATCACTGTATCTTTTAAAGAAGGAAAGGGATAAAAAAAAAAAAGTTGTGGGATTTTATTTTTTATTTTTTTTACTATTGAGTACAACAAAATACTTCTCATTAATAGTAAGCCACTCACAAGAAACAGAACTTCATGTCAATTTGTCTATTTGAAGGGAACGCAATACAGTTACCGATTTTTCAGTCGTACTCAACTTTTGTTTTGTACTTACTTTGAGACATATTTGATGTTTTGGCTAAACAAGTCCTGGCTTTTAACTATACAAACATGTCTCTATAGCTTTGTATTCTGTGTGTGGTTCCCTTACTACTTTTTCAAGCACAGATGAATACCACATAATCTTCAAGCAGGCAAACTGCCACTCATGGCTCTCTCACAGATACCAGCATGAATATACACTGCTTTGGATTGACCCCTAACACAGGTGGAACCAAAATTAGGAAAGATGTATCCACTTTTACTCATCATAATAAAGCTGGGCTGGATTATACATAGTATATGAGGTAAAAAATAAATTCAACTACTGAAACAAAATGTCAACCAAAAAAGGTACACAATGGGCCTCACCTGCTCCAAATACATAGCATGCAGCTTGTAGCAAAACCTTACAGCACTCTGATAAACAATATATTACTGGTTTCATATGGGTGGCAAATGATATCATATGCAAATGAAATAACCAGCTCAATTTCATTCATGACTATATTTTCACATTGAAGATTAGCTAAGATGTTAATCATTTCAGGTCAGACTGGCTAATAGCAAAATCACATAGTATTATATGCTCACCAGGTCCTCTCCCATCAGAAGCAATCTGCTCGTCGTTGCATGCTGGGTTATTTATAAGATTGATTGTACCTGATCCAGCTCCTGGAGAGATACTCCCAGGTCTTTGTACTTAACTTGTGATTATCCTGGAAGGGTTTCTTGGCTTGTGCACCATATGGTATGAATGCACAGGGCAGCCCAAGAAGCTCACCTGAGCCTAGAGGACCGATGAAGCAACTTATTTGGCCCTCAGTACAACTGTCCAAGAGAGGTGCACCTCTGGATGGGCTCCAGGTTGGTTTATCTGTTCCATCCTAAGGGTGCCCATGCCAAGGCCACACCAGATGTATGTCACAGCACTGGAGTGAGGGGGTATTGCACAGGTCTGCAATATGATAAATGAATGGGCCAGAGTGCATATAAACTGACAGTTCTCTTTCTCTTGCAGCCTGGGAGCAGAAGGCCACCAGAGGAATCAGAAGCCAGGATGAGGCAAAGAGGAGATGGCAGATCAGCCGAGATGCAGTAGGCCCATGGGCTCCCTGCCAAAGAAGGCAAAATGCCTATATGGATTCAAGGAGTAAACTCTGCCCCAGCTTTCTGTGTGAGAAGCTTTGGTTAAGCAACCATCCCTGCAGTTATGCACAGTGACCGCAAAGTCACGCCGATGACCAAAGCTGCAGCTGGCTGGTACAAGTTCCCCCTGCCTGCCCACAGACCACGTCAGCCATCTAGGAGGCTGTGAAACAAGCTGTTGGTCTCCCTGCAGCCTCCCCTGCCCATGAACTATCCACCCCGGTATGTTTCTGTAAGACTATCCAGAAGGGATGAATCACTGGCATTCAGAGGCTTACCTGAAACTACTCCAAGTATGTGACAGGTGATAAAGGGAGCCTCACATCAGTGGTGTAGTGCATGTAAATAGCCAACACAAGACATTTTCACCTGCCAGCACATCCCATCCAGAGCTGTACTTTAGCCCCAAGACAAGGCTAAATACAATAGATACAGGAGAAGTATAAATAGGAGAGACCCACTAATGATTACAAAGCATGCAAACCGTGAGAGGCAAAGGAAATCCCCTGACCAATACTCAGGTGCCAGGAAGTAACCCATGTGCCTGCCCAGATTTTTCTCTTCCCTAGATATCCATGGCCATTAATGGAGACAGGATACTGGGCAAGATGGACCTTTATTCTGAACCAGTACACCTCTTCTTAGGCCCTAGCACATTCCTTAGGGACTACATGACCTTTTTTTGTATTCAAATATCAACAGATTTTTCCTTTCCACATTATTCTTGAATAATGAAGACAGTATTTTACGCATAAGGTAGATGAGCCGTTTCTTAAGCAAACTTTTTAGCCTTACTTCTCCTAATGCCATTGAAATAAACTGGAAGATAAGTACCAGCTCACATATGCATATTTGAGTCCCCTTTACTTTTACCTAACAGCTTTCTGAATTTGAAAACAAGACTACTGTTCTAGATCATCAAGGGCAGTAGAGAAATCAAAGCTAGGTAAATACTGGCAAATATTGGCAAATTTGTTTTTTTAAGAAGGCATTCTAAGTTGCAAGTGTTTTTAATAACTTTAAACAAGTTTTTACCCTATAAATTTTGGAGTTCAATTTTATAATATTAATTTTTATTAAATTAGTATTTATTAATTAGTATTTATTAATTTTATAGTATTTATAAATATATGAATACTTTATATTTATTTATTTATTAAAAATGGGTTTTATTTCTGAACTTTAAAGTTAAGGTTTTTGTAAAAGAACTTAGTGTGAGTTTAATTACCAGGGAGATAAATGTTGCATTTTTGCTATGAATTCTACACATCTATGTATTCTGCTTATACCCTTAATACTGGTGGGATAAACCTGGCTCCTTGCTGCCTTAGTAGACCTATATTAGCATGTAATGGGTTTCTTTTACACATAGCTGATCTTCACAGGTCTATAAATTACATTACAGGACTGGACTGATATCAAAATTAAAGGCAAAAGGGTTTATTCACACTCACTATTAACTTTAGGCATTTGATATCAGTATTCTTGGCAGTGTGCTGGAGATCCTTTCTAATATCCACAGAGTGCCTCAGCTCTTAAACTCAGGTGCTCTCAATCACTTAGATCTCATAGTCATTCCTATTGCTGAATTCAGCTTGAAAGCTAAAGCTTTGAAGAACCTCTTTCCCTTGAACTCATGAGGAGGATGGTTTTGTGCATCATCTGAAACCAGTCTGATTTGTTTCATTTAGGTGTAGCTGATAATTTTTTTTGCAGCTTTGTTGGCAAAATTAAGCACAACAGCTGTATTTAAAGTTCAATAAAAATAGTTTTTTTAATCTGCAATTATTTCAGGTACTATTCTCCTTTTTCCCTAAAATCTAGATTAAATGTGTATTTCATTTCAAAAAACTGTTCATTTATTTTTCTTTGTCTGAATATGTTTTCTCTGTGAGTTTGCTCATCATTCTGGATTATATAAACCTGATTTTTCAACTAATGAACAAATGGTTTGTCTGTGAAACCTTGCTCAATGCTGGCAGTGAAGATGAGAGATGTAGGTGACCAGAAATCAGAAGGCAATGTTCTCTCCCTAGTGAGGCCAGCTGAATGCTGTGCTTCCCTGCCTGTAGAGTAGGGATACACATCTTTTGTCTGTTTGAATAGTAAAGGGAGAGTCTCAACTTCACAGTCTCTCTCTGTATAGAGTGTAGAGCAGTTAATACAATAGACCCTGACCTAAAAGCTACTGTAACACAAATTAATATTTGTTTTCCAAAGGACTTCAATAATGCTAACTAAATATATATTTTTGGCCACGGTGCCATCCAAACCCAAATGCAATAATACAGGAGATTTTTCCCCACTTGTACTGCAATTACCGCAGTGAAGTGTGTCTTTTAAGAATTTTATTGGTGTAAAAAGAATATAGCATCATCTTGTTCAATACCAATTCCTCTGCTGATATATTAATCACCTAAGTGATAGTTGTGTTTTTTCATAGTGTTAAATATGCATGGCCCTTGCCACCAGAAGGCTATGTTCTTACTACATTTAAAGGCGTATAGAGCAGCCATAATTATTAAGCTTGGATAGCCAAAAATTATGATAAATGTAAAGACTGTATATTTTTTTCAATTTACATATTGACATTTTTAAAAGAAATTAAGAAAATCTCAAAACTGAAAAACACAAGCCTATACCCTGGATCTGAACCATGTAAGTAGCAATTACCTTAAAATAAAATGCTGATATGGTTATTAAAAGAACAAAATGTATATTCATTTTTATTACTTGTTACTGTTATAAATGAAGTCTCAACTCAATCTGTAATATTTATAAAACAAGTATTTCTAAAAGGTATAAAAGACAAGTAAAGAGCGCTGGGTGTGCGGGGAGTCTATGCTCCACCAACACACACACACGAACGTCAAACATTCTAAATATACAGAACATGGCTTTTACATACTAAACCTGAGTACACCTATACATATGTACAATCAGGAAAGGTAAACAATCCTTTAAGTTCCATGACTTAACAGTCTCCATTTTTTCATTCCTTTTCTTGATTACAAACAAGTCTCCATTTTCCATTCCTTTTGAACAATATGTCTTGCTTTAAGTTGTCAAGCAACTCGGCCTTCGGGCCTTATGTATCCCGTTCTTCCCAGATTGAAGAAAAACATACCCATCTCCTTTTCAAGGCCAATGAGGCCTGGGTCAAAAGGCACGTCCAGGTCACCAGGGGGCGTAACAGCAAAAGCCTTCGATGGCTGTAGCAGCAGAGGGGCCCATGGTGCAGCAGTCGAATCGGTAAACGAGCCCGCAGCTCCCTCACTATCTGGCAAACCAGACGTTTCTGACTGTGGCCCCACATGGCTCTTTAAGGTCTCAGAGACTGCTTGCCAGGTGCTGAGCAATCCCACCGCAATCTTGTCGTTTTCAGTTGCAGAGTCCCACACCTTGACCTCAATTTGGTTCCATATTTCAGGATCATAAACTGTCTGATTGTTAATAAGGAGAATAAGCTGTAAGGCTACCAGGACAGTCTTTGTTTCTAAGGACGTATGATTCCCATAATGCGCAGCTGCTTACCAGCGAGGGGCAGTTGTGTGCGCAGGTCCTCTTCTCTCAGCTTGAGCTTCTTTCCAGCTCCCGCGTGCCTATTTCCAGCGACTTTCTCTACGAGCTTCTTTGAGCAGTTTGCTGAGTTTGGCTGAACCTATCTTCATGAGGCAATCAATGTGCCTGTTCCCGTCCTGGTCTCTGTTCTGCTAGCCTGTTCCTTTTCATTCCTTCTTTCTGCTTCCTCATTGATGACATAACTTCATTATATCTCGTTGCCTTTTTTATCTCAAGGACAGGCTCCCCTCTTACACCCTTCACCCCACAGCAGTCTTTTTCAAAAACAGTTTTTAATTGGTCAAACAACTTTGCATATAACAGCAACAGCAAACACCCAGAAACTTCCATGCCTTAATAGCTGGAGAACAAGAATTCCGAGACTGCACGGAGTCTCCTGAATCACCCTTCTTTGTTCCCTCTAAACTCTTTTACATTCCTGATGGCCTCATTGTTAAGTCTGATGTTATCATCAACGATGGGGCTTGCCGACCCCCATGGCCACACTCCCACATCTCCCCCTTCTTTATTAATATTAACCATCTTCTCGCCACGAATTACCACTCCATATATAACATTACCATTGGTACAATTTGCATTATTATTATTATGCAATGGACATTTGTCATTTAACAATGCTTGTCTGACCATGCTGTCTATCCATCAGTCCCCCAACTTAGTTTTGAACACACTGGGCAATCCCAACTCATTTAGCTAGAGGTAATCAAAGATAACTGCATTCACACAAACTTTGTGCAAATTGGCAACCAAAGAAAAGAGAACCAGACTGGTGTGGCCAGCCAGGAAAGGCCACATCATCAGCACACGAGCTACCTACTTTACCTAGCATACCATCAAGTCAGTCAGTACACAGGTACAAATAGGAACAATTGACTAAAGCACAGCTGAGAACCACAGCTATAGCATACATGGCTTCTAGTTTCAAAGGAGACTGGGGCCAGAGGTGTAAAGAGAAAGGGGTTATTGTGCCAGGGAGTAAGCACAGTTAGGGAGAAAGCATGAGCCACACTAGCCAGAAAATGAGCTTCACTGGTTTCATTGACCATGAGACAACAGGTCCTGAACTACAAAAATACAACGAAATTTCTTTATGGATGTAACCTGAGCAGTTCTACAGAAGAAAACTTGAAACATAAAATTAATAGAGCACTTCACTATATAAGCTCCTGGATCATGAAAAACATGAAGGCAACTTCTGGAGAGAAAAAAAAAAAAAAAAAAAGATTGGGGAGCAAAATTTGGTGAGGACAGGTGTTAGATAAATGATTAATTTCAAGTAAAGCATTCCATTACATCTTCCTTGGAAATTTTACAGGTATATCCATAAAGAAGGCAGAATTGATCTTGACTGACTAGGCTTTTGGTATTTGTATTTCCTGCAAAGCCTGTTAGCCACTCTGGTGCTTCCAGTGGTGTAGTAGTTAAGGGTTCAAGTATCATTATAGATGCCCTGCAGAAACCAAGATAAAGGCAAAAATAATAAATTAATGACTGACATGATACACTGCCATTTGTGTTCCTCTGAAAAAATCCAGTTTATGGCAGGCCAGTGCTCTAGAGCTGAAATCCTGACGCTTCAAGCAGTTTCAAGTGTTGTATGAGAGCTAATGAGATCCAAATCACCCTGCACCTCTCTGCAAAATTGCCTTAGCTGCACTCTGCTGCGGCAGTTTTGCCTTGAATCCCACTATGTGGGATTGGTTTGCTTCTAGGTATCCTCCAAGGTATGCTATAAAACCCCTGGCTTTCCTTAACTTGTATGAGTGAGACACAGCTAGTGATTTGGCAAGATGAAGAATACTACTTAGACTGTGTAGGTTTTATGTTTGTAGCTATTCCAAGGACCTGCAAGCATTTGTTTATCAGTACATTCTCATCACACTTTGAGATTTAGAGACAAACAATTCTTACAGTAGGTCAGTTCAACAGGTATTGTTCTGTTTGTTATAAATGAGGTCTCAACTCAATCTGAATTTTGTAATATTTATAAAACAAATATTTCTAAAAGGTATAAAAGACAAGTAAACAGCGCTGGGTGCGCAGGGAGTCTATGCTCCACCAACACGCACACACAAACATAAAACATTCTAAATATACAGAACATTGCTTTACATACTAAACCAGAGTATGCCTATACATACGTACAATCAGGAAAGGTAACAAACAATCCTTTAAGTTCCATAAAACTCCTCTAAACTCTTTTATATTCCTGATGGCCTCATCGTTAAGAGTCTAATGTTATCTCAACCATGGGGCTTTCCATCCCCCATGGCCACATTCCCAAATCTCCCCCTTCTTTATTAATATCAACCATTTTCTCGACACGAATTACTACTCCATATATAACATGTTCATGCTGTCTTTTATAATAGGGCAGAGAAAATAGGGTCATCTGGGAATTTCATTTTAGTTCCCCATGATTTCAAGGATCTGAGGAACAGGCAATGGCCTGGATTTTTCTTTCCTTAGCGTGGTAAATTAAATTTGTGGCTTTTGGGGTTCTACTACAAGTTTTGAGTTTGTTTTACTGGCAAGCATTTTGTGGCCGGTGGTATTTAGTTGCATCTAGAACAGATGTTCTCTGAACCTTTATGTATCTCTTGCATACTTCCCTGCAACTGACTTCAGTTGATGACCATAGTGGGCCTTTCTAGCCATATATTGATATATTCCTGTTATTTGTTGACTGAGGTTGCTCAGACATCAATTCAATGAGGTGTCATACTACAGAAGCCACTGGAATTAAAATAAAACCAAACTACAGCCTTCGTAAGAAAAAAAAAAAAAAAAAAAAAAGTTAATGGCAACTACTACCATAGCTAAATACAGAAAAAATAGTTATTAGACAATTTTATTTCTTTTGAAAATATATTTTCCCTTCCAAATTTTCTAATTAATCTATCAATGTAAAAATTAGTCAAAATTGTACCTGTGAGGAAAAACAAACCAACAAACAAACAAACAAACAAAACCCCACAGCTTTGATCTGAATAAGACCACTTTAGGTCTATGGAATTTTTATTTTACCCATTTTGAAATACCTTGCTCTCAGACCTATTAAAACACTGTTTCAAGGAATGATGTTTGATGTCTGTAAAGTGTATGAGACAGATACTTACATATTTCACTCAATATTAAAATGGCAATGATTGGCTTCACAGAGCTATACAAATACCTTTTTAATCGAAATCTTTCTATCTTTTCTATTTTCAAGACCCCAGAGGTACCAAGCTATGAATTTCAGTTAGGGCTTTGCAAAACAGGAGTTAATTAGTGCTTTTCTGTCATTTTTTTCTCTCATCACTCACCTATGCATTCCTGTTTCTACAGTGATGTAACAGCAATTTAATGTTATACAAAAGGAGCAACATTCTTTAACAGTAGCAAGAATATGAGACATATCAGTTCAAACTAATTTTTGTATGGCTGTTTTTCAAACCCATATGGAATACAGTGCCTGCTTTTATTATGGAGATAGCAGACTTTCATTTGTTTACTCAAAAAAAGTAATTTTGTACCTAAAGGAACCAAAGGCTTCAACACAGTGTTACAAAGCATAATCTGAATTTAATCCCTTGTTTTAAAATGCAGCCATGAGTAGTTCCTTGTAATAGAACCAGCCCACTTTATTACTGTTGGATATCAGCTGTCAATCTAGAAGTATCAACTATGTTGTTCTTCATTCAACATTCAAAAGACAAAGAATGAAAACCTCAAAGGTCTGATTTTTGAGGCAGGATACCAGGATCTCTGAATCACAGTCCAGGCCCTTCTGACCTGTGAAATACAATCACTAACAACTGCTACCACCTTGACCAAACAAGCACTCTACATAAATTCACAGAAAAATCTACCAAACGTTAAATACAAACGTTTTCAACGAAGTCAGTTACTGCTGGCCTAGCACAATCTGGATTTCACCTAGGTCATAGGTGAATACAATAATTTGAATGAATTGATTCTTATCCTCTAGGATTCTGCACAGGGCAATATTGTCTCAGCTGGTGAGGGGCATAGCTAATGCAGTATAATAGTTTGATACCTTACAGAGTGATCTATGCTTTAAGTAATTGGAAGAAATTACAGTATCACCACTAGATCCCATACTTTTGAAGCTGCAAAATGGATCGATTCTTTTTCTACCTCTTTTTTCCTCTGTGCATGTAGCATCAAGTAAACTAATTGAACTATACAGAAACAAGAGCATGCAATATGTAGATAACTCAGTGTCTTGCCTGCTTACTCTTTATCCTACGCTTGACCATAACACTACCAGCAGCTGGCAGAAATCAGTTCTTGGATAAAAATGTCTGACTGAAGCTGAACCTCAGCAAATGATGCAGTTGGACACAGGACAGTGTTTTCAGTAGACTTGCAGACACTGCAGTCTCTTTTGGTTGAATGCTAAATTGGTTGCTTTTATCCCTAGTTAAAGAATACTTTTGCATTCCCTGCCAAGTAAACCTTAACACTGCTGAGTTCACAATTAGTACCTGCTATATTTTCTGTCTAAAAAGCTGATTATACAATAAGCCTGGCTTCAGTACGTCTGATTTTATCCTCTTTCACTGGGACCACAACAAATTCACAAAACCAGGCTCAAAACCTTTAGGGTTTTCCTGTGGGAAATGCAAGTGCTACACTATGAAAAACTGCAGTGCATCACCTGGAGTAGGCATATCAGACATACCCTACATTTTTGATGCTGGCTTGCCACTGGTGTGAGATCAAATCCTTCTTCCTTGTCTAAAGGACTATAATGACTTCTACACTCAGCTTCTCATCATCTTCAAAAGAATTCAAAAATCCCTACTCTGAATAGGATCTCCCAGCTAAAAAGTTCTTCACTGAGATGAAATTCTCCTTGAGAAAAGTAAATTCTGTCTACAACAGACACACATCATTCATAGAGGTGAATGGAATAAGGATAAATGAATTACTAGATCCTGTACACATTTCTTGTGGAGAATTTGAGAATACAAAGAAATATTTTGTGACAGAAATAACCATCATTGATGTGGCTTAATATTGCAATGTTTTTATATTAAAATGGTAAGGATGCAGTAGCATACACAGAATGGAATAGCAGACCAACAGACTAATGCTGCTTCAGTAATATTCTAGAAATTTAAATTCAGCTCTTGAAGTAAACTGTAGAAAGATATTCATTCAGATGAATGTTCCTATATGAAGTCTTTAAACAAATTTCATCATGACTGATAATTTCTTGCCCAGACACGGAGTGAAAAATGGATTAAAAGGCATGCTACCAGCAAAGAAAAGTGAGTATTTCTGAGAGGTGTCACAAGGGTAATTATTCACACTACCCCTACCCTTTCATAATATTTCTCCTTCCTTCAAATACCATCTTAACCTTACACTAAATACATTCAGAAAACAGAAGATCAAAACAATAAAACGTTTCTCAACTTCTGATGGCAGGCAGACTTGGGAAAAGATGGGGTAGTATCCAGCCGTAAGAAAAAGAATCATGACAAAATTATCATTGGAAAGCTGATGGTATCACATAAATTGCTCCTTACTATACACCCTTCTGTCCTCAGTTTTGACTACAACTTGCGAGTCAGTGTGATAATACTAATTTTGGTACAGAGAGAGCAGAAAAGAAAAAGAAACTGGCAGTAAAAGCCACAAGGCACCACAGGAGGGTGCTGCACACAGTCACTGCATTCATTTAGCAGGAACACTTAAAGGCAGCATGATTTTATGCTTTCCATACAGACAAAGCAGGAATAACTCCTTTTCCTTCAGAGCACCTCAGAGTGAATCCACCTACCTGTAATGAGGAATTTGAAAACAAAAGTGCCTGATACCGTTGTTGTCTGTAATGACAATGTCAACTAAGGCCCATTGCTAACATCGTAAGTAGTGAGAATTAGCTCAACAAAGGACTGATCCAATGCAGAAAGTTTAATGACCTTATATTTTACTGTGTTTACAATGTGTTAGAGGATAACACCTCTCTACCTCAAGACATCAGCAGTTATTCTCTACACATGTAATTTCAATACATCTTTGGAAGACTCGATGATTCAAAGAATGAAATTGCTGTATGAAGGGATTTACACTTTTACAAACCAGTATGTAACAATACACTGATTGTATACAAGTATAGATGTATATTACTGTGCCCAGATATGTTTTCTTTTGCACATCCCACTTGATTTTGAGTGGATAAATAAATGCACAGCACTGTATTGTATACAATACAGCAGAGTTACCACTACCTACTTTTTCCTGAGGCTGCTTACAGCAATTTAACAGAATCTGCTGGTCCCCTTCCTCTCAACAAATGAAAGTCAAGTTGTATTACTATACAGAAGCTGATGAAGATAACAGGGGCAGAAAATATCCCAAGAAATTTCTCCTAACTTTCCAGGATGTAACTCCCTTCTATACATAAGTGAAGCTATGAGAGTTTACCACAGTAATCTGATGCATATTGGATGCTCTTGGTAACAAATAAAGTGCATATAGTATTGTAACTAGACGAGGGTCAGAGTCTCATCTTTCTGAGGTATCCTTCCTCTGTGTTGGTTTTCATGCTAACTCCTTTAACATAATGCTGGCCAACAGCCACTGCACTGCCAACTTCACTTTCTTCAGTCATAATATCTCTTTCAAGTTACCTCTCCAGTTTTCTTCCCTTTACCTGTACAGTAGCTACATCTTGCAGCTTTCCTTTCTCCATAAAGCCATCTTTCCTTATTTCTCTCTATGATGGAGCTTGCACTCTTCAAGGAATGAGTCCATCTGCTGTTCTCTCTTTGATCCTGTTTGCTTGACGTTATATCCACTTTATACAACATCAAACCTAAGGCTTTTGCTTTCACCTGTTTCTGTCCCCTCTAACTTGACAAATTCCAGTTGTTTTTCAGGGAGATAGTGAAGGGAGAACAACCCCTAGCTCCTCCTTCTGTTCACTTGATTCTAGTGCTCATCACTACTGTGTATATTACTGTTTGCTTCCAGTAAACCCCAGAGCATGCTGTGTGTACGTCCCATACAGTCCATGCTTTCAAGCACCTTCACCCACAGGTAATGCCACTACCTAGAATGACATCTGTAAAGCACCCTGAGAGATTTCAGGATGAAAGCTGCTATATTAAATCAACAGATAACTATCTCAGAAGCAATACTGTGAGAAAATGATACATATCACTGCCTTAAAATCATTGCTGGTCTACTCATCCACAAAGGGATTCCAAGTTAATGCTAGCAAACATGGGAGACAGCACCATGGTGCAGGATAGAAAAAAGCCTAGCAGGTGAGGAAATAATGTTGACATGCAAGATGAGATGCACTCAGCAGCACCACCTTATGCAATGTGAAACTGGTGCTGCTGTCTCTACCCAGGAATGACTTTGCTTTGATAAAGCCACCAAATTTAAACACCAAATATTAACTGAAACCAAAGGTGGCAATCAGGACCCAACACAAATGTGACAAAGTGGGTGGTGACTGACAACACATTCCACACAAAGCAGTGGTAGTGGAGGAGTGGAGATAGTCAGTTCCCATGGTCAGTTTCTTACTAATGGCAAAGTATTAATATAGAAAAACAAATAATTTACCAAAATAAGAACTCACCTGCTTTCTAATATGTGCTGTGTACAAATATTTGTTTTACCAATTGAAATTTCATTACAAAGGAGAAATTTGCCACAGAGAAGCACAGCTACTGTCCCATCTACAGGCTGGAGGCACAGAACAGGCAAAGGCTTTCAGAGAAACTCCTGTCAGCATGCGTTGAGTATCTGTTGTCACTAACACTCTAATTATTTGGCAGCAAAATTCTGTTCCTAATACTGGGACATACTGTAAGGAAAATACATTCACACATTGCCACTTTTGCAGAAGAAAAGAAAGTATGGCAACAATGGCCACCACGTGGACTTTTCTTTAGGGAATGGAACTTGCATGGGAAGAAAAGGGGATGAGAATTCAGAATATCTATCAGAAGGCAATGCAGAAATAATAACTAGTGAGAAGACATTTTTGCGCACAATTTCATAAATACAGAAAACAAGCTGCTGGTTGCCTTATATTGTATACAAATACTCAAAGTACAAACTGTCTGGAAAGAAAAAATAGAATGCTATACCCTGGTATGTGCCCTAATTCATTAACTGTTCTGTGGCTCCAATCCAGCAAAACACTTAAGGTTTTAATAGTCACAACAACAAAGGCCTGAAAGCCTGACCATACATCAAAGTAAAATGCACTGTAAGCATAAGCCTCTCCCCTTGCTTTCACGAAAAACAGACAAACAAACAAAAAAACTACAAAACCCAAAGAACAAAACCAGTGCTGCCCCCCTTGGGTATACCAGTCAGGGAGTGGGGTCACAGCAGCCACATTCAAGGACAGCAAGGAAAATATATGTACTAATTGCACATGTATTTGTATATACAAACTTTAAATACATATAAAGTGATGGTATTACAAACCCAGTTACTTATGAAAAACCTTTAGAACTTTTTACTGTTGACTCTTTTATGGGAAAACAGTTTGCCATTCTGCGGAAACAGAATGTTCCTCTTCTCCCTGAATTTTTCTCAGAGAATAAATGTTAATAAAATGTCTGACATACAGTAATCCTAGCTCACACAAATCAAATTTCAGGCTCAAGCCAGCATGACGATAACTTTTGGTGGGGGCATGAGGGAGAGAGATGAGTGACTCATAGTCTGGAAATCAACATTTCACAGTCTAGGTCAGGACAAAAGTGAGAGGTGCTGGGGAAAGATGAGTATAGAATGGAGATGATAAATATATTGCCATTTGAAAAAAAAGTTACCTGCTATCTACATTTCCTCAGGCAGTGCCATTAAGGCATTCAAAAACAACTTTCCAATGAGCTGAAACAACAAGATCCTTTATTATCCGAGCACACTTATTCCCAAGAGGACCATTTTAAAGCACAGTTATAATTTCTCCTTTTACTACTGTTGTTATTTATCTTCACCAAAGTAATCCTCTTGCTTCTCCACTCAAATGCTACAACCAGCCCCAAGCACAAACACAAAGGGGGCATCCACGCACATATATTTTCCTCAAGCCATCAAATTTAATCCTCTTCTTGTCACAAATGTTTGTTTTTTTTTTTCCTGGTAAACTCAGCATCAGATTTCATGTGGTGGGACCTGAAATAGCAGCACTATGTTATTAGCCCTAGAAGACCAAATGCTATCACCAACACAAGTGGAACCCTAATCTACTAGCTGTACTTCAGAAATGAATGAAATGTTTATAGGGCAATGTTTAGGGAATTAAATGTTTATAGGGCATGAAAGTGAAAAAGAACCTGCTTCACTCAGGAGTCACTATGCCCTTCTGGCACATGGAGGGTGAGAAACATCCAGTGTGTATATAAATCACCCTACTGTTTTCATACCACTGTTCTCTTTCTGTGCATTGAGGCTTATTTGTCATTGCAAATAGTCAGTTTAACACAGAAGAGAGCCTGCTGGTTTTAAGATGATAAAAAGCATCTCAGCACCTATTTACTGCCCTGCTACAGTGCCTACCTACTTCTTACTATCGTAAGTATCATTAATAGTGTTTGGGATTAGTAGACTATGTAAAATCCTTGAAAGCATATTCTTCAGTACTGAACTGCTATCAGTTTACTTACCACATATTGTTTTTTTCCTGGCACTTTTTAATCCCGTTTCACAAAGTTCTGTGTTGGTCCTAGAGACACTTCTGTCCTCCAGATTGGTGAAATGGTTTGCTAAAGTATTTCACGGGAAGGGAAAAATTTGCGATGATGGCACAGTTATTCATATATTTATTTACCTATGCAATGCTGTAACCCAAGGAAATAATTTGCATCATCCATCTATTGTTGGAAGATGTTCACCGTCTCATGAGTCCAGTTTAAGTTCTACTGAAATTGCTGGGAGTTTGTGGACTTCTAAATCAGTTTAATCATACTTGCATCTCATCTCCATTTCAGAGGGAACACTACTTTAGCGTTCAGATATTTCATGGTCTATCAAAGCCATTTTATTTCATCCGATTTTTCATTTATACACCTAATTGGTATTCTGTTCTTTAGTAACAATGAAAAGGTGAAAGGACAGGATGAATGAAGATGATGACACATTGGCAAAGCTGCACATGGAAATACACATGACATCTGCTAGAAGAATATCCAGTTAGTATCGATCCCTTGTTTGAGTCATCTATGAAAATAAAAGTGAAGAAAATCATTTGGAATCTATGAGGCATTTGTCAGAATTCAGTAAGACCTTGTAACAATAAATAGAGTGCAGGAAGCATTGCTGTGCAAGGGTGAACATGGAAAAATAGAAATCTTCTTTATAAGCAGCTCCATTTGATCTCCGTACTTCGACAAATAGTATCATCTAAACTTTGAAAACAGATTTTTATTTGGCCACTATTTGCAAGTTGTCAAGGTAAGCAGAAAAAAATTACTATTTTTATTCTGATATCATATCAGATTAGAAGGCAGAGGAATCTTATTTCTGCCTGTAAACAGTTTGTGAAAGTCCAAGGAGAGGACAAATATAGAATAGCAAACATGATGTCATTCAACACAGCCACACTTCTGACCACAATATTGCTTTTCAGATAGCACAAGTAGTAGAGCTTAGCACAGAATTATCTCCATGAAGTGAGTCATAAGAAACACTAAAAGAAAATGAGGCCAATACAGGTGTTTTTTAAGGGAAACAAAGAAACAAAGCAAACCATAAAATATATAACTAAGTGACATAAACTTTGAGTGCTTGGAAATATTTTTATGTTAGGTGTTTAAGCACTTGATAGCTTATAAGAAGCTAATTTGATGGACACTCAGAAGCGACACCATTTATAGCTAGGTCTAAAAAGCCTCAGAGGTGGGTTAAAAACATATCCACAAGCTGCACAACAGGAAAATTCCTTTATCCACTTTGTGTCCCTCTTACATGAAACTGAGAGCAACACACAAAATACAGTGGGACTTTCCTGCTCTCACCAAGGCTGTATTTTTAAAGGATCTAACTATTGATTATTACCACCAGTGTTCTTTGATTTTATTATTTTTTTTACTCTACGGCAGGGCTGTTCCGTGGAGCATTTCAGTGAGCTCCTGACAGATAATCCTCCAGAGTAATTCAGAGTTCATTTGGCAGATAAATGGTCAGCTTCTCAGAGAGATAGCTCAGGAATGACAGCTACTACCTCTTTATGTGAATTCTCAGAAGATTCAACAGCACAAGGTATTTTCAACTAATGCCAGCTGAAGATAAACGGTAACTTAGCCAAATGCCAAATAGTCATGATGAGATCTCCACAGAAAGCCTTTTCAAAATAAATGTCCAGGTAAACATACTATTTAGGATTCAAAAGAGAGACACAGATTAGGTTAGGAAAGTACTGCTCACCAAATCCTGTTTTAAAGCAGCTTATTACAGGCTTTTTTTTTAATGATGTGTTTTCCCAGACCCCAATTAGAGCAGAGTAATTAAATGGCCATTAAGGAAGCACTTAGGACAAATTATAATTTTTCTTGGGAAGCCTAGAAGGAATTCTAAAAGCATTTTGTCTGGGGAGATGTGGAGCAGAAACACAGAGTTTAGAGAAGAGCATACAGGGAGAAACACACAACTGTCTGTAAGGGCAGAGTTAGCCAGTCTCTCCACAAGCACAGCCTGAATGCTGCCCTTTGATAGTGCTGGCCAGTTTTTTGTGTGTGTGTGATTGTGTTTGACCTTTTCCTCAAAAGCTCCCCTAACCTGGAAATATTTCACCTGTGAATGGAAACTGGCAATTCAGAAATGCTGCTGGGAACATGCTCCTTCACCAGCCAAACCAGGCTTCATGCTTGAGCTGTTTCTTGCAGTAAATGCTCAGTCTACCCTCTTGGTAAGATGCTTCATGGACATTCATGTTATGGTGTAATACAACAGATGAAATCTAGCCGCACTGCCTGGCATATGAAGGCAGACAAGGCTGCCTAACTACCACACTGTACAGTGCCAAGGACAACACCCTTCAGGACTACATGTTTCAGAATTTTGATGTTTGTTTATTTTTCTAGGAGGTTTATTATTATTATTATTATTATTATTCCAGAAAAAGGAGCTACTTCAGAGGACAGAATTTGGTTTAGTGGAAAAATACACCTCTTTCTAAAATAATGTTGACAACATTTGGTTGACCTGTTCAGGTAGCTGTATTCTACCTCACTTTTCAGAATGTACACATTCCCAGTGTAACTTTGGCTGCCTTCCCAATACAAGGGCACAGTGCAGAGTCATCAGGCATCTGGATTTTCAGTAAGGAGTTCCTTGGCACCGTCAGAAATTGTTCAATTTACAATTTACAACTTCTCATCCAACAGAAACCAACAGAAAACAAACAGGTGATGGAAGTCTAGGAAGGGAAGATGGGAGAGGATAGGATTTGCAAAGGCACTGTGCTACACTTTGATTGCCAAACATGTACATGTAACTCATCAATCACTGATTTTAAAGTGCACCAGGGATGAAAGAAAACAATTAAATAACAGAGCAAAAGAATGGATCTTAAGACATCTGCAACATTTTCCTAGTAGGAGCATAAAGAAAAACAGACACAGTTTTACAAAAGGGGGTTGATGAAAACAACTTAGTTTCAATAAAAAGGCACGCTCTGTCTAATGATTCCTTCACAACTGTTCTGAAAAGCTCTTGAGATTTCTGTAGGCTTCCTGTCTTTCTTCTAGGCAAATTATTTAACTTTTCTGTCTCCTATACCAATAATCTACAGCACATGGCCTAATAGTTCCTATTTCAAAGGGGGTTTAGAGTCCTGTGGTAGTTTTTGTATTTTGTAATTAGAGGATGTTTTCAACATCCTCTAATTAATCAGTGATTAGAAGAGCAAATAACAAGCAGTTAACTTCCAAAGCAGATAGAACAAGGAATGCAAATCATAAGAACTGTTCACATCACTGCTTCCCATCTTGGTATTTCTAGCATTCCAAAACAAATGTCAATTTAAATAACCAATTGTCATTACACAAAATACTGAAATGCCAACATTGATCATGTAAACTTCTGTCAAAAATTAGTGTTTGAGTATGGAGGCTCTTAGATCTAGCTTGTCTAGTACTTTGCAGTTTGATATGGATTGAAGAGAGCAGCTATTATATTTTCTTTAGCCCATGTTACCTGTAGGGAGAAAACCTGCCAACTCTGCTAAATCACCAGCATAACACAATGCTCACAGTACTGGATACTATTAGATTACATTGCATGTTCTGTGATTTAATCAGCTATGAACACACAAAAGAACTTTTAAAGGAGGTGCTCCACACCAAAGAGGGACAAAAGTGATGTAGGTTTCACTCTCAGGTGAATGTTTTATGTTTGGTACAAAAGAAGAAAGATATTATTAACTTATCAGCATAAGTCAGACAGCCTCTTGAAAATGCATAATCATCCTATACATTATGCATAAAAAGCAGGTAGACTGATTCATTGCACAAGCTCAATGCTCTTACCAGCGGTGAACATAGTTCAGAGAATAATGAACTCCAACAGCACATGATGCCTTGCTCCCTGTTATAGTCAATGCCTTTTTTCTGCATTTTTTGTCTCCTCGGAGATGCAAGGAGCTGAACTCTTATGGGGTTATCATCCTGTTGACCTGTGCATGACTGGCAGGTTTGCTTTGCAGTCCCAGCACTTGACCCATTCCACTGAAAATAACACAGGTCTTCCAATATATTGATGGGATTTGGATAGTTTGACTACAATACAGTTTAAACAGGAGAGGAGTTAGCTAAATAAGAAGAAAACTAAAAGAGAGAGGATACTGAAAAGAAATGGCATTAGCGAACGAGGAAATTCAGGAGACAGAGAAGTATAGGTTTTGCATTGTGCTAACTCTCCCACACCTTTCATTTCTTCTTTGATTTAGTCTCCTCCACTTCATTCCCACTTGACTATCTGTCTGTCTTCCTCCTCCTCCTGCTGTTTAGCTGATACATCCTTGTCTCCCATCTCCTTTTGTGGCTCTTAAAACTATCTCTTGGTGCTACCACAGCATTTCTGCTGTGAAAGCATTCACAGTGTGTGTGACTTTGTCTTTTGTTCTGTCCTCTGCCCTATGTCTACCTTGTTTACTTAGGCTGCAAATTTTCCAAGTTTGTTCAAGCTCTAGCATGATCTGGTCCCTTTCTTGACTGGTGCTCAAGAACAAATAAATAAATAAATAAACCAAAGTACCATCAAGAACAGTAACAACAACAATTTCACTACCCAAAAGCTTCTAGGATGCAAACTTTAGCAAAGCATACAACTATCAGGCTTGAAAATATACAATGTTATTAAATGCAAGCATCTTCCTTCTTATTTCCATAAACTCCTAAATTATTTCAGGATAGCTCAGAGCAACCTCAAACATAATTACACGGAACTGAATAATTAATTGAACTCATTAAATCCATAGTATACATACTATACACAGTAGGGTACACAGCTACTGAACAGCTATTTAGCATTTATAACTTAAATTCCTACTGGTTTATAGCCAAAAACACATTGTGGTATCAGCCTCTAGAGAGTTCCTACTGCATTACACTTCTGAGATTTGTCATGAATAGCAAAAAAGAGAAACAGTGCCTACAATATGGTCTGTGGGTGATTTCTCCACATAGTGAAAAAGAAGTAAGAGAGATACTGAGAGGTCCATAGTCACTACAGTAGGTATGAAAGATGCTAAGCATCTCTACACAGCATTCAGGATGGGACAGGAATTCATCATTGTATCCCTAATGGCACGAGAGAGACATATCATGAGAAATTCAAAGTGTGGCGTATTTAAAACAGAGTCCACTTGTGCACATTTGTGAATGCAAGCTTCTTCCAGTACATCCTGGCTTAATATTCTTCCCAGATCTTTCTCACCTGATGTTTCAGTCAACTGAATGCTAGAGGCCTTTAAAAAACATGCCAGCTCTTTTATTTAGTATAACCTACTATATCCAGAGCAGACAGTATGAACAGAATATTGTTTCTCTTCCAATGCTATTGAATGATTGAGTGTGAAAGCCCCCATATTTTCTCTCTTTATTTTTTTTTTTCTCTTTTTAATGTACTGTTCCTAGTGTGTTTTCCCATTCATGCGTATAGCTTTCCCATCTTGTCAGCACTGCCAGTCAGTCAGGAGCTGAGCTACAGAGTGTTTACTGTACTTGCTGTCACACAGGTATGGAGAGATTTTTGATCTGACTTACAAATTCCCTGCTCCTCCTGGCAAGCTAGCTGCCTGTCATGCTGCTGCAGGGTGTTTCAAACAGCTGCTCTTTCCAATACACACTTTTTTACATCTCCAGCTTATTTCTTATACAATTCTTTTCTCCCTTTAGTTTCATCTCCTCCAAACCAAAAGGCATTGGCAAAGAAGCCATGCAGAAGCAACTACCACACTATTAAACTATTCCAGATTCTGGTTCACAGAGAAATTATCTACATGTCCTAGTTGAACATGACTGCCTAAATGATAAACTGTGCTGTTTTTATTACTGTTCAAGCACTATGTGCAACTTAGACATGTGACTTGTTGGTTACTTATCAGTTAATGTTTTCTAGAACATTAGGCTTTTTTTTTTTTTTTTAATGTATGTCTCTTTGATCATGGACACTTAAATTTGGAATCTACTACAGCACAGTTTCTGCAAAACACTAGAAAATTATAAAGTGCAGTATTTTTCTTTTAGATGGCAAGTGAGCTCTAAAACTAAGGTAGAGTATGTAGAGACTTCATCATTTTGTTGAGTACAAGTATGAAGTGGGTCTCAGTTTGTGCTTAGGTAACCAACAGGGGCCTGCAATAAACCATACTTGGCTCTACTTAACCCTGCAGCTTGGGATATACAGAAACACTACCACAATTTTGTATCCTATACCGTTTCCTCATGTATTTGTTTTTATCTGGACTGCTTTGAGGAACAGGGCTACAGCTGGTTTACTGGAGTGAATCTGTCCTGCAGTTCAGACACAGTTACAAGGACTTTAGACAATACAGTATTGCTTACACCTCATGTTTCTTACCTATAAAAGGAAGATTGCAGCCTCAGGTTTCAGATAGATTTAAAACGTTTATAAAGGAAGAGTGGCATGCCTTTGCTTCCAGTTCTATGACATTCTAAGCAGTCACCATTTAAGATGACATTTATTGAAGACCTTAAATGTGAAAAATTAAATTTAAAACAAACAAACACAACTTTAACAATTTTGATATTTTACTAAAAAAACCTGCTGTTGCACATTTATTTGGGTAAACTACATTTTCATATCTAATCCTAAGTTTTCACCTAATATTGTTTTTAATGATTTTATAATTATTGCTTACCCTTACAGCTGAACTTAAGACAGTTTTTACTTAAATCAATTTTATACCAGTGTAATTTTACTAGTCTTAATCCTGACAAATCACAGGTGCATGAGAGGTGCAAGATCAGGCCTAAGAGAGATTATTTTCAATTTATATCAGATGTTGTCACCTGTTGTAACTTGGCTGGAAGGAAAACAAAAACTCCTTCCATCCTAGAGCAATGGAGAAAGCAAAGGTGAGGTGTCCTTCACACTGACTGCTGAAGCAAATAAAAATTCCTGAAACCAAAGTTCAGCAATTTCTGTGGATTATAGGCACTTTTAAAAGCTTACACACTTCTAACAGAGAACAACGAGATTTAAAATGCTTTGTTAAGCCTTTTTTCCTGGATACATTCTGTATCCTACATTCTGTGAAAGATAATTGATCAAAATGCAACGTATGAATGTATAAATGAACTAGATTCTATTATGCTTCAGTCATACTGAGTGCAGTCTTAGGAAAAAGCATCTAGAATCTCTGTATGTTTGTCCAGATAAAACTTTTGCTGTCTGAAATGTTTTATTATTATGTTATCTAAAAGCACGTAAACTGATTCCCTTAAAATATATTTAACATATTCCTCTACTTTCCAATCATATTAGGATTCCAATTTAAAAAGACAAATAGGATGATGTTCCAGTGGAAAGCCTGTACTCAGGATAGCTATTGCAAATATATTGGAAGCGATGGAATAATTTAACTGGTTACGTCACCATTGAAAGAGCTTTCACAGTTGAGATGAGAAACCCTGTGCTTCATGAATTCTTGAATGGTGCTGGCAATACTTAATTATTTAAAGTCACCCTTCCACATTAATCTAAACATGAATAGATTATTGTGCTTCTGTAGAAAAAGCACCTTTGTCCTCTAAAGCCTGTTGCAGAAATTCTGAGTCACAATAACCTTCTTGCCCTGAGTCCCACAAGGCATCAGCACCAGTGATGGGAATAAAGTCCAAAAACCCAGAAGCCTAGACTTCTTCTGTACTGGCTGGGGGTTGTGCTTCCTCCCAGGGAGTCCTAACACATTATTCTACTGCTATGAAATCCCACTGAACTAAGAAAATGCGTAAGAAATAACAATAAATCACGGAAAGTAGGAAAGAAAAAAATATGAACAAAGGTGGTTTTTTTTAGTCCTCAGACTAAAGTGAGGAAGTGAATAGTTTGATGCCAGGTTACAGGACTCCTATGCTGCTACTGCAAAATTTTCAAGGGTTTAAACCTATAAACAAGTTTACAAGGTACTATGTATCAGCACAAGCATGGTAAGTCATTTCATAAGAATACTTAGCCCATTACAAATGTAAGACAGTTTGACTTTGCATGATTTTCCTTCCTCTGAGACTAGATTGTTGCACTTGTGCAAAAAGAGATGCAGTTTCTGAGACTTGGTTTGTAGCACAGTAATTTGCTGGATTGTGGTAGCTTGACTTTAAACATCAAAATCCCTAACTCTTCTAAGAATGTAAGTCTAATAGAATAAGTAATTCTTCACTTAAAAAAACAAACAAACAAAAAAAAACACAAAAAACAAACAAACAAACAAAAAAAACAGGCTTGAAAAATTACTTTGACAACCACATTAAAACAAACAAACAAACAAAACCTTTTCTGCTATTTGACCAGACCATCACAATCTCCATACCTCTACGGTCTGGTACTACTCCACCTCTTCTTGTCTCCATCTCAAACCTTGAGCTCTTTGTGTCGTACTTTCTCCCCCTTCCTCTTTGAGGAGGGGGAGGGAGAGAGCAGCTGTGGTAGAACTTGGCTGCCCACCTGAGTAAAACCACCATACTAGCTGTATAAAAATACTGGCAGTGAACAATTAGCATATATAAGACCATTAATATAACTATGTTCATTCAAGGCATGAAATTTTAAATGGCAAAAGTCTTCCTAGCCACAGAACTCATGAGATCATCTGGCTTGTGAGCAAACACCTGTTGTGCTTTAGGTGACTTGCTCTCTCTAGGTAGGACAGTAATAGCTTTCTTTACTGCTTTTGACTGAGATTTCTGGCTGGGGAGGCACTTTATCCCCAGGGCTCCTAAACACAACACCTTTAATAGTTGAGGGACATACTGTACCTTTCATCTCACACAGACTCAACTTCAGGGGCATTACAGGCATCTAGCTAAATTCTGTCTATTTTGGTGCTTTTAGGTCCAGTTCACATTTTTAACCAACTTTGATATTACTAGGAGCTTAAGGATGTGCCCAGAGGCTTTGCTAAACTGGAGCTTTTAGCTTATCAGCATTATTAACGAAAAACATGCTGTAACCCCCTCACCTGACTCAGTCATAACCACAGTGTATGATTCTCCACATTTATTAAACACATGTTCCCTCTGGAGCTGGAGATGATACAGTAACAGCTGTTTTATTCTGGTTTCTTTTCAATTCACAAGGAAACACAAATGCGTCTCCAGTGTAACTTACAGCTTTCACACTGACTTCTGTAATTAAGATAAACAACAAGTTCCCCATATCTTTCATAATCCACACTCCCTCCCATTCTCTCTCTCTCTCTGTTGTTGTGATCATTAATGTGAGTAAACTAGGCAAAGGGAAATTAAGTTTTATGCAAAAATAAATGAGGTAAGTTGTACTGGGCATAGTCTCCTCCCAAAAGATGTAGAGATTAAACATAAGAAATCAGCAGGCCTATAACAAAGATGGTGAAATAGAGCAAATACTGGGAAACCAGGGTATGCCCTGACTTTAATGTCAGCCTGGCCTCTGGTTGGTACAAAATTTATATTTCTCAGTAGATCATGAATCCTTCTTGTCCACGGAAAATAATGAGAACACTTCTAGACTGCAAGCAATATGCCATTTGGGACACAAGGATAATATTAAAAACCCCTACCATGATGGTAAAACACACCTGGCAAACCACTGAGACAAGCACAACACATTTCTCACACTGCAGCTGACAGTCATAAAGAGGACACCTTGTATCACAAGATACCTCTCCCTTGGCTGGTTAGTGCAAAAAGGGACACTTTTTTTCCTATGTTCAACCCCTGAGAAAATATCCACTGCCATTTCTCAAATCTGAAGCTAGCATATCACCTGAATGTGCTGATGAGCTCAAAGTACCAGCCTTGCTGAAGGCTGAGGAAGGCAAGCTGCCCCACAGCGAGGGCATTGCTTAGGCTTGGTACAGCCCCTTCCACTGTGAACTCATCCTGACTCCAAGTCATCCTAAGCACCTTGCAGTACTTCTCCCCAGGCATTTGAAAACAGGAGGAATAAAGTGGTAGCTAGCAAACTGAATGAAGAACCTTGTGATTGATTTAGATTAGCTGAGTCCTTGAAGAGACAAAGGGTTTGTGTGACTGCACATGCATTTTTCAGAGACAGAAAAGTAATCCCACTGTAATTAATGGATCTTACTATGCTCTAAATCAACAAGCTTGCAGAGTGTTTTGGTGATTCAGCACCTCTGTGTTTGGATTGCAGTTCTAGATGCGTGTTATGCCTTTGTCCACTTCAGCCTTGTTTACCAACATAGGTATAGACGTAATTGAGCACTAGGCACAATTCTAGCTGAATGGATTGGTGGAAGTATTTTGGTATTTTTGCATTCCCACAGTTTCTGTAGAGGCACTTACAAGTGAGACAGATGAAAGCAAGTAAACACAGATATTAAAAAAAAAAAAAAAAAAAAAAAAAAAAGGGCCATTTACTTTCTCACCACACAATGTTTACTATTTGCAATTCAGTCACCTCTGACAACTGAAATAGATCATTCCATCTCATTTCCTTCCTCCAGCATACCCACCCAATGTATTTGTGTCAAGGATCATGACACTGCAGTTTAATGTCAGTTTTTATTGCAAATAGATACTTTATTTTTCAAAGTTCACAAAACATCTCTTCGTAATATACTTTGCAATCATTATCAGTCTATTTGGTGGTGTTTTTTTTCCAACTCTAAATAATGTGAAGGTATTGCTTCAAATTAAATGTCCATGTTTTATGTGACGTTCCTCATAAATAAGTTAAAAAATATATTACTCCCATGATTATTTAAGTGCATTCAGCAGTCAACATTCAAGTCCACTCCCCCAGTCCTTCCTACAAACTAGAAATCTTCTTTGCCACAAAAATTCACCTATTTCCCTCAATAAATCTATTCCTTACAAAAAACTTTTGCCCTTAGAGTCTCATTTTTTAAATTTATTTCATTAGTTTCCATCTCTGATAACTAAATTCTCTTTTATTACAACAGGGAATTGTTATAATGTGCAAATTGAAATAATGATTGTATGACAGCACTCTGCAAGTGGTTTTCATTAAGCTTCCAGCTACTATTCCTTGCCCTGTTGGATATCTTTGTGTCAGGGTTACTTTATGCTGGACAGAAATGCGAACAATTTATGTTGAAAAGGATAAATAACAACCTGTTAGATAACAACCTTTAAAATACACTGGCTGAGAGAGCTTAACTGTATGTCATTGTCAAAATCAAAATACTTCAATTGCTTAAAACTTAACAGTTATGCTAAAAAGTGGACCTGTGAATATATTCACATTTCTCAAAATCAGAATTCCTACTTGTCATTACAATTCTATGTAAACAGGCACACAGTGCCAGAAATACATTTACATTTTTGAAATGCTAGACTACAAAGATTTGCTTATTTGTAAACAGGACAGGGTGACTAAATTCATATTCTATGTTCAAGTAGGATTTTCTGGTTAATTTTAGTGACTTAAAATAGCTCAGAACCATTTGTGTGGCTTGCTAAAATTTACAGCATGCTTATATTGTTGATCACCAGACTCATCTTGCTACTTTGTCATTCTGTATTGCCTATAGGTAAATGAGTTTGCTAGCATATATTCCCATTGCTGCCAGGGTCACCAGAAGTCTGAATGAACACATAAAGAATCCACTTAATTGCAAAGATTTATAGCTATGCTGTTTTCTTTTCTCCCTTTCCACTCAAACTTGTCTTTCACGTCTGACATGTATAGAAAAGGGAGAGCTGCTTATTCTAATCAAAATCAGCAGCCACAAGGACCACAGTTCTGCAGGGATTCCTTATTTCTGCTGCTAATGCGCAGGCAACAGAGAAGCAGTTTTCTAATCCACCCCAGACACAGTACAGAACCAAAGAAAAATGATGTGTTGGTATAGTATCAGCCATCACGTCTGCAATGAAGCAATACATTACATGACTGGCAAAAAACAAACTAACAAACAAAAAAAACAACACAAACACAACAAACCAAAACCACAAAAACATAACTTCCAGAAGCAACAAGCTTTTCATTTTAAGCTGTTAATTTTGATTTAAGGTATCACCCTCTCTAAGGTAAAAGACACGTGAACTATTATGCAATAAACAGATTAGAAGTTTTTGAGTCTTTAAAGTCAGAAGCAGAAAGTTGCCATTTGAAAATCTCTTCTCTGCCTGTCCCAAAAGCCTGGTGTTTGAACCATGTATAATTTCTACTTCATATGGAAGCCTTTTCCTTTGCTTTATTTATGGTTGTGGTACAAGTTTGGGTAGCAGAGGAATTGACTGATTCCAACCAACCAGTGAAATGATTTTTTGTAACCCTCTCAAAGCACTTTCTGCTTGAACTGATTTCTAGAAACTTACCAATGGAGCGATGAATACAGGTGTGCTGGTTATCACTCAGAAAAAAGCCTTCTTTGCACTGACATTCGTAGCTGCCCATAGTATTTACACATATCTGCTGGCACCCTCCGTTGTTATCTTGACACTCATCAACATCTAGGAGAGAAGGAAAAGGAAATGCAAGGTAATATAAAGATTCAGAACACACATATGGAAGAGCAGGGAATCCATAAAAAGGCATACTGAAAATTAAGCTAATCAAAACTACCCAGACTCCATCACAGTTAATCTAAATTAATCCATCTAATTCTTTTTCCTGCATCCCAGGATTATAGTTAAAATAACAATAAATAAATAAATAAATAACAGATCAGAGGAGTCTCTGCAAAGTCTCCATGCATTTCAAGCTGCAAATTAATTTCCAATCTGCAATAAATGTTCTAAATGTTAATGTTCTAGAAAGGCTGCGACCCCATCTGCCAGGTGTGGTGTTGCACTCTGTCATTCCCACTCTGCTTGGAAAGACATACTTCAGGCATACAGAATTTCTAGCAGGGGTAGCAGGCAAACACAAAGGGCATTATTAGGTAAAAAGAGTCTTTACAGAGTTCTGGTCTTGAACAGAACAGCATGTTTCAATTACTGGAGTCATAACTCCCTACTTTGTCAGTTTGTTTACTGTTGGTTAATGAAAAGAAGGCTTCTTAAATCTAGATGTTCCATTTCTGTATTGTCATTTTAATAGGCATATATATAAAACCACAAAGGCAGCATTAGCTACTGGCTGTTTTGAGAGTCACTGCCTACCCCCCCAGGCTCCAATCACCTCCCTTTGGCATAAAAAGTTTTTATGCTGTTGCATTTGACAGAAACATGCGTTTCAGCATTGGGACAACACTGCCACTAAAAGATGTCTGACCCATTTTCAACCTTGAAACTCTCCTGTTTGCTCCTAAGAGGTGTATCATATCCATTTTCTGTTTTCTGTTTGGATAAAAGCAACTTGCCACCTGAGAAATCCATGTTTTGCTTTTTTTTTTTTTTTTTTTTAAATAGACACGCTGCCACCAGTTAGTTATTCCACCATATGTGCCAACATGTCAGCAAACAATTTGGTGTTATGTTTTGTTTTCATTTTATTTTTGGAAAGGGAAAAAAACAAAAAAAAACAAAAAAACAACAACAAAAAAAAAACCACCAAAGCTAAAACCAAAAACTACAACAACAAAAAACAGATTCACAACACTGAAAGCCTCAGAAGAGCTAGCACAGCTCCTTCAGAAATTAATTGCTGCAGGACTGGCCACAGTACACTAAAGTAAAACCTAACTGCTTTTGCCAGTGCTCTTCCAGGCAAGACCAGGGAGCTCAGAAAAGCTGGAGAAACATAGCTGGTAACTAATGTAGGAACTTAACCTAGCAGCTTGCGCAACTAAGCCGGCTATTGCTGTTTGTGCTGCTCACACTTCATGTAGATGACAGAAAATCAAGCACTTTTTCACAGAGAAGGAAAGCTCTAAGGTAATTACAGCAATACCCACAGAAACCAGACTGTCTACTCGTGTCTTGAATTGCAATGCAAGTACATAGACAGTCCTTTTCCTTTATTTTGTTTCATTTTATTTAAGCACTATTGCCTCACATTTCCTGTGTCAACATCCTCCCTGCCCACAGTTCTTAGCCTTTTCCAGACCCAAACCTATTTCATAACCCCATCAGAGCAGTTTGGGAGAGCCTAAGAAAAGGAAAAGTGAAGACGTTCCTTGCTTACTGAAGTATGAGTAGGACAACTCTGTGAGAATTTTCATCTGTAAATCGGCAGGCCTTGCTGCCCTATTAGTGCCAACTCAAACTTGTTCCTTCAAAACAGCATACTGCAATCTAGATTCACCTCTCTGGAAGATTAGTTGAAAACTTCCTGAAGGAAAAAGTCTCAGTTGGTAATTGTACAAACCCTAAAATTTTGCTACAAAGCATGCAGCTTTTCAAGCATTCTTTATAGTATCACAAAGCAAGTTGAACAATTGTCTTCCAGCTCTGATGAATAACCTGAAACAAATGCAATGATTTTATAAACATTATTGTCTGCTCTTGATAGTAAAGGCTGGTGATTTACCACTTTTGTAGAGACAGCTCAATTTACCACCAACCCTCAGATTCTTCTTACGCTGGAATAAAACAAAACAAAACAAAACACCAATTATTTGTATATCTTCAAAACTTAGAAATGAAAGAGCTGCCAAAGATGTTTTTTCTTTCTTTCATTGTTTGTGCAACTCCAGTTCAGTGCAGCTCAAGTTGCCCAGTTGAACATGTAAACACCAGTAATGTAGCAAATGTGAGATTGCATTTTGGACCAGACATTCTAGAGATTAAGTTCCACATAAACACTAAAATAACAAGTCAGTTTTTCAATAAAGCTCCCTCTGGCTCCGGTTTTGGAGGCTCTAGATGTCAAACTGGGCTGTTGACTGTTTTGAAAAACAGGGTGGATCCTCAGCAGCCTTTACTGTCACTTTGTATGACAATTTAGACCTGCTGGAGACCTGCACCCCAAGGCCTAAAACCAATACAGGAAAAAAAAGTCACTGATGATGATGCAAAATCCTTTCTCTTGAACATCTGTTTCATGTCCCACTAAAACCCATTTTTAAGTCTTTTAAAGTGAGCACAAATACAAAGCACACTTTCTTTATGTCTCCGTATAAAAAGTGTCGTTTTAAGAGCAGGTATGTCTTCTTTGGCTACCTTTTGCACAAAATCCACTAACACTGGTCATCTTATTGAGGACCAAGGTTACCTCCTTGAGGACAGCAGCCCCAAGGCAGGGGGTGCATATCCCTCTCTTCCCTAAAACTGATATTAGAAACTCAAATCCACTTCCTAGGCTCTTTATCTGACAAAAGTCCAGGTTAGGCTCACCACCTGACAGTGTGATGATTCCATATCTACAGCTTATAGGATAGTTGAACCTCAAAATCTTACTGCTGATCCCAAAGGGGAACCTGGAGCAAGGCTTCTGAAAACACATGTAATCTAGACTCACAAAAAGATGGAAAAAGGTTCTCACCTGAGCAGTAACATTCCTCACAAAGACCTGCCCTGTGATTGTCTCCACCAAAGGCAATCATTGATAATCACTGAAAGTATCTAGAAATAGATGCTCAGTTTCCACAGCCCTTAACTACTCCTTACTAACATACCTAAATAGATAAAATGACTACCAGCACAACGGCTAGAATCACTTATACAGGGGATAGATCAGTGTGAGAAACCTGTTTTTCAAAGGAGATTGGGACTTGAATTTCAAATTGGCTAGCCATCATCAAGGAATAAGGGAAAATCCAGATTAGGGAGGGGCTGGGAAAGAAGTATCTTTCAAATAAAAGGGAAAGATAATGGATACATTTAAACATATACATACATATATAGAGAGATACATCTATATATCAGAAGTATGATGCAAATTAATGCATACCTGAATTTGCGTAAGACCTCTAGCTTTTTGGCCCACTGCCTTCACATAATCAAACTTGTGTTCTGTATCTTGGTAACATGAGATCCTCTAAGAGAACGGTAGTGTGGAACAGTATCGAAGAGTAGGAGACATTACAGATGATAAAGATGGATGTTTTATTTATTACATAAACAAATGCTTTCAGTTTCTCATTTAACTTATCTGATGAACACTTCAAACACGCTCCACTGGTATTTCACCTTGATCTGGCTCAGAACTTCCTTCAGTATCTGCCCTAAGGAAGCTATTCTGACCATGTGTCCTATTTGGATACGAGGGAGAAAGGTCTGCTAAGGGTACCTGAAACCAAAACCACAAGCAGGAAGACACAAAAGCGGAAATGGTATACAGAGTCAAATGACAAGTGAACAGTATGAACAGTATGTTCACTGTCCAATTCCTCCCATGATCTTCTCTTCCTTCCTTCTGGCATTTTTCTTTCATGTGAGCATTCTTGTAAGCACTCAAGCCCCTCAGAAATCTGAGTCATCCTTGAAGTCTCCAAAGCATTTAGGAGTGACAGAACAATTCACTTACCATTGCATTAACATTCTTTGGAGACTTCTGAAAACGGGACTTTGACTCATGATCCAGGGAACTAATCCTGTACATTTTACTCTAAGCTATTCTTTGAAATTCATTTTTCTTTGAAATTCATTGATTTTTCTAAGCAGCCTATTTTACCCATTGTAGAACACTGTGACAGAGAGATGAACTCTTGACAGCATTACTGCAGACTTTTCTCAAGTTAGAAACTAAACACCATTAAGGATATACTGTATATGTAAAAGAAATTATCAGCAATGTCAAGCTCAGAAAATACAAATATGCAATTTTGGAATTTAAAAAATCGTTATATTCTGAATATTTCTAACCAAAAAAGGGTGAAAATCTCAAAAATCACATTCCTGGATTTACTATAGTAATGGCTGTTATAATAATAATAAAAAAAGAACATCTAGCCCAACATCCTATCTTTCACATTGCCTTGTAGTGGATATTCAGGAAAGATTATACAGATGGAACAGAATCATTACTGACATGCCCTCCTGCTTCCTGTGATCACATACCTATTAGCCTTCCTAAACCACTAGCCATGCCATTGCCACTGGTGGACCTTTCCTGTATTCATTTTTCCAATCTCTTCTGAACCCAGCATGATGGTACGATTTAATTGAGTTGAAAGAAGACTTCTTTTTGTTTCAAACATGTTTCATAGTCTGAATTAATGTCCCCTAATGCAATTATTGTAATATACAGTTAATATTCATTCCCTACTTGTCTTTTTCGTATGTTTTGTGATCTTACTGATACCCCTCAGCCTTGTATGGTCTACCTGGTCTATTTCAATCTACAAAGCACAGCTATACACAAATATTATTACAAAGATAATTCAAATGACTTCAGTACATCGTGTTTAAAACAAGTGCCCATTTCTAGAAATTAATGTTAATGACAGCAACATCTGGCAAGTGTTCTCATTTCTCTATTCCATTCCCCTCAAGCACCACGATACTCTGTTGGAGTGGGTGTCTTGGAAGATATGATTTCAAGATAGCTGTGGAAGCCCAAAGAGTAAATCTGCCATGCAGGACCTGAGGAAGTGGTATCAGGTAAGATGCTGCAGGCAGGTGTTCCTGCTGGAATGCTCACACAAGTAGTGACATGTCAAGGTAGGAAAGTTAATACATGGCATCAGCTGAGGGGGCTATGAGAACAGGGATCATTAATTTAAGTAATTGCTAAACCATCTTTCTTACACCAACTTTATATGAGAAAACAAAGGGAAATATTAGAAGAAAGAAACCACTACCTACATACACAACATTTGTATCTCCAGGAGATTTGACATCAGACTTTAACAAGAATTTAAAAGCATGACTCAAATTTTCTGCCATTTGCACATGGCACTAGAATTCTGCTTTTTGTTCCCTTCCTTCAGAAAGAAATGGAAAAATGTGGCAAAGGAAAAACGAATACCAAGCCCCTGAATACAGTGCTTCACTACTGTGGTTTCAGTAACCTTCAAGGAAGCTTTTGCTGAGAAGAAGTCCACTTTTTTTTCCAAAAAAATAAAATTCTTTTTTTTTTTTTTTTTTAATGTTTACCAGAGTTGAAATTATTATTTTTTTAATGTTTAATGTTTACCAGAGTTGAAATTAAAAAAAAAAAAAAAAAAAAAAAAAGTAAGAAAAAAATGCCTTTCCTTGATAAATAAAGGACATTTTACAGAAAAGAGAAACACCAGTAAGTAATCACAAGGACACTTTTGATGATGAATACACAAACCATTCTAAAATGATCAATGAATATTGTAAAACACAAGGTTTCCCTAGAACCACTCTTTTCTTATGTGCAATGGTACAACACCAAACGCATGCCCATGACCTCTCCTGAAGAACCCTACCTCTTAATGGGCTACAATCACCTATCACCTGAACACCCACAGAGTAGGTTTCTTATTTGTGTGCAGTTAACAGATCCACAGAACTTGAAAAGAAATGCTCAAAATCTTTCTTTCCTGCAGCTGCTTTGTGAAACATGGTGGTATTCCTTAAACTTCATACTACATACACACTCTAAGTATGGCTGTAACAGATGCCTCTTATGGGTAATGAACCTAAGGAATTTTTTAATGTTGCTCCAACAGTTTTTGTAATAATCTACTTAATCTATTGAACCTACCACTTAAGGCAACCATAAACACAGACAAATCTGCATCTGAGGTGGAAATAGTGGTTCATTTTTCCTGCAATACACTCGATCTGCTGCAATAGTATTTGGTTTAAGGCATTTTGCTCTAAATTTGAACCCTCACAATTAATGAGATTATAAAGACCCACAATTTTCTATGTGCATCTCAGTAAAATAGACTTCTTGGCTATCTGTATCTCCGACATATTTGTACAGTGAATTTCAGAGGGTATTGTAAGTACTGAATAGCTGATGGCATATAGTGAGTCTCAGGCCTGTTCAAGAAAATGCTGCACTTGCACAGGCAGTGGACATCGTTACTCATATCTAGTTGGTGCCAAAAAGGTTTTATGCATTGGGACCAGGGTGCTTATTCTGATATAATCAAACCCTAAACAATTTCTAATTTGCATGGCAGTCTGGCTTCCTGTCCTGTAAATGCAACTCTAAGCCTGTTACTGTAAATCACCAATAGGATACAGAACCCATTCTTTGCTGTCATATTAATTTTTTTTATTGCTTCTCTGACTAATTTCAGAAGCAATTTTTAATTATGACTGGAAAAAAAAAAGACAAACAAATAAATAAATGAAGTTCCTCAGCTTCTTCAAAGGAAATCATTCAATCTCCACACTTTAGTCTAAATATATCAATGCATATACTCACAATTTTCACAGAATGGCATAATCATAGAATTGTCTAGGTTGGAAGAGACCTCAAGATCATCGAGTCCAACCTCTAACCTAACACTAGCAAGTCCTCCACTAAACCATATCACTAAATTCAACATCTAAACGTCTTTTAAAGACCACCAGGGATAGTGACTCCACCACTTCTCTGGGCAGCCCATTCCAATGCCTAACAACCCTCTCAGTAAAGAAGTTCTTCCTAATACACAACCTAAACCTCCCCTGGCGCAACTTTAGCCCATTCCCTGTCGTCCTGTCACCAGGCACGTGGGAGAACAGACCAACCCCCACCTCACTACAGCCTTCTTTAATGTACCCATTTTGTACCTTTAAGTACAAAAACTATTTTCCAGAAGATAAGGCTGAAATACTGTTCCTCTTTATTTGCTAATACATATCTGAAAAATATAATTCTGGTACTTTAATACAACAGTCTGAGTTATCAGTGGAAAACTTCTCAGCCTGTACTGGCCACAATATAAATACACTTGGAATAGTTTCAAATGATCACTTTAGGGAATTTTTGACGATTCACATACACTGAAACAGAACACCTCATTTTCAAGATGTCTGTATACTTATACATAAATTATGTTGGAGAAACTGTGTGAAAGGAAAAATCTTATATAAAAATGTACTTCTTTCCCATTCAAGCTTATTTCACTAAAAGAATTAAAAAAATCACCCATGAGTTTTCTCTTTTTAGTACGTTGTCTGATATAATAGCAAATGCAAGGAAAGAATTAGAATAGCAAACTCATCCTAAGATAAAAAAAATCCATTTTTTTCCTTGAAGGACTACACAATTTTTTTTTTTTTTTCTATTTTAAGGGAAAGCCAACTTTCAAGGTCATGCAACAGAACCTTGTCCTTTCTGTATAGCTCTTCATATAAGAAGAAAAAAAAGACATGAAAACATGCCCACTAACATGTGAATCAAAGTATACCCAAAAGGTTCCCAAAATTCTGGATGCCCAGCTGTTGCTAAGGATTGTCTGTAACACTGCCTTCTAAATAAATTCAGCAAATACATCTTTCCACTCTTTTAAACTCTTAAGTTTTTACCATAGAATCACAGAACAGTTTGGGTTGGAAGGAACCTTAACGACCATCTGGTTCCAACACCCCTGCCATGGGCAGGAACACCTCCCACAAGACCAGGTTGCTCAAAGCCTCATCTAACCTGACCTTGAACACCTCCAGAGATGGGGCATCCACAGTTTCTCTGGGCAACCTGTGCCAGTGCATCACCACCCTCAGAGTAAAGAATTTCTTCCTTATATCTAATCTAAATGTACCCTCATTCAGTTTAAAGCCTTTATCCCTTGTCCTATTACTATACCCCTTGACAAAGAGTCCCTCTCCAGGTTTCCTCTAGGAACCCTTTAGGTACTGGAAGGCTGCTAAAAGTTCTCCCTGAAGCTTTCTCTTCTCCAGGCTGAACAACCCCAACTCCCTCAGCCTTTCTTCACAGGAGAGGTGCTCTAGCCCCTTGATCATTCTCGTGGACTCCTCTGGACCTACTCTATCAGGTCCATGTCTCTTCTTGTGCTGGGAGCCCCAAAACTGGATGCAGTACTCCAGGTGGGGCTGCATGAGGGTGGAGATTCAACTAAGGTATAATCACTCTGCTGAGGAGGTTATACTACAGTCCAACACTTACGGCTGTAGCAACTTTCTCTTCAGTTAATATTTTCTTTTGTAAAGATAGAATAGAAAAGCTTTGCCCTGACTCTCATTTCTGTTCCTATGGCACAATAACTCATGTCTGCTCCAGTTTTAGTTAAGAAGTGCATACCAATTATTTCCAAACATTTATTTCCATACCTTATAAGGCCCCTTAACAATACATTTTTGCTAAACCCTCCAAATTCTCTGAACGATTATTCTCATAAAGTATGCCCAATGACATTTTAGTTAATGCTTTAATTAATCACTATTACTATTATTTGTTAGTTACAGGCTTCATACAGACAAACTAAAAGTTGCTAGTTCATGTTCATTCTTGCCCCTCTTTTATCCAAAACTACTTATTGCGCTCTGACATAATTACTCTAAGCAACATGTACGTAAGGAGCATTTTGAAATACTCAAGAAGGATCTGGACCAAAGCCTGCAAAAGCTAATGTAAGCAGTAAAAAAGAATCTTGTCTTGTGGACTTATCCAAACTTTTAAGTTTGCACATTGTACACTAAAGTCAAAAGGATAATGTTAAAACACAGAAATTCATGGAAATTATCAGACAGCAAAAGCAGGCATTACAGAAAGCTGAGACTCTGGAATCTACCTAACAAGGAAGTTCACTGCCAACCTTTCAACTCATGCTCAAGTCTACTGGAAAATAATTTTGTCTAAAAAATTGTTCTAATTTGTCTAAATTTTTCTAATACAGCAAGCAATTATGCAGCAGCTATTATTTTCAATGGCTAATTTCTCAACTGTTTAAATCATGCTGCTTATCATAAATGAACACTACCAAGAATTGATTGCATTCTAGAGCACAGTATAATGACAGTGACTATATTTGGAATCAGACACCAGAGAATTTTGCTGCTCTCTGCTTTGTCTGTGTTTTTTTTTTTTTTTTTTTTTTTTTTTTTTTTTTCCTGTAATCCATATGCATTGAGTGTTTTCACTGGTTATACGTAATTTCTAGGACTAATGCATACATTATAGGCTGAAATCCTACACCTTCAGGTGAAAACATGGTCTCTCCTGCTTTAAGTAAGATCTACACACAACTTGGATCCCAAACTTCTGGTTAATTTTAGTATATTTTATAGAATTTATCTCAAGGTATACATCAACATAGGCCGTCCTGGCTTAGAACTTTTATATTTTTAAGAAAGTTGAGATGAATTAACAAAAGATATGAAGCTAATACAAACAACATAAAACAGTAAAGATGAACAATCCAGAATAAAACTGTGACTTTGATGAACTAAGACACAGCCACCTACAGCCATGTTAGATCAAAGAAGAGCATCCATATACAATTTAACTTATACTTAATAACTACACACTCTAAGAGGATTATTCTTTATTTTTCTGTGTGTTCCATGCAGAGAAATCTTTACTGTGACTTATTAGTCGCAGGACTAATATTAGAGGAGGCTCCAGGGAGTAAGTATTAAAAAAAAAAAAAAAAAGGCTCAGATAACAAGAAGACTTGAAGAAACAAGAGACTGAGATTGATGAAGCTGTCACATAGCTCCTGGTTTCTCAATTTATTATGACAGTCTGAGAATCATAGTTCACAGTTGACAGCAACCAAGGTTTATTCTACACTTTTGATTATTTCCCTATAACTAACAAAACACTTCAGGCCTACGCTGATTTATATACTCTCTTGTTTCAGTACTTCTTAGATCGCATTGGTTTAAGAAAGCAAACACAGAGCAAATTAACATGTAGATAAAGTTATATGTCATTTGAACACAAAAGATTAATGTCAGGTGATCAAACATCAGAATAATTCTGAGGGGAAATGTTCAGATACAGAATTTAAAAAAGCAGAGTTTTATAACAAAAGCAGTGTGTTCAGGTCCTAGTTTCAGAGAAAGCTGGATATTAGAGGCCTTTCCATTAGTCACAATGAAAATTCCTTATTTTTATTGGATTTACAGAGTGAACCTGGATGCATTTTCAAAATTAGTCTCCAGTTTTCAGACTTCCTAGAGCAAAAATCCTATTTTCAAAGGTGTTAGTTAACTGAATTCTATGGAACTACATCTGTGGGAAAAAAAAGGGAGCAGTTCATCAGAGCTACAGAAAACACACACCTTATGGTCTGAGGATCACACACCCAAAATACCTATTTCTCTCTAATGACTTCAAAGTGAGTACAGATAGATGTCTTATATGCAGATGTTTACACTCCTCTAGCTGAGCCTCAGCCCAGGACATTTGAAGTAATGGTAGTTAAATGTTTTTCGAATTCGCATTGCAAACACAGTGACAATAATTCTCATCCATCTATCACAGGATCATCATGAGAGGAGGCTGAAATTGGTTGGACTCGATGATCTTGAGGTCTCTTCCAACCTAGAAATTCTGTGATTCTGTGAAATTGCTCAGTTTGAAAATTTCTAGTTAACAGGTGCCATAAAGCTAAATCTGATATCTACAGGGGGGAGAACATTATAACTAGTATATTACTTATAATCCCACTTCAAAAGAGACATATAATTTGTTTCTAGGACTGTGCTACCACTTACACTATCCAGACTCTCACAACATGCAGGCAACCAAATAATAGAAGTAAACATGTATGTACAGAAATTGTATGTAAAAATCTAATACAGAGTTGCCTATGGAACATCTACTTATCATCCTAGCTATTCATATTTGCTCAGCATCTACTCTTCAGTCTGCAGAACAGCAGTACATGTTATAAAGTCTGATGCATGCTCCTGTACCACAAATACTAAATACTTAGAATTGCTGTGATGAATCAGAGCTGTTATCATTCATCTAACATACAGACTGATGTAAGATTTGAAAACAGTAATACAATATAGTTTCCCAAAGAGACATATCATAAAGCAATCACAAAGACACAATCACTACCAGACATCATTTGCAGAAGTAGAGAATACATAAAGGTTTAAAACACACACACATTTCTACTGTTAAAACTTGCATTTCAACACTTTTCACTATGCCTGTTATACTATGCCTGTTTCACTATGCTATATTATACAGAGAGCCATTCCTATCTTGTGCCTGGGCCCCTCAAATTTAGAACAGATCTCCCCATTACTCAACCACTGAGCCGTGATTCGGGAGTCTGACTTCCTTCTCTTAACACATAAAATAACTGCTGAGTCATAAAGTTCTGCTCAAGAAAATCTCTCACTGGAACCAATGGAAATGAGTTTCAAGATTTAGATTAATAACTTTCTCAGAAAACAAAACAACAGAAAAACTGAAGAATTATGAAGAGAAGGCTATCAGGTTTATTCAACCCTCCTCTGTCTGCAAAGGTGTTTAAGATCTGTAAGAGAGTGATAATATTATCTGATTGATAATATTAGGCCCTGCTGATGGTGCTGGAGCAGGACAATAGCAGGCTCATCTAATAGTCTCCTGGAATTATGAAATAAGGGCAAGGAAAACTGGAAGACAGTCAAGAAAATGGACTACGTCTCAGCTTCTCTTTAAAGTATTTATGAAACTAAAAAGCAAAATGAAACAAAAACTTCCCAAAGTTGTTTAGTTTTATTTTTAAAATGTTCAAATTAAAACAAAAAAAAAAACTATTTTAACTGTTGGGAAACAGAGAAAAATAAACATAAGTAATAAAGGATTCATTTGGAGCTCAAGCAAGCAACACACTACACACAGCTGTCTGGAAATGAAGAAAAATAAAGCCGTATTAAAAGGAAGGCACTGGTCCCTTTAATCATACTAGTGATTATGCAATCCTAAACCAGTTATGTACCACCATTTGACATTTTGCATTTGGGAGTTTTAGAAGCGATTTCACATACACTTGCAACTTTCCTCCCACTTCATGTTGACAGGCAAATTAGGTTATAAACCCCTGTACCTGTGTACACATTCAGACAAATCCAGGGGTAGAAATACATAGATTTCAGGTTCTAACTGTTGTGTTGTTGGTTTGTTGTTGTTGCTTGTTTTTGAAAGAAAAACTGGAACATTCATTGAAAAGGTACATTCATGAATGGTACAATGAGGTATACATACACATGCATACATACTAACGTTCTTTTTGTAATCTGAGTCAGACTGTGGACTACTACTACCCAGTCAGGAATTAAGCTTGCATGTCAGGATTGAAATCCCTTCTCTCTCAATGTAAGCCAACAGATCTTAAAGGCGCACAGCAAGACAAGAACCTGGGTCTAGATCCTAACTTCATACCTCAGAAGAAAATAAATTGTGTCATTTTAAACATGAGCCTAGTTTTCATACTGACTTGGGATCCCAACAACCATTTTATAACAGGCAGATGTTACTTCAAGGACATCCAATCTGTTCCTGGTTTGTCTCTGAAGCTTCTCCTTCAGCTGCAGGCTCCTAAATGCCTTGCTGTGTTGTTGCTCTGCCCCACCTTCTAAAGCTGGTAGACTGGTACCACTCTCAGAGCAGGTTCAGTTGCTCCAGGGAAAGCACTACCTCTCTTTTCCTGCAAGGAACTCCATGTGACAGTTACTTTTTCAAGAAAGGCAAAAAAACATCGGAGAACAGGCAAACAATACACTGAAGGCCATTTTTCTAGGCTGAAAAATCAGACCTGTTGCCCAATGCACACCTTCAAGACTGGGGACATAACCAGGATTTTGCCATTTACTTTTTGGTACTGAAGTCACTGTGCTTGTCTACCACACTGAACATTCAACTCTTGAATAGGGCTCTGTGGAATCTATGACGAACACTAGAACTTGCAATCCTGACTTTATTTTCATAAAAATGTTCATAAATTTTCCTGGCTTTATTTTCATATATCATAATTTCACTCTGCTTCCTAGGACTCATCTGAATCACAGACACAGGATCAACTGCTGAAGAACAATATGCCTTTATTGGACCACCAAAATCAATTATTGTAGTTATTTCCAGAAGTATGACATACAAGACAATTAACTGAGATATCATACTATTGGTGTCCAAATTTAGTGATTCTGTTACTTTCCTGTAAACAAGAGAAATCAAAGTTACACAGAATATTTGAAATAGGAGTGTATAAGCAAGGTTTCATAAAAGTAGGGATTCTATTCCTGACTATGTTGCAGAAATCCTGTGTGAAGATCAAGAAGTCACTTCGCCTTAGTTCCTCATCTATAAAAAACTATTAAAATTATAATTCTTTTTCTTACAGGATTCGGTGAAGACAAATCTATTAGTATTTGCAAGGTGCTCACATATGTTCCCATGTAACAGCAATTAATACCATGGAAAAACCTATAAATAAAAGAAATGCATCTCTAAATAGATAATGATAAATTTTTTGTCCAGTTAAGATGAGTGCAACCTGGAAGAGAGAGGTACTTTTTCAAAAAACAAAAACAAAAACAATGCAAACTCCCTATTAAAAAGGGACAATCTGAAGCAAGAGCTGAGAAAATAAAAAATCAAAAACCTCCAAAAAACAGAGAGCTTCACTTCACTTCATATCTATTTATATTCATATCTGACTAGATATGGAAATAAAATTATCACTCCATGCAATTCAATCCTTTAATCTGTTAATCCTTTACCATTTTTCAAACACAGATTTGGTTTGACAAACAGACAGAAAACAATGAGTTGTGACAATTTATTTATTTATTTTTTAGGAAGAATTCCCCAACTACATGTATACAAAACTCTGCCTCCAGGTAAAAAAGACAAAAGAGAAGAATTTGGAGGAAGTATCACATGGTTCTTGTATCAATGGCAATCACTTTTTGCTTTGACGTGTTTTTCTTTCACACTTCTTTCCCCCCATTTTTTGAAAGTCTGATTAGAGATGGCTGAATTCCAGAAAGCCTCAAATAGTCGAGTATTAGCTGACACGTAAGCCCTTTGGCAAGGAAATTTAGATACATAGATTTAGTGCCATAAATTTAGATACATAGATTAGTGCCATAAATATAGATACATAGATTAGTGCCATACATAAATTTAGATACATAGATTAGTGCCATAAATATGGCACTCTTCTACTTTCTATTTCCAGATGCTGAATAACTTAAGACTTGCTCAGGTATATCAGTAAGAACTGCTTTCACTGAGGTGTCTATCAAGTTTTTCCTGAGTAAATCCCTAGGTTTATTAGTGTTAAGCAATGCTTCAGACCTAAACAGAATATAATACTCTCCCAGGAAGCTAATATTTTTATACAGTAGGGGAGAGATGAATCTAAGACAACAGTACTCCACAACAAGAATCCTTTAGGCAAAATAATTCAGTGTTTTTTTCTGAATATCCAAGTGGAGCACACAATTGCAACTTTTTGAATTCTGCAACTGCAGTAACCAAACACTATTGCTCTACCTCATTCAATTCAGCAGGGCTATAAAGGCTAATCAGTAAAACTGCAATTCTTTGCAGCAACCTTTTCTGGACTTGATGACTATTGTAACTTCTTTTCCATCTTCTCTTCCATGCAAGAGAATTAAACCTTTTATTTGATTCTTTTGGCATTAGCCATCTTATCTGCAACATTCATTAGTCTCATTGCTCTCTTCTGGCATCTTCCAAATGCAATGCCTCACACTGAACAGTCCTCCAACAGCTGAAGCCTAATCACTGCTTAAGGAGTAGAGTTTTTTTCCATACGACAATTCCTATCTCAATAGCTTAAAAGCAAACAAAAACAAAAAAAAAAAACACCACACACAGTAAATTTTATCTTCTCCTCCTAACTACATCTTAGAGCCTCTATATTGGCAACAAAACAAAGCTCCCTTGAAATTCTCAATGAAAAGGAAGACATGTTTGCTAGCCTTCCCTATAGCATCCCCATCAATAGCATATCTACTTTGTGCAACACCCAGCTTTTAACACCAATCTCAGTCTACCTCTTCTAGCACATCTGCTGTCAAGGAACAATTCTGCTCTCAGTCTGACTGAAAGCTTCCAACAGGATATGCAGACAGAGTACAAGAATGCCCAGTTTCCAGAGGCCTCAATTCAGTAATACACTTAGATAAATGTAAAACTCCAGTTTTCTTTCTTAATATTACATCAAAGAAGCATCAAAAAAAAAAAAAGGGGGGGGGGGGGGGCAAATCAGGAACACCTGTAAGCGTCATGCTGAATCAGAGGAGGGAATGTATATTGAATAACTAGTTTAAAAGGCGTGTTACCCATTGATTCTTTGTAGTATAGATTCAGATTTTACCAGTTAACTGAGAATAGAAACTGATTTACTACAAACAAGATGGCTAAAGTGTTCTGTAGTAATAGGAATGATGATCAGTTAAGCCATAAACTCTTCTAAAGGCAAAAAAGAATAGAAATTGATAGCCTGCCTCAATGGCTCAACACGTGAAAGACAAAGAAGGAAAAATCGATTTATCAGTAAGATCATGGAGAAAAAGTGATCAAACAGGAAAGAACATCTGGACCAGTGAGCGAATTGCTTGCTAAAAAAAAACAGACTGGCATTTCATATATGAGAGAGGAAAACATGTTTCACGACCAGTTGCAAACGAAGGATAAAGAAAACCCATTGCATGAGACCAAATATTAGTCTTGCATCCACAGAGCAGAATTTAGAGCGATTTTCAGAAAGAACTACTGCTATTCCATGTGATTACAGTGCTAAAATAAATTATTTCTAGCCAGACAAGGATCTCATCATAGTTCAAATTCCCTGTGGTGTCATTTCATGTTATATTTGAGAAATTCCTCAATAAAAATGACAAATAGAGAATGAGTCAGGTTCCCCTGAGGATGGTTTTGGACATTTTCCAGTACAAATTTGAGCCATGAAATCTTAACCAAACACCTCCTCCCAACAAATAAATAAACAAGAAATTTTGGTTCATTAGAAAGAAAGACAGAAATGTTGAAACAAGAACGCAGGAAAAAATACTTAACCTGTCAGCCACAGTTGATATAACTACTTGTGAATATTTCAAGTTTGTTATTTATAAAGACTGTAATTATCTTGCTATATTGACGTTACTAGCAAGACATCCAATGATGGTTTAAAAAGAAATGTAAACACTGTCAAGAAGAGATGGTTTAAGATTTTGCACAGACTGAAGTCAAAATCCTGACACAAGTCTTCTCCATTACAATCTGTTTTCTAGAGGTTCCTAGGTGGCCTGCAGGACTATCATCAAACTATTATTAGCTCCCATCCCTAGGCCTTCTATCTTAAATCACTAGACAAAGATTTCTGGTGATTTGTGTGTGAGAAATGCAGCCTAGGTCACTGAAAGAGCAATTCAGCTGTCTAAATAGGAGACTGACACCATTTTAGGTTCCTTATATTATCCCATCTGGCCACCAGCTCACACTCCAGATCTACAGCAGTAGATCCCATGTCACATCTGCCAGCTCCAGGGTGTTTTAAATGGCACAAGACACCTATGTTCAGGCGATCAAATTGCCCCCTAAGAATTCTCGTTGTCTGGCTCCCTGTGTGCTGACAGAACAGATCCCAACAGTAATGTCTGCAAGACCAAAATACGGGGAAGAAGTAGGTACAGTGTAGTCTGATCTTGGTTCAGACCCAGAAAATCTACTTCCATCTAAGCATATACACATCTGTGTTGCTGTATGAGAAGTTAGTTCAATCAGGGTTTTCAAAATCAACCTAAAGCGAAGCTTACAGGCTCTTACATAAATTCATATATTACAAAATACATATAATTCTTGTATAAACGGAAATGACAAATCAATGCAAGAATACCCAATGTTAAGTACCCACTTAATCTACTTAATTTGTTTACAGACTCAATTTCAGCTTGCTGATCAAACATTACATGCCACTTAGGAGTATAATATTTTGGGGGCATGGTTTGGGGTAGAAAGGACCTTAAAGACCACCTGGTTCCAACACCCCTGCCATGGGCAGGGACGTCTCCCCCCAGATCAGCTTGCTCAAAGCCCCATCCAGCCTGGCCTTGAACACTTCAGGGATGGGGCATCCACAGCTTCTCTGGGCAGCCTGTGCCAGTGCATCACAACCCTCAGAGTAAAGAATTTATTTCTAATATCTAATTTCAATATACCCTCTTTCAGTTTAAGTGATAGGACTCCTTCTCCTATCACTATACCCCCTGACAAAGTGTCCATCCCCAGCATTCCTCTAGGCACCCTTTAGGTACTGGAAAGCTGCTGTAAGGTTTCCCCATAGCCTTCTCTTGTCTAGGCTGAACAATCACAGCTCCCTCAGCCTTTCTTCACAGGAGAGGTGCTCCAACTCTCTGATTATCCTCGTGGCCCTCCTCTGAACTCACTCCAACAGGTCTGTGTCTTTCTTGTGCTGGGGGCCCCAGAGCTGAATGCAGTGCTCCAGGTGGGATCTCATGAGGGCAGAGCAGATAGGAAGAATTACTTCCCTCTCCCTGCTGGGCACACTGCTCTTCATGCACCCAAGGGTATGGTTGGCTTTCCAGGCTGCAGGCATGCATTACTGGGTCATGACAAGCTTTTCATCCACCAATATCTCCAAGTCCTTCTCTGTAGCGCTGCTCTCTATCCACTCATTGTTTGGTATTGCCTTGACTTAGGTGCAGGTCCCCTGCACTTGGCCTTGTTGAACTACATCTTGTTTGCACAGGCCACCTCTCAATCCTGTCACAGTCCCTCGGGTGTATCATCCCTTCCCTCCAGTGTATCAACCACGCCTCTCAGCTTGGTGTCATCCACAAACTGGCAAAGGATGTGCTCAATCACACCATTGATATTGCTGACACGTTAAATAGTACCGGTCTCTATTCCCTGAGGAACACCGCTTGCCACTGGTCTCCACTTGGACATCGAGATGTTGACTACAACTCTTTCAGGACAACCACTCAGCCAGTTCCTTATCCACTGAGTAGTCCATCCATCAAATCCACGTCTCTCCAATTTGGAGACAAGGATATCATGTGGGACAATGTCAAATGCTTTGCACAAGTCCATATCAAAGACCATTTGTTTGTTGTGAATATTCAATTTGCATTTGAGGAACAAACTTCCCCAGTCTGGTCCCAAAATTAAAAGGCAATTGTGACCTCTTTTAGTGTCCTAAAGTTACACGATGGGACAGCAAGCCCTTTCCTATCATTCCCATTCATTGTCTGTTCACTGCATCTCTTCTGGAGGGAACATGGTTCCTAACATTTTGGAAGTAATACAAAATGCCATCTCAAAGAAACATGAATACGGACAGACACTGATTCTGACAAACCTGTAAGATCTCTTGGCAAGCTTTGGAACAATACTTGGAACCAGAGCCACCTGTTAAACACAGTGGCTTATATTATTTTAGGCTTTTTCTGCCAAAACCATCTGCATTGAAATCTACGAAAAGAAAATTAGAAACCTATCTCCGTAAACCTGTATATTTCATGATCAGAGAGCAACAACAGAGACAGCATGGGTCGAAGATAATCCCACAGATTTCCTGAAGGGTTCATTTTCTATCACGTCCCTCCCTTTTCCTGTTCATAATTGCAAATATACATTGCCCTACTTCTATAGGAATCACTTGGAAACAAAGCTGATAATAGCAAGCTGTTTGAAACAACATACTTGCACATTTATTAGAATCCCAGGTAGCTGAAATATTTGATTGGGTTCTGTTCAATTAAGAGATATTCGTGAACAATAGCATAACCAGTTTTTCTTTCATTTTCAAATTAATAGCTGGCTGCTCTTTGTTTAAGAAATACCACTTGCACAATTAATCATTTGAGCACCTCAGGTTGAGGCAAATAAATCTATTTAGTCTGTTCTATGATAAATGAAATTTGGAAGTTTGAGTCTAAAACCTATCAATGGTCAGGATGCATAAACCTTCTGAACTCATACTCAGTTTGAAAATGAACCAAGTAGGAAATACATCTACTGAAAAGCTAACCAGAACCCTGCTCAGAAATTCTAGTTGCTCTATAGCTTCAGTGAGTGCAGGCTGGTGTTATGATTTCTCACTCAGTACCTGATTTTTTGTTTTTTCTTGCAAAGAACCTCAGCTTTACCAAAGTAAAGATGTTGCATGACACAGATGAAATATCCCTTTTCTTCACTGTTATAAATGGCTAAGTCCCAAAATAGGATTATAATCAAAGTTTACAATTTATTAAAGGAATAGAGGTAAGCAAACAGCGCTGGGTGTGCCGGGAGTCTCTGCTCCACCAAGACGCACACACGTTACATCAAGATGCTGATTTTTATGCTCCTAGACTAATAGATATTCATTACTACTTCTAAAAGAAACAGGGTTATTATAATTAGTTTCCAGAATTCAAACCCTCCTACTGGAGCATGCGTATCAGTCTCTGGTGGTCCCTCTGAGGGTCTCTCATGCTGAAGGCTCATAGTCTTCCTCTCAGTTGGTTTTTTGTTTTTTTTTTGGCCTTCTCGTTTGTCCATCTTGGCTGTATGTCAGAGGCTTGCACAGCATTCCCTGCAAGCTTTGTCTTTTAGCCGTCCTTCAGCTTTCCCCTTCTCCTTAATCTCCTGGCCAGATATCAGAGACTTGCATAGTGTCTCATGCAATAGTCATAATAGCTAGCAGTTATTCTGAAACCCCCCAGATACCAGAAACTTCAAGGAAAAGCCTACAAATACATTTCCCTTCAAGCTCTCTATTGACACAAATTGCTAAAACATTCCTCACAACTGTATAATGCACATCAATTTGAAATGAATCTGGTAATGCATCAAACAGCAGTTGTTGCAATTATATTTGGAATGTTGAGAAAGACAATACAAGTCCTATGCGCTGTGACTTAGCTAGAATGACTATCAAGTCAACTGGTAGGGGAAACTGGATGTACCAGTCAAATTTGTTTCCAGGTAATTGGTGTGATGAAATTAAAACATAAAACACAAACTTTGTTTTCAGTATACAGGATAAAGCCCGCCTATTTAAAACAGGGCAATGGACATAAATCAAAATCACAGATCCCCAAATCCTAAGACTGCCAATACAACTAAGATCGTGCTCTGAACCAGTTTTTGTAGAGTTAGTGGACTGTGCCCATTTCCTTTGTAAACATCTATTATTGATAACTGTTCTTCTGCCTTGTTTTATTGTCCAAGTATTCCTTCATTACAGCTGCACTTTTAACATACAGTAACCTGTTCATACAGCACGTTCTGGAATCCTTTTACCCTAAAAAGGGGGAAAAGGGGGAGGGAAAACTTTAAACTTATGACTGGAATTACAAAACTTGGAAGAAATAGGCAAAATATGTATGTGTTTTAGGGCAGATTACTTTTCTTCAAAAAGAAAATAGGCAAAATATGTCTGTGTTTTAGGGCAGATTACTTTTCTTAAAAAAGAAGTCCAAACATCCAGCACAAGCCTTGCTGAAATGGAAACAAAAAAACAACCCTGACCTCTTATGTTAGATATGGACAAACTGATTAGAGTATGTTAAGATGATGAGTGCCAACCTTAATGGTCTGGTCTAAACCACACTGGAGTCAATAGAAACACTTCAACTTACTCAGTGCAACTTTATGCACTTCATAAAAGGTAATAATTTTACTAGGCTACAGATTTTGTTATTATCCAGGAGTTGAATACAATCAAGTCACTTTTTCTTTCTGTGATGACCAGTTCAAGTTGTCACACAACAGTGCCTCAGAATCTCAACTTTCATCAAGTTAAATCTTATTAAATTTATAATATAAATAATACCCTAAATGTGAGCACACAGAACTGTCTGAAATAGCTGTAGATCTGGATCAGGCCTTCATCGTAAACATGTATGAGCTGACAAAATGCTGCCAGTACATCAGGCTTTCTTACCACAGTCATGAAATTAAACTTCTTTGCCAGCACTCACTACTTACCAAGACAGTTGTGGCCATCATGAGCTAACATGAACCCATCGTAGCAGGTACATCTGTAGTTGCCTGGAATGTTGATGCACTCATGGACGCAGCCCCCATTGTAGAAGTCATTTTCACACTCATCAATATCTAAAACACAAAAGGAGGATAAAGAAGTTTTTGTAAATAGAGAATCCTATGAATACAGGAGAATTCTCCAGCCAAGCATGATCTTTGAATATATGCATTCTCCTAATCATTCTATATACTTATATTGCATACTCCATCCAATAGATGGCTCAGGGAATTACAGGTAGATTATATGAGGATCATAAGAGACTGAAATTCAGCAAGCTTATACCTAGAACACTCCTTCCCAAATTAACTTTAGTATCACCACAGGAAACAATTATATATTTTTAGAAAAATTTTAAGTGATTTTGTTATTATTTTATATTTAAAACATACTTTTCATTTTCTGTTTAAAATAATCAAGCAGACAATGAGTTAAACCATACTATTAATACAGTGTAATAGATAAAAGTATGACCAGAAAGTCTTCTCTGCACAAGGATGACTTGATATATTCCTGATAACACATAAAGCTGTTTTTATGTGCAATGAATCTTGAAAGGCACCATTTCTGAAATAGCTGTCACAGTCTGCTGAGCTCTGTGAAGTTGCTCTTGATAACACAATGCAGTTTTGTCCGTCTCTTTCCCTTTCCCCAAAAAGAGAAGCCCTGTTATAATTTTCTCTATTATTTCACATATGACAGTGACAACAAAATTTAAAGTTTTATTCTTAGAAAGCATGTTAGAATTACTGTTAATTATGTTTTGTGCACTGGCATGCAAGTGAATGACAAGAGATATTAATTCTATTTCAACTGCAAACAACTCTATTATGGTCTTCCATGACTCATACAAAAAAAAAAAAATCACTTCTTCACTCATTCTAGAAAGTGCAAACTTTTTTTTTTTTTTTTTTTTTTTTTACAGATCATATCTTGACTTACAGATGGGATGTATGCATTACAATTGCATCTGTGAATCAGTGGCACACATCAACCAACTACAAATGCACAAATAATTACAGTCTCATAAGTTGAGAACTGTCAGCTCTAAATCTGTGGTGTGCTAAACCAAAGTCCCCACCCACTGTCCCTATGTTACATAGTGCAAGATACGCTGATTTCCGTAGAAAATAATCTGTTGGCACATTAAAGCTATCCTGCCTGTAATTTCAAATGTGCCTTCCACTGCAGAGGTGGATGATGTACTTTGATATTAGGTTCACACAGACTCCCTCTTTTTTTTTTTTTTTAAACTTTCAAAACTATCACCAGAAAAGCTTAGCTACCTGGTATCATACCCAGAAACAATGCCAAAACAGCATAGTAGTCTGGGAAAAACAGATTCTTCTGAAAAGACAGCAGAGACTCAGTCGTTCACTGGCCCTTCAAGCATTTCTGCCCTTGCTCTGAATCTAAGTTTGCCCCTCTTAGCACAATCCTTTGAGATGTTTGATTTGGCAGCGCAGGGACAGGCCCCCTCCAGCCTTCTTTGTAGGTCTTCCCCCTCAGGTCCGCCTGTCCCAGAAACCTTCCCTAACCTCAGAATAGTCTGTCTCCATCTTCTTCCATCCAACAGCTTCGAAGCCCTCCTTCTGCAATCTCCTCAGCAGTTCAAAATGGGAATTACTAATTTAACTTTATCTGCAAAAATAATTAGCTTTTTTTGTAACTCAGAATTCAGCACAACAAAAATGCTGGAAACAAGAAAGTGGAGAAAGGATCTTAATAAAAATAATACCTACTGATGAAAAGTAAACTTCCTAGCCTTTGAACCACTCCTCTGTTTTGAAAAATTCCCATCTTTCACTAAGTACTTTCATCCATTAGCTTTATCAATGCCTAGTCAGCGCAGCCTGTGGGTGTGCTCTGCCTCCCACAGCCCAGTATGACAACAAAAACCATCATTTGTGATTTTTCCTGACAACACTAACCAGTAAATGATTTACTGCGTATTGAGGTCATTCTGAACACAGCTGCACTACATACAGTATTGCAAAGTCCCAGAGATGCTCTCCTGTCTTTATAGCCCAGTAAACCTGGGTACACATTTCTAGAGAATTCTAATGAGCTCTCCACTTAATAAATATTTGCAAGGTTACTTAATCACTCATGAATATTGTTAAAAACTTCCTATCATTCTAGGGCTGCAAGGATAAAATCAGAGACCTACAGTAATGTCATGCTTTAAATGGTCCAAGTCAATAACTGAAAAGCACATAACAGGACTTGGTGTCAGGTGTGTACTTTAGTAAACTCCTGGGAAAAAGATAACTTCATTTTCAGATTTGTTCTTAACTTTCATCCAGCACCAAGTTTTGTCTGAAGAGGAAATTCAGAAGACAGTGTGATCAGTTGTTACGTTACTCAGCATCAGACTGCAATGCACTGATCAATCCACTTCCTTTTTTCAAACAATGAATTAAGTAACATTTCCTGTTTAAGTAAGCAACAGGAAAGTTAAGTAAGCTCCATGAGTTTCCCTGGCACTGAGGTCAAACTGACAGGCCTATAGTTTCCCGGGTCTGCCCTCCAGCCCTTCTTGTAGATGGGCATCATGTTTGCTAGCCACCAGTCAACTGGGACCTCCCCCGATAGCCAGGACCATTGATAAATGATGGAAAGCGGCTTGGCCAGCTCCTCTGCCAGTTCTCTCAGTATCCTTGGGTGGATCCCATCTGGCCCTATTGACTTGCATACATCCAAGTGCCGTAGCAGGTCACCAACCAATTCCTCATGGATAGTGAGGGCCACATTCTGCTCCCCATCCCCTTCCACCAGTTCAGCGTGCTGGGTATCCAGAGTACAACTGGTTTTGCCGCTAAAGACTGAGGCAAAGAAGGCATTAAGCACCTCCGCCTTTTCCTCATCTTTTGTAACTAAGTTCCCCCCCGCATCCAGTAAAGGCTGGAGATTATCCTTAGTCCTCCGTTTTGCATTGATGTATTTGTAAAAACATTTTTTGTTGTCTTTGACGGCAGTAGCCAGATTGAGCTCCAGATGAGCTTTGGCCTTTCTAATTTTGTCCCTGCACAGCCTCGCAACATCCTTATAGTCCTCCTGAGTGGCCCGCCCTCTTTTCCAAAGATCATAAACCCTCTTTTTTTTCTCCTAAACTCAAGCCACAATTCTCTGTTCAGCCAGGCCAGTCTTCTTCCATGCTAGCTCATCTTTGGGCACGTGGGGACAGACTGCTCCTGCGCCATTAAGATTTCCTTCTTGAAGAGCGCCCAGCCTTCCTGGACTCCTCTGCCCTTCAGAACCACCTCCCAAGGGACTCTACCAACCAGTGTCCTGAACAGCTCAAAGTCGGCCCTCCAGAAGTCCAGTACAGCAGTTTTATTGGTCCCCTTCCTGGCTTCTCCAAGAATGGAGAACTCTACCATTTCATGGTCACTCTGCCCATGACAGCTTCCAACCACCACATCTCCCACCAGTCCTTCTCTGTTTGTGAAGAGAAGGTCTAGCAGGGCACCTCCCCTGGTAGGCTCACTAACCAGCTACATCAGGAAGCTATCTTCCACGATCTCCAGAAACCTCCTAGATTACTTTCTCTGGGCTGTGTTATGCTTCCAGGATATATCTGGGAAGTCCCCCACAAGAACAAGCGCTGACGATTTCGCAGCTTCTGTCAGCTGCCTGTAGAACTCCTCATCCGTCTCCTCATCCTGGTCTGGAGGTCTATAACAGACCCCCACGAGGATACTTGCCTTGTTGGCCTTCCCGCCGATCCTAATCCATAGGGACTCAACCTTATCATCCCCAGCTTCAAGTTCCACAACATCAAAACACTCTCTGATATAGAGAGCCACACCACCACCCCTTCTGTGCTGCCTGTCCCTTCTGAAGAGCCTATAGCCAGACATTGCAGCACTCCAGTCATGAGTGGTCCCACCATGTTTCCGTGATGGCAACCAAGTCGTAGCCTGCCTGCCGCACAATGGCTTCTAGCTCCTCCTGTTTGTTATCCATGCTGTGTGCTGTGTGTAGATGCTCTTCAGTTGGGCCATTGCCTTCTCTCCCAGCTTTGCCATTGTTCCCCTTGGTACAGCTCTAACAAGCCTCGTTTCAGCCCTTTCCCCTTCTTACCTAGTTGAAAGCCCTCTCAATGAGCCCCACCAGCTCCTGGCCTAGGATCCGTTTTCCCCTTAGAGATTGGGACCCGTCTGCAGCCATCAGGCTGGGTGCTGAGTAAAGCACCCCATTATAAAAAACAGACAAACAAACAAACAAATTCTCTGTTGGCACTAACCTCTGAGCCACATGTATATCAGGTGGGCTTTCCATGCCCTCCCTGTACTCCTCCCTGCCACCATAGGCATAGACAAAAACACCACCTGTATTCCCACTCCATCCACTAATCGTTCCAGTCCCCTTAAGTCCCGTTTGATAGCCCTCAGGCTTCTCTCTTCAGTGTCATCACTGCCAGCCTGGACTATTAAAAGAGGATAATAGCCAGAGGGGCGAACCAGGTTGGGAAGCTTTCTGGCAATGTCCCTGACCCTGGCCTCAGGGAGGCAGCAGACTTCCCTATGGGTAGGGTCAGGCTGACAAATAGGGCCTTCTGTTCCACTGAGAAGGGAGTCACCTAAAACACCCTTCTTTCTGTCTTGGTAGAGGCAGTCCTGAGGCATGGAGTCGACTTCCTCGCCCTAGGCATCCTCCTGGGTAGACTTCCTACCTCATCCTCACCTACTGGTCTCTCAAGCTCCAGGGCCTCAGATCTGTTGTGTACAGAAATTACAATGATAAATGATAATGATACAGTCTTCTAAGAACTTATTTATGCTTACTGCATTTAAATAAGACAGCAACTCCCAAGGCCAGAGCTGGATATGTACAACCACGTTTTCAGTTGCCAGTGAGCTAAGTTCTGATCATCCCTTTCTGGAACTGGTTTGGGAAATCTTGAAAATCCACTGCTTGTTTTAAAAGATAACATTATTGGGAGAAAAAAAAAAAAAAAAAAAAAAAGATAAAAAGAAACTTGCTTACTTGGGGGTACAACTAACTGTACAGGTTCATCTGTCTCACAAGATGAAAGAAGCTTGTATGCTATAGTGTACATTCTTCTGGAAAACAGAGGTGAATCTTTTTGTTACAACCTGGAACTCTTTTTCAGCAGCCCTAGGGAATGCAGCAATGTCATACAATGCTATTGTCCTTCTCCATCAGCGTGTTACTTAAAGGGTACATAAAGTACAAGTCTAATTATTATATAAGCATCCAATAACTTTTTAAAATTCTAGACAGTTATCTGAGAAAATCTTAGCATTTGATAACGTGAGGAAGTGCTGTAATTTGCAATCACTGTATTCGAGTCATAGGAAGAGAATCTGAAGTTTTCTTTTTTACATGACCTAATTCTCTTTAGTCTGGCAGAACCTGTATCCATCTTATACAAACTGACTTCTTTCATTATTACCGCTGAGACTCTCAGCAGACCAGATATTTGTTTTATTTCTGTATTCTGCAACAATGGGATAGCACTCTCAGAAGTCTCACAAAGCCACTGTGATTTATAAGCCTCCAGAGAAGCCGATCTTCCAGCAGCATATACAACTTGACTAAGAAATGTTCAAAATAAAATAAGAGCTTATCTCTTCTGCTTCCAGCTTTCTGATTTCAGCAGAGTAGAAGACATCACTACGTAATAATTAACATCCAAAATACAAAACAAACTGTAAAACAGACTGAAGAAATGCTTGTTCCCATTTTGTCTAAACAGTTTCAGCCTGGTATCATGAAATTTGCTGTGCACTAACCATCTTTTCCAAGCAGAAGGCTGCAGAGACATTATCCTAGGAAAGTAAAAAATCTACCTCCAGCAAAATCCATTCCCAGTCTTCATGAAACCAGTTGCCACTCATCACATCCTCAAATGTCCAAAAATCCTTACAGTACATACAAGAAAATGTATTTGTCAGCACAGCTACAGATCATTGTGGGCAAGGCCACTGAAATCAAAGGAAACCTCTGTGTGGAGTTGACACATTTTGGATCAGTGTCACAGCTGAACTGTCAAAGATGCCTTATGGCCATTAACATGCAAGAGGAAGAACGGCTGAGCCCTGAAAGTTAATGAGCCAAATTCAGCTTTTAGTGTTGAATTGCACAGATTTCTATAGAAAATTGGGAAGCATGCATTGTAACAACCTTTATCTTGGCATCTATCAAGGACATAAATCCCAACATTCACCATGCAGCAGAACTTCAAAATAGGAGTAGGATTGGGTAAAACATGGGTTCATTTGAAACTTCTTCTAGATTACTAATGTAAAGGAAAATCTGGAGTTAATTTAGTAAACACAAATTATAATTGACTTTGAAAGGAATAATTTATGTGCTTGGACATTTTAAAATAAATAGCCAAAGGAAGTTGTCTGCCCTCATCAATGTCTTCTAAACTGAAGAGCCATGAACAAAACTAAGCATACAGGTATATTACACAGATGTAGGGTATTTCCTAAAGCAGTTGGATCTATAAAACAGCTAGAAAAATAAATATTAAATTCTTTGTAACTGTACTTCAATGGACAAATCTCTGTATTTTTTTGGTATCTAAAGAAAAAGATATTTCTGTTTTCATCTTTATCTATTAATCTAGCTGCTTTAAACAAAACACTGCCAAGGGGCATTATGGAGACGTTAAATAACATTGCCTTTGAAGACTTGCCAAAGGAACCATGTTTTTACCTTCATGTTCCATGAGAAGTTGCTACTAGCCCTTGTTTCACCTACAGAAGACAAAGCATACCACTTGCAGAATGGTGTATTATCAGCAGTTTTATGCATATTGCCTGCTTCTCCAGAACTGGTATGCAGCAAAGAACACTGCGAAATGCTGGAACGCTTATTTCCATGTGGTAACATTTTGCACTTTTATGGCTTCTCTCTTAAAAGGCCTTAAAAATTTTTTTACTGATTCATTACTGAGTTTGGTCACTGTTCCTCCCAGAACTAATGCAGCATCTTCATTAAAAAAAAAAAAAGCACCATACTACCTTCCAGTTCTTAAACAATTAAGAATAAAGCTACAGTGTGAACATAGCTTTTTTTTCATATGATTGGGAAAGACGTGACTTTGTAATATCTAAAGGTGAAATGCCCTGGGGTGAAACTGCAACCCTACAAAAGTCAAGAGGCATTTTTGGCATGGACTTTGTTCAGGACAACATTTTTCAACATTTTTTCTGGGATGTATGGTAAAGAGATACCAGAGACAAGATCAGCAATTAAATTTCTTGTTCCCACTAACAAATTCAGAATAAGAAGCAGTGTAGCATCAACACTGTTACTTTACTTTTAAGGAAGTAGGCAGAAATGTAGTATCACAGAATCACAGAATTTCTTGGTTGGAAGAGACCTCAAGATCATCGAGTCCAACCTCCGACCTAACGCTAACAGTCCCCACTAAACCATATCACTAAGCTCTACATCTAAACATCTTTTAAAGACTTCCAGGGATGGTGACTCCACCACTTCCCTAGGCAGCCTGTTCCAATGTCTAACAACCCTTTCGGTAAAGAAGTTCTTCCTAATATCCAATCTAAAACTCCCCTGGCTCAACTTAAGCCCATTCCCCCTCGTCCTGTCACCAGGCACGTGGGAGAATAGACCAACCCCCACCTCACTACAGCCTCCTTTGAGGTACTTGTACAGAGCGATAAGGTCGCCCCTGAGCCTCCTCTTCTCCAGGCTGAACAAGCCCAGCTCCCTCAGCCGCTCCTTGTAGGACTTGTTCTCCAGGCCCCTCACCAGCTTCGTCACCCTTCTCTGGACTCACTCGAGCACCTCGATGTCCTACTTGTAGTGAGGGGCCCAAAACTGAACACAGTACTCGAGGTGCGGCCTCACCAGAGCTGAGTACAGGGGGACGATCACTTCCCTAGGCCTGCTGGTCACACTGCTTCTTATGCAAGCCAGGATGCTGCTGGCCTTCTTGGCCACCTGAGCACACTGCTGGCTCATATTCAGCCAACTATCCACCAATATTCCCAGGTCCTTCTCTGCCTGGCATCTTTCCTACCACTCATCTCCCAGCTTGTAGCTCTGCTTGGGGTTATTGCGCGCCAGGTGGAGGACCGGGCACTTGGCCTTATTGAACTTCATACAGTTGACCTCAGCCCATCAGTGCAGCCTATCCAGATCCTCCTGCAGAGCCTTCCTACCCTCAAGCAGATCGACACATGCACCTAACTTGCTGTCATCTGCAAACTTACTGAGGGTGCACTCAATGTCCTCATCCAGATCATCGATAAAGATATTAAAGAGGACCGGCCCAGCACTAAGCCCTGGGGAACGCCACTAGTAACCAGCCTCCAACTGGATTTGACTCCATTTACGACGACTCTTTGGGCCTGGCTATCCAGCCAGTTTCTAACCCAACGAAGCGTGCGCCAGTCCAAGCCAAGAGCAGCCAGTTTCTTGAGGAGAATGCTGTAATATGCAAACTGACAAGAATACAAATAAAGTCCTGGATCATAATCAGATCAACGTCTGATATATTTTCATGGCTTTTGCAGTCCCCAAATCTAGTCATTAAAAACAATAAAACCACATTATTCTCACATGGGAACATTTATATATACTCTGTTTCTTTAGCAGATTCTACATTAAATATACTTTCAGGAGTAACACACACCCTGGATAACCTGAATTATGTAAGCTATTTGTATTTCCCATATTGAGTCGTACTTTCCTTAAAAAGAGAACCATCTCTAGACCTAAAGGCCAGAAAAAAAGCTCACAGAAGTTCAAGACTGTTTTGGTTAAGTGCAGCCCAAATTTGCTGGAGGTTCAGCTCTCTTTGGAAAGCATGCAACCAGAACAAAACAACTAAAATAATAAGATTCTCAAGGAGTTCCGCATCAGCAAATTTCCACATGTTCAAAATTACTTGAAACCTTTCAGTGTTCTGCTCTTAACATTTGCAAGAGTTCAAATTTATCATTTGTCACATCCGGAAACAAATCTGGCTCCTTCTGATATATATGTATTTTAAATACTCAAAAATGCTAACATCTTTTTTATTTAGATGTTGTGACCTGGGGAACATTACGATCTAATGAATCAAAGAGGAACACACTGCAGTTTTTATGGCTTTCAGGTTGTCATGATATTTTCAAGACGTCTGTGCCCAAGAAAACTGTAAAATTTGATAGCCATTAGGACTACTCCGAAAGCCAAAGTGAAGGGTGAGCAGGATGGGGATGGGGTAAAACCAGAAAATACAGTCTGAGGTTTCTCAGTGGGGAAAGAAAAGAGTAGAACAGGTACAATAGGTTGTTTAGTATGAGGGTTTCTTGCAGTTTAAATCCCTCAAGTGCCCTTCTACTTGTTCTTCCAGTGTTTTCCATGTTAGTACATCCCTGAAGAAGAAAAAAAAAAAAACTCAATTTTATATTATATATATTTATTTAATGTATTTATTATTTTTTATTTAATATATTTATTATTTTTATTTAATATATTATATATATATATGTGTATATATATATATATATTAAAACAGCAGTAAAATGAAAATGTCATGTCAACTTAATGGAGATAATTTGGATGCAATCTGTGGCATTGTTGGGGTGTTCTTCTGGAAGACATCTCATACGGTTTCCCAGAAAACATCAAGTACTCTGTTGCAGTTTTATTTGCTTCCTCTTATTATGGGAAGGCTGAGCATAAAATTAATCATACTTTGCATCTTGTTAAAGTCCCTGTCCAAAAGAGGGGGAAAAAAATGAATCCAAACCAAATTATGCACGGGTATAGCCACATAGTTAAAAAGATTTTTAAAATGCAAACAGCCTCAAATTTAAAACATTTAGGATGCACTTGAAGAGTAGATATCAAGCCATTAATCATTGTCAGTAAGGTGGGACTTTCTTATTTTCTGTTTTTTTTTTTTTTTTTTTTTTTTTTTATTATTATTATTATTATTATTATGTTCTTCTCTAACAATAATTATCTCCTTATTGTTAAAAGTTGTTAGAAATCGCAAAGAATGAGGATGACCTTACAAGAGTCACCTTCCCTTCTTGAGGAGGAGATGCACTAACTGCATCTCACAAGCCTTCTCTAAGGAGGCAATTGAGTATATGAACTTCTGAATTTATCAGCTGTAGAAAAATAGGTGTGTTTAGCAGTTACTGTTTTGTAAGGTTTACTTAATGTTCTTCAAATATAATTCAGCATACAACAGGAAAATTAAAGAGTCACATCCGAAGCTTCTGGTAGCTAGACACGGTTGTGTACCCAGTGCTGTAAATAGAGTTCCACTGACTCAGATCACATATTAAATGGAACAAGGCTGCAGACTGAAAATCCAAACTTTCTGCAGTAGCTGCATGGTTATATTTTACATTTACATTTGACAGTGAATGACTATCACATTCTTTATTCATTGATAAGAAATACAGTCTCTGGAAACTCCCCTTCCTTATATTTTTCTTAAATTCACTTTACTTTTTTCAGTTTTCCCATCTCTTTCTTATGCACTTCCCTCCTTTCCCTCAAAAAATTGACTCCTAGTTCAGAGTCAAAAGAAAGTTTTTAATAACTGGGCATTTTAATACTGTAACTTTGCCTCTGGGCATCAGATTTGATATACTCTTCTAAATGAGAGCAGAGAGAAGAATCTCCCCTTTGATTCTTATCTGCACTTTGGTGCAGGTATTACTGCTTCAGTGTACACGTACTTTACCAAAGGAAAGTTATCATTGAAGTACAGAGGATTCAAAATTACTTTAAAAACAAAACAAGAGCAAATAAACAAAAAACCCACAACATCAAACTTAATGCTGAGATTTTGCATGCACTTGATGTCATTTGCTGGCCAGATAAATACCTTTTTTGGTGATACATTTAACACTCCAGAAGCAGGAACAAAGAGGAGATTGAATAAATAACATGGAACATTCTTCATTTAGGACTGTGCAGAGTTTTTGACTGTTTAATTGATAAGTCTTCCTACTGCATTAATATTAGGTTTATAGAGCACTTTTTGCCATGAATTACTTCTGTGGGTCTAAAGTCTTTGGATGGCTACAGTCACTTATGGAAAAAAGTCTTCCATTAAATAGAATATGAATAGAAAACTTATTATATACATTTGTACATTATGTAAATTTATAACTCAGTATTATCTCTATGCCATTCTAATCAGCACAATGGGAACTGATTTGGGACCACTGAAGCTCCATTCATACTTAATATAGCATTTTACCAGATTAAAAAAAAAAAAGAAAAAAAGATGCTATCCTGCACCAGGCATCTTGAGCTCTCGATTATAATTTATTGTGGTTTCACATTTTTCCTAACTGATATTTAAACAGATTCACTACAAGTTCTTTGAACTGCAAGTGAGATACTCAAATAAAGATGGATACCTGCAGAGCACATAACATTTTAGAGTCTGTCTTTATTTAGTGGCTGCCATGCCTGACAAGCTCAAACAGAGAGATTTCCTGTTCACAAGCTGTTATGAATGTGAAACATGACATTTGACAGCATTTTCCCCACCACTTCTAAATCACAGACATTTCCACCACAATTCCCTCTTTTAATATCATGAGGAATGTTTGCTTCCACATCTAATCCTGCAAGTTCTTGGAGATCTAATGGGAGAATATTTTTGTGTGCCTTACTGCCACAACTGGTGTGCATACATCCTAACAAGCATGGTTTCGGTAAATCACAGCAGGAGCTTATTCCTAGACCTTCAAATTGAAATATGCATCTAAAAACTTTGAGGAGGATGTTTAAAAGTGTTAAAGTCCCTGATTCACACTGACATCATTCACTTATGTTTTTCCAACCCTTCTGCACATCTTCCTCATTTGCCAATTCTTTACCTCCAACCTTCCTTTGCATTTCATTCTTAAATTCCTGTCCATCGACAAAAGGAAACAATACCAAGCCTCAATTTTGAACTAAATTCTCTTACTACCAGTCAGTGAACAAACATTAACTTATTGCCCAAGAACCTTCATGTCAAAGAACAGAAGGTAGCTATTCCTCCTTGCTTATTTCAGAGTATGCAGCAGATCACATTATAGTGTAAAATGGAAGACTTCTCAATACCATACAGCTCATGCTTCATGCTTCCCTGGCAGATTAACACTACTTCAGCTTCAGATTGAGACAGATAAGGCCAAAAGAGCTTTGAGGAGCTATCCTGTAGTGATTTTCAGCAGTTTAACAGTCTTGAGGAGCTTTTTATGTGTTCCAGCAGATTTGCCAATCATTTAATAGCAAAGTCAAGTCTTCTGACAGCAGGGTTTCCTTTTCAAATGATTTTTTCCGTAGATGCTTTAGCAGTATCCTTTGGGCTAGTGCAGACTCCTAGCTGAGATCTGTTCTGTCGCACTGGTTAACCAATTAGGAAATACAATGTACTTTACATCATGTAGAATTTTTAGAGTATAGGGCTTTCTGTCATCCTGTATTATTTGATCAAACTCCCTATTTCATATGGGATGTGTATCAGACTTGAAATATACCAGGCTTACAAAAGAACTTCCATGTGTATATACCATACTACTAATCTATCTATAAGCAGAGCAACTCTTATTGCACACACCATGAAGCTGCTGTGAGAGAGTCACTGTACACACTCAAATGACCTGTTCAGTGCTGCACTTCATTTCAACATTAGAAGAAGTCCGATAGCTACTTCTAATGTGATACATAAGGGTCCCATTCATGTCCTCTTATAACGCTGGACCTAATAGTTATGAAACCCAACAAATTAAATCTGCATATTATTTTCTCATCTGTCCCAAATGCAGACAAATCCAAATATTTCCTCAACAACATCCTTTATGAATATAGAAGGCCTCCCAGAATTTTAGTTTGCAAAGAGCACTCTGTAGAGGCTGCCACTCTAAGGCCTTCACAAGTGTGAAGACAGTAACACTTTCCCTATTAAAAAGTAGCTGACTGGAGGACAACTTAGATGATTAAGGCATAGATCCTTCTTTGTTTCAGAGTCATAATTTTTACCACAAATAGTTTTTCTAACTGCAGAACTGTTTATCTGGACTAGGAAGGTCCACATGATAGTAAAACAGCTGTAACATAGGACATACTGAAAACAACAGTATGGCTCATTCATTAAACTCAATGAAACAGAAATCCCACATACCTTGTTGAAATTTAAGACCCTAAAGTAATTTAGCAAGAGTAGTACATTAATACCTGCACGTTGACTAACTTCCAAATCAAATCATTTTATATTCCACTGTTCTTATGAGGAGATGGTACAGGAAATTTCCAGTTTTCCTTCTATTTTCTATGGTGCACACTGAGTGTAAGCCTGTCTAAAAAATATTTGAATGCTCTAGCCTAGATACAGATGCAAAATCTGTATATAATTTATGCTTTCAGAAGAGTGTTTTTTTTTGTTTTGTTTAGTTTTGTTTTTTTTTTAAAGTTCTTAAAGATGCTGAGTCCTGCAAGGAAACAAATTGAGTAAAATTTTCTGAGATGCCACTACAACTATAAGAATTGTCTTCTCTATGAGGTTATGTATTTGCTTCACTCATTTTTGTCTAGCACCCTTCAACTTTATGCACTTCATAGAAGGTAATAATGTTACTAGGCTACAGATTTTGTTATTATCCAGGAGTTGAATACAATCAAGTCACTTTTTCTTTCTGTGATGACCAGTTCAAGTTGTCACACAACAGTGCCTCAGAATCTCAACTTTCATCAAGTTAAATCTTATTAAATATATGATAATATAAATAATACCCTAAATGTGAGCACACAGCACTGTCTGAAACAGCTGTAGGAGCTACTGGAATCAGAAGTCAGTGGATTTGAGACTGTACAATCAAAAATTATTTCCAGGATGCCAAAACATTCGGAAATTTTGCTGCAGAGCTCAGAATACTAGTGCACCCCCTGAGCTTCATAACAACAATTCTATATTCACAATATGTAAAGTGCCCGCAGTGTAGCATTGCTTAGGTACAGACCAAAAATTTCCTTTTATTTTTTTTTCTTTATTTGGGAATATGGCCCTGGCCAGTAACAACAGGAAACCCTGGATGATGATGATGGTCAATGCAAAAGGGTTTTATTTTCAAAAGAATATTAGAATATTACATTAATGTAATTTCTGACAGTTCTAAAATTTTATTAACAAAAATATAAACATCATTTATGTAAGCTGTCCTTAGTCTTCTAAAAAGTGATACAGAAGTAGATCTTGTGAGCCAAAGCTCTATTTATAACCAGAGGCAAATAATAATAGAGAAAATCTGAAAACCTACAGTAAACAACTTTTGTTTTTTTAACCTGTGGATGTGTAACCATCGTTAAGCAGAGACACAGATATGCACACTGTGACCACCAGCATGGAACCCATCAGCTCTTTCCATCATTACCCTTTATAGGCTCATCAAAACATTCCCTAGACTCACTGGCCAGTACAGAAGTAAGTGAGAGCAGGGGCTCTCTGAAAAGGAACTAATGAAGCTACACACTCCCCTTTGCCTGAGACACAGGGGTGAGGATTAGGCAAGGCCAGGGCAGGCTGTACAAACACATATTTCACAGTGAGGAAAATCCAGGAAAAGTGGTAAGGATGAAATTTAAAGTTCAACTGTGAAAAACACCATTGTTGACCTGTGAATCATCAAATATTTTCAATTATAAACTGTGCTTGCATCTGATGTTTGGACAAGAAAGAAAGATAGAGCAAACAGATGCAATAACTAGCTCTGCCAAGAAATTAAATATTTTGCTCCACTGTTCAAATATCCGTACTAGAGAGTACCCAGGGCTTCTAGTGCTGTTAAGGCTATCCAGTGTAAAAAAATAATGAAACAGTTTGTATTTATAGTCTGTAAATTTTCCTTTTGTAATTTTATATAATTATATTTGTTTGTTACTTTTGGGAGGATGTTAGGTAAAAGAACCAAAGAATAACTACAACTTCTGTATAGTATTCAAACAGTACCATGCATTTGACTGACCACATTACGGCAAACTAATTGTACTGCCTTCTTCCCCAGTAGCAGAGCCATAAAATTGGGTAAGTTTATACAAATATTGTTTGTGTCCTGTAAACTTATCCCAAATACTGATTTAGATTATTTATCATGGAAGGCCTTTTACAGCAATGCTCTTTTATTATGAACAGATAAGCAAAACGTAGCAATCTCTTAACTAAACACTTGTTTAACAACCCAGTAAACAGCTGGTGTTTTTTTGTTTGTTTTGTTTGTTTTTCTTTTTTAAATTGGACAGCTTATATAAAACTAGACTCTGTATAAAACTAGAAACTAGAAAAGTCACTTTTTGAAATGTTCTTGATGAGTTTTCCATGCTCCTCTTTTCCCCTTCCCATCTTTCTAGATAATAATTTTTAAAAGCTATGTCTGGTGTATGTTCATAGCATTTCTAAGACATATAAACAAAAGTCCGCAAGAGAACACATTATAACATTCTTAGTTATTCATTGAAAACAGGGCACCAGGCCTAAACAGTTAACTCACCCATGATTAATAGAGGACTTTACCCCCAGTAAAAGGCTCAAAATTAAAGGGGTTTTAGGTGTTTATCAATGGCTCCTGGTTTAACAATGTAACCATTTAAAGTTAGATTAAAGGTCCAGATCAAACTTTTTAAAGGACCTGTTTGTTTTCCACAACTGACTTAAGACTCTTCTTAATGAAGTCTCATTTTCAGAAAAGCAGGAAGGCCAGTCATTCTGAAGATATTATTTGCCAAGCTGAAAAATGAATAACTTGTTTTGTAGGGTTTGGCCATCATCATGTAGAGACAGGTGATGTAACACTTGTAGTAAACAACTGTAGGTAGGAGGCTCACAAGAGGCAGGTGTATATGACTACCTGTTCGTATGCAATTCTTTTCCAGCATACAGAGCATGGCTAAACACCTATCTACCAACTGTGTTCTGTGTTGCAGCAAACATACTCATTTTCCATTTCTATTCTGAAAATGACATTAAACCCAATGATTTGGATTAAATTTCTGGCTCTAGAAGTCTCCAAATCACTAGGTGCAGATAATGGTTATATCATTCTTCCATGTTCAGTTTTTTATAGTCTACCCTAAGTGTCCACTGTTGACTGTTGTCAGAGACTTCACATCAACCTAGACAGATCCTTAGTCCAACTCTGCTTGGCCATCTTACACATTCAAGATATTGAAACATAAATACACATGGTGTGTGGCATGGGTAAATAACTGGAGTTATTTGAACCCACTGTAAAGAGCCCTGATTTTATTTTTCTTCTAACAGATATAAATTAACAATCTTTGTATGCTCTGTCAGCACAGAACATACAACTACACAGTAAGGAAAAAATATGATGAAAGCTTAAAAGGTTTTCTGAAGGTCTGACAACTAAGCAAAGGAAACTGACATTCAGGAAGGTCTGTCCATCTCCATAGCTGGCAAAAGTGACTTTTGTTCAAAGATACTTAAATGCAAGTAAATGTCTAGCAGGTTTAGTGTAAACAGCTGAATTTACATTTAGTGTAATGCAAGCAGACAACTCACAGTTACTGGAATTAAAAGCAACTTGTACTGGACAAGTTGGATTGCATTTTAAATTAGAGAATAAATAAATGAAATGGGAGACTGAATTTCATGATTGAATGAGAATATTGCAGCTTAAAAATCACCTGTCATGGTTAAATTTAAAGTACAATTAAGTACGGAATACTTTTCAATAATTTTTTAAATTAATATAACTTTATTTTACTTCAATTTAGGCCTCCTGTAGGGGTGCAATGTAAAACCCATAATCAACTGTCTGAACAAAAATTTAAATATTAAAGTGAATGAATTATACAATGCATTGTTAGAGACTGCAATTATATTCCTAGTACACCATCTAATTTGTGACTGACAAGCATTTATTGAGGATAAGGAAATGCAGGAAGCCAATATTTATATTAATTCACATGTTATTTTTGTGATTTGTAACCCTAGAAAATTTTTAAAATAAACAAATAAAGACAGCAACATGTTTTCAAATTACTACAGAAAAAGTAATCCCCAAATACACCATCCAAACAATTTTACAGCCAACAGATGGAAAAAAAAAACACATGGAGGAGACATTTTTAATTAAGTGCAATATAAAGACAATAATGGTTACCCATACTCAGTCTACACAATTATCAAAAGGGCCTCAGCTTTTAAAAATAAGTCATTTAAGAATGGTTTACTGTTTTAAGCATAGGCTGTTTCCAATTATAAAAAAGAGCTTTTAATTAAGATTAGTAAAGTCTAATTCAAGCTATAATTTGGTTCCTTTAGTTAGCAAATGTCTATTAAAACTGAGCAATTAAGGCTAAATGGGGTGAAGCATTTAAAGCACTCCCCCCAGCATCAAATACTACAATAGAAAAGACCACGTCAGTGACTAATTCAGACCAGAAGACATGTATTTCCATTGGGTTTTACATTTCCTTGTTGATCATAAAGTTTGCTTAAGAATCCATTGGTAAACTAGATTTTCACTAGAACTTAATTTTTTTTATGTTTGTATATTATGTAACAAAATATAAGGTACAAGTTCTTCAACCTGACACATATAGTATAATGTTTACTCCTGCAATGGCTTTTTTCCCTTAATTTTGTACGGTTCAGTAATAAAAATATGTACTAAGCTTCTCAGTAGCATATCCCTCCCTTTTAATAATTATTTTCATACCTGGTGCAAGGGTTTTGAACACATATGTTGTGTGTACTTCTGTCAGGTAAAGAAGAATACCAAGATTTGTACTTACTTAAGTGCCTTTTAACGCTTTCCCTCCCTACTTCCCATTTTCACAAGTTATTGAAAGACTGAAATTCTTCATGCTTGGAATCATCATTGGGATCAATTTATTCCATTAAGTTTAAGCAAAAACTTCCCATTTTCACAAGTTATTGAAAGACTGAAATTCTTCATGCTTGGAATCATCATTGGGATCAATTTATTCCATTAAGTTTAAGCAAAAACACCTGAGCAAGCTTGAGGTCTGTGGTTGTGAATACATGACAGGCACCCACACATCTCCCCAACCAGCTGTGGCAGCCCCTTCACATAGCAAGACCAAACAGCAAACCTCTCATACATTACCTGGGGTCTCCCAGACTCCCCACAGGCACAAGGACTTAAAAGTCAAATTGCATGGCCCAGACACTAGACTATCCTTTAAGCATGAGACCTACAGAATATGCTAGGTATGAACAGGATCATTCAGGTGGCTTCACAGTTACAAACACTAGGATTTTCTGCAATGAACGGTGACTAAGGAAAACATGCTGGTCCTTTCAGAAAGGATCCCTCCACCCCTTCAGACTCGTCCTAACTCAGGTATTTTATCAGGTAATTCTATACAGAATAAGGATTGATGAAGTATTCCCATTGCAGAACAGGCTACAGCAACTGCTCGTCACCTTCCTTACAGATCACAAGACACTTGCCTTGAAAACTCCTAGATCATACCGCCATTGTCTAATCCTAACATCAATATTAATGATAATGACTAAAAAACTTCCATTTTTATGTAGTACAGGAATATCTTCTAGTAAATCTGTTCTACTTGGATACAGACTAACACGCAAATTTACAAGCTGGAGTTCCTCAGGATACTTAAATATATTATCTGACATAAAGAGACAAAAAACTACAAAGTGTTATTTCTGCCTTAGGACTGCTTTTTCCTGACTTTTTAAAATCCTTTTAGCCTTGTGTTTCATACCCTCCACAGTACATTATGTCAGTAAGTTATTCTAGAAAATGGATGCCATTCCTGCCGCTATCCTGAAACAGATTTTTGTGTGCTCCCAATTCAGAACAAATGCTAAAGCTTTTGCTTCATGAGACCATATGTGATACAATCAACTAATTTTCCTCATACAGTTCTCATATATCATTCAAGAAGAAGAATTATAAAAATATTTCAAAACAGAAACAGTGAAAGGATGTAAAGTGCTAGAGGCAAAAAGAACTCAATTTTTATTTAGGTTTAAAAGTGACAAAAATTTGAGGGTGTTGTTTTTATTAAGTGCTTGAGAGAACTGTAACTGAGAAGTTCATCCATTCTGAAGCTATAATCTCCTTAGACATTAAACTGTACACAGAGTAAGCTGCTTCCATCTTCACATAATGAAACAGTTTATACCTAATGAAACAGACTACACCTAAACAAACCATTTTGGTCTTCAGGTTTTCGTTTCAGGAAAATAGGCTGAGGTTGTCTATTCCTGCCTTATTCTCTGGTTTGCTCTTACAGGTCAAAACAGTTACAGGTCAGAGTAATTCTGGCAGTCCTCGCTCCCTCAGTCTGAGTATGTCCACACACTTGTCTTAACAGATGTAAATTCACTGTGCAAGGAACTCAAGATACGCAAAGGCCACAGGGCTCCACTTGCACAAAGCCAAGCATGGCACAACAGGCACTGCCCTCCAGTAGCTGAATAGTTCACATTTAGCCTCCCTAATGAAGCAGTTTCATGAATTTGGACCAGTCTGAAGCACAGGCCAAGCAAGATTGCCTTTGCCCAGTGCGCCCAATTACCCTTGAAGAAATCCTTTAGCAGTCAGAAGTAGGAGCAGTCAGTTGTTCAGAGCACATGGCTTTCTGGTGCGTAATATACTGAGGCCATTATTAAGGATCGCATGTAGCGTACCACTGCACAAGCAACAACTTGGATAGTATAGTTTAAGAGAGACTGGTGTGAGGAAGAAGGACGTGGAAAGAAGCACTCTGATAATTTTTATCTTTAGACAAGTTGGAATGAATCAGAAAAACATGCATTTCTGAATAAACTCAGAATTTGGTGCTTCATAGTAAGAAGCACATCTCAAAATCATGTTTTTTATGTAATAATCTTCCAAGTTTAACAAACGGAAGAAAACTGCAAAAAGAGTAAAAGGCATAACTATGTTCAATAAAAGACAAGAACTTCACTAGAGTATAAAGTCAGATATCAAACTCCCACATACATGCTGATTAAAAAAAAATAAAAAAATATACGCAATACTCACACTCTCCATTCAGCAAGATAGATAAATAGCTATCTACTTACTTCAAGCATGTTTTCACTGTAACAGGAAGACTATTTGCTTAAAAGCTTTCTATGTAGCTTCAGCTTCCAGATAATGAAAGCAGAGCAAAAACAATCCAGTAATTTTCTTCTGACAACAGCAAGAACTTGAATGCACAGCCATTATGTCATGGAGTACTTTCAGAGATTATATGTCCAATGATATGTCCAACAAATATTTACTTCTGCAGTGGTTCCCATCCTCTGTTCTCTAAAGTACATACTACACTAGACCCCTCTCCAGAAAAACACCAAATCAGTATCATCAGTATCCATATTTTTTCAAAGTAAAATCTTGATGTTCTTTGAGCATGCCTTATGAAACATAAGGATTGACAGTAGTTCATGAAGACTAATGCATGGGAACCTCAGTATGCTAAGCTGAGCTCTCTCAACTTAAAACTGCTAATCTGTTAAAAATATTACAGGAATTAAAACTGGTCATTTAATCCATTTAATAGATCAGGTTCTGTCATTAGTGGTTGTACTCTAAAATATCATCAACAGCTGTGAAATCATGATCTTGAATTTGATGTTACCTATGGGGCAGACAACAACAAAGTGGTCTCATTTTAAGCACTTGGTTCAGGTCTAAAGCACCTGTTAAACAAAGGCATTATATCAGCTCATTAAATGATCCAAATACTTTTTTTTTCTTTTCCTTGAACAGTGAAGGAAAACCTGTGATATTCTACAGCTCCAGAAAGGTCTTCTTTCAACTGAAATTTATATACCAAAATAACAAAACCAAACCCATAGAGGTGCCCCCCCCTAAAGTGATTATATGGAAAAGGCACTGCTTTACTGCATTTAAAAATCTCCCCCAATTACTTGAACAAATTTTGTGCTCTCATATTTTTGAACAACCTCCTGAAAGAAAGCAGGGATCATTCATTAAATTTCTGGGAACAGAAAAATCTGACCAAGATACATAGCTAAAAAGTCACCAAAAAAAAAAATAATTAAAAATAATTTAAAAATAATCATGATTTAAAAAAAAAATAATCATGATTTTTAAAATAATCATGATCAAATAAATTCACAAGCTAAATTTGGGTAGAAACTTTCAAAATGTCTCCTCTGTCAGTGTTTTTGCAGCCTTAGGCTGTAGTTTCAGAATAGAATGACTCCAGGAACCAACCCAGATTATGAAACCTACTCACCTTTTCCACTATTTCTTTCAGTCGCTATACCACAGTTTATTGCCTTTTCAGTGTAGAGCTGCTTATGGGGCCATGCTGTAATCCTTTGTTTTTTCTTCCTTTTTTTTTTTTTTTTTTTTGGGGGTGGGGTGGGGTAGGGTGGGGGTGGGGGTATTTCAGTGATATTCTTCACAGTATAGCCCTGCATCAGTTGATGCCGTGTGAAAGCATGATCAAGCAAACAGGAACTCCCTAAATCAGTGCATTGAGAAGACTGAGAGTATTATTCCTTTTTCCAACCAACTGTACATGTAACTATCTGCTCTATTTTCCTCCATCCCAGGGCTAGCTGAAGCTAGGCAAGACTTTCCCTCGTTATGGCTCCTATTAATCCTGGTCTAGAACAGGGTTGGGCTAGTTCCACATGAACACAAACTGTATCCATCATCTGTAATTACAATTGCTGTTTCTGTCCTAATAGTATTAGAGAGGATGCTACCTGGCTCAAATGCATAGGACACAAAAGCCACACTAGCAGAGCTTATCTGGACACGGGTTAGAGAAATAATAGAAGGTCACATTTCCCAACTCCTCTACTGTCATTTGACCAAAGGCTCCCTAACCACCTGATGCATCAGTGTATGCATGCATTTTGATACTGTGTTGGACACACATGCTTACAGTCCCCTCCACCCCCCCAATCAAATGAAAGCTGACAAACGGTGGTAAACCATTTGCACCAATGTCTTTACAGTCAGCCATCTGAGAAAAGAGACATGAATCTGCAGGGGGTGTGAACAACAGGGAATGGGATGAAGGACAGGTGAACTCCGAGGTGGCAGTGAAGCCCAGAAAAGAAATGGAAAAAAGAAGATAAAAGAAGAAAAAGTTTAAAAACTGCAAGTTGATGGGAACTATTTTGATCTGAAGACAGAACTCAAGAGAGAGGACTCATAAGGGGTACACAGCCAGCAGCTACCAGCTCTCTGTTCCCAGGAGTCTTGCAATAGGACACTGGCTCTCAGAATAATACCGTTCTAACTGGAATAAGCAACTGAAATAAATGACAAGGAAGGGAAAACAGAACAATAGTTTTTTTAAAGGCAAAAATGCACTAGGAATGGACAAAAGCCGGAGAAATGAGATTTGCAGGGAAGTTACAAGGTTAAGGGACAGCTAAATAACAGAATACACAGGACAACAGAGATGAAGGCTGCAAGCGAAGAGGACTACATCACAAATAAAGATGCAGTTAGGAGAACAAGTCAAAGTAAATAGAAATACAGAAATTAAGGAAAACTGGGCAGTGTGTGACAGACATTTAAAGAATGAAGACAAAAGAGGACAGACTCACAGACTCTTACATATTGAGCTTAGTGCAATCTATTTATGCTCCTTCATTTTATTATAATTTTTCTGGCAGATAACTTATACTGTATATTTGGGCAAACGAGAAGTTCCTGTGAAATGCCAAGATTACATCACCATCGAAGGCCACCCCAGATTCTGCAGCTCAGCAACTGCTGAGACTGATGAAATTTAATATATATTTATAAGTTCCCAGAGTACCCATAGACCATCCAGCAGACAGGGAGCTTATCAACTATTTAGAGAAGTGTCCTTGGAAAAAAACATTTTTTCCAAATCAAGAACTATATGTAATGCTTCTGAAGAATGAGACCATATTTCTGTCTGCATGGTATTGGTTTAAGCAAAATGCAGTGATATTTGTATCCAAGAAGTATTAAAAAAAAAAAAAAGAGAGATAGAGAAGGAGAGAGAGAGAGAAGGAAAGAACGAAGCAAATGTTCTTTTCCATAGTAAAAATGGAAGATTTTCAAACTGTTCACTGAAGTAGCATTATGGGCTCCCAGAAAGCAGCTCTGAAAGGTATGACAGGGTAGGGAGTAAAGGGAAGAAGAGAAAATAAGAGCATGTGACTCATGGGGACTGATGGCATGGTGAGCAGTTAAACAGGTTGTGCCATCACAACTTTTTATTGGATAAACTGCTGAAGTAAATCAGAAAACCAAATCAATCTGAAAGAAAAAAAAATCTAAGGCTCAACCCTGGCCAAAACAAGACCCCTATTCAAGGAAAAGAGTGAAAGAGAAAGGAAAAGTTACCATAAACTGTTAATTCACTTAGGCTGTAATAAAATTCTGTTTTGTTACAGAATGTTCGTTCTCAAAAGTATTTTCTTGCTTGCTACTCCTTCTCCATCCCCTAAGAAACTCCACTCCCTGGAGTAGTTCAGAAAACTGGCAAACTGGGAATTAAGCATTAAATAGTACAATATGGGAGGGGGAAAAAAAAAAAAAAAAAAAAAAAAAAGCACAGATAGTGAAGTCCTGAGAACTGAGTTGTGGGAGATACCTTTATCAGCCTAAACTGATGCATCAAGTTAGCCAGTCAAATTAATATGATTTATAGAGAATAAAAAAAAATGAGTTACTAGCTCGAATCAAAGAAGCTGGTTTATGTTCTTCCTCCCCCACTTTTTGACAACATGTAGTGCTTCAATCTAGAAGCTGCTTTCAATTAAGACAGCACAATGGCTCACACAGAGTAAACTTATTATCTGTGTGATTAGAACTTGGAAGATCTGATGCTGAAATAAAGACCACTACAAAACTGGAAGGTGGCATATCTCTTCCTCCGGGCTCAGATGGGCTGCAGCAAGCCAACAGGAAACAAAACAGGCATTGCAGGCTGGTAGCAAGAGATCTCATCCAGACAACACAGCCATTATGGGAGGACAATGTGAAGTTCCACAAATGACATTAATGTTATTTTTAATGTATGATAGCTGGAAAACTAGGAAGCAATGCAGATTCAGTACCTAATATTCGCTATAGACCTCAAGAATACTGTACAACCAGTTAAAAAGTAATTAAATCTGTGTCTAAGTCTCAAACACTAAACAGATCAGGTCATGGAATGGTTATAGAGAAAACAACAAAATTAGAATAAAGATATGAAACAATGATGGAACAATATTTAGGAATAACATGTACATTTAATCTTCCTGCAGCTTTTCAGAATAGGTAGAGGGTGTAGATATATGTGGTCAGAAAATTGTTCTGCTGACAGGTACATAGCAGGATATTATTGATGGATATTATTGGTGGATTTGACCAAACCAACTTCGCAAAGCACCTTCTTATGGGCAGGAACAGTAAGACTATGGATGCAGTAATAATATTCAACCTGAAATGCATGAATATATTCAAGATCCTAGACAATGACCTTTCCCTGAGGAAATAAATTCACCTTCCATCACATTTACAAGGATTATCAATCAGGAAGAAGTCATTTAAGCTGCCCTGTTCAGTGGTAACACTGTTACTCAGCAGAGTGATACAGACAATTCAAGCTTGAGCCCACTAGAGTAGTGTGATCATTGAGATGCTTATGTTTCAAAAACCAAGGACAAGAAACAGTGGTTATTTGCTCTCACATGACTTCACTGATAAGGAAGACCCACTTAAAAAAAGACTTGCTGAGAGTGGACTGATAGGACAACATGGGTCACTTAAAAGAAATGGGCATGACCGTTCCATCCAGAATCCCTGCACATACTTATCTCTGCAGATAAGAGGAAACTTCAGTTCAAATTACTTGACCAAGAGCTGGGAAATGAGAACCCTGAATTGTCTTGTGCTGCTTCCAGGTTCAGAGGGGCTCTGTGGCAATATTTGGAATCATCTTTGAAGAGCATGAGAAAAATATGACAGATATTTGAAAGACTAAAGTAACATTACAATTCAGCGAGTAAGACCAGCTTCTTAAGAAAGATGGAATTGATGAACAAGATTAAAATAGTAAGAATAATACTAAGTCAACGTTGCAGAAACAGTCTTTATTGTTCAAAAAATAACCGACAAAGACTGTGGCCTGTGGAGGACCCCTGCTGGATCAAATTCCGGGCTGGACCTATAGCCCATGGAGAGGAGGTCAAGCAGAAGCAGGTGACCTGGCAGGAGCTGCTGCCCGTGCAGGACTCAGGTTTGTCGTGGTTCCGCTCGAGTGGGCAGCCGAGCTCCACCACAGCCGCTCTCTCACTCCCCCTCCTCAAAGAGGAATGGGGAGAAAATATGTGAAAAGGGCTCAAGGATTGAGATAAGGACGAGAAAATCACGCAATAATTATTGTAACGGGCAAAACAGACTCGGCATAAGGAGATAGTAAGATTTATTGCCTACAACTAACAAGCGAGAGAAGTGAGAAAACAAAGGAAAAAAAAACAAAAGCACCTTCCCCCCCCATACACCCTCTTCCACCTCCTCCCCCCGAGCAGCGCAGGGGAACGGGGAATGGGGGTTATGGTCAGTCTACAGCACTTCTTCTCTGCCGCTCCTTCTCGGTCACTCTCGTCCCCTGTGCTGTGGGGTCCCACCCACGGGATGCAGTCCTTGATGAACTGATCCGGCGTGGGCTTCCCACAGGCAGCAGCTCTTCCAGAACTGCTCCAGATATGGGTCCGTACCACGGGGTCCATCCCTCAGGAGAAAACTGCTCCAACCTGGGTCCCCCACGGGCAGCAGCTCCTGCCAGATCACCTGCTCCTGCGTGGGCTCCTCTCCACGGGCTACAGGTCCGGCCCGGAATCTGCTCCGGCAGGGGTCTTCCACAGGCGGCAGCCTCCGTCGGTGCAGGGCCACCTGCTCCACCGTGGTCTCCTCCACAGGCTGCAGCGTGGAACCCTGCTCCACCGTGGTACTCCATGGGCTGCAGGGGGACATCCTGCTTCACCATGGTCCTCACCACAGGCCGCAGGGGACTTCTGCTCCGGCGCCTGGAGCACCTCTCTCCCTCCTTCTACACTGACCTTGGTGCAAGGCTGTTCTCTCACTCCCTTGACTCTCCCGGCTGCTGTGTGGCGCAGCGTTTTTTCCCTGTCTTAAATATGCTCTCACAGAGGCGCAAAACAACATCGCTTATTGGCTCGGATCTGGAAAACAATGGGGCCCTTCCCAAACATGGGGCAGCTTCTAGATCTTTCTCACAGAAACCACCCCTATGGCTCCCTGCTACCAAAACCTTGCCACGTAAACCCACTACAAGGTTGGAGCACTGTGCTCCTGAGGAATGGACCCTGTGGTACGGACCCATATCTGGAGCAGTTCTTTAAGAGCTACTGCCTGTGGGAAGCCCACACCGGATCAGTTCACCAAGGACTGAATCCCATGAGTGGAACCCCACAGCACAGGGGATGAGAGTGGCCGAGAATCACAGAATCACACAATTTCTAGGTTGGAAGAGACCTCAAGATCATCGAGTCCAACCTCTGACCTAACGCTAACAGTCCCCACTAAACCATATCCCTAAGCTCTACATCTAAACGTCTTTTAAAGACTTCCAGGGATGGTGACTCCACCACTTCCCTAGGCAGCCTGTTCCAATGTCTAACAACCTTTTTGGTAAAGAAGTTCTTCCTAACATCCAACCTAAAACTCCCCTGGCTCAACTTAAGCCCATTCCCCCTCGTCCTGTCACCAGGCACGTGGGAGAATAGACCAACCCCCACCTCACTACAGCCTCCTTTGAGGTACTTGTACAGAGCGATAAGGTCGCCCCTGAGCCTCCTCTTCTCCAGGCTGAACAAGCCCAGCTCCCTCAGCCGCTCCTCGCAGGACTTGTTCTCCAGGCCCCTCACCAGCTTCGTCGCCCTTCTCTGCACCCGCTCAAGCACCTCGATGTCCTTCTTGTAGCGAGGGGCCCAAAACTGAACACAGTACTCGAGATGCGGCCTCACCAGAGCCGAGTACAGGGGGACGATCACTTCCCTAGGCCTGCTGGCCACGCTGTTTCTTATGCAAGCCAGAATGCTGTTGGCCTTCTTGGCCACCTGAGCACACTGCTGGCTCATATTCAGCCAACTATCCACCAATATTCCCAGGTCCTTCTCTGCCTGGCAGCTTTCCAAACACTCATCTCCCAGCTTGTAGCTCTGCTTGGGGTTATTGCGCCCCAGGTGGAGGACCTGGCACTTGGCCTTGTTAAACTTCATGCAGTTGACCTCAGCCCATCGGTGCAGCCTATCCAGATCCTCCTGCAGAGCCTTCCTACCCTCAAGCAGATCGACACATACACCTAGCTTGGTGTCATCTGCAAACTTACTGAGGGTGCACTCAATCCCCTCATCCAGATCATCGATGAAGATATTAAAGGAGCAGTGGAGAAGAAGCGCTATAGACTGACCATAACCCCCATTCCCCCGTGCCACCTGGGGGAAGAAGGTGGAAGAGGGTAGATGGGAGGAAGGTGCTTTTGGTTTCTTTCCTTTGTTTCTCACTTCTCTAGCTTGTTAGTAATAAGCAATAAATCTTACTATCTCCCTGTGCTGAGTCTGTTTTGCCCGTCACAATAATTACTGTGTGATCTCCCTGTCCTTATCTCAACCCTTGAGCCCTTTTCATAGTATTTTCTCCCCATTCCTCTTTGAGGAGGGGGAGTGAGAGCATGGTTGTTGTGGAGCTTGGCTGCCCACCCGAGTAAAACCACCACAATGACAAAAGATCAGCTGTCCTGTCTAGAGAAGCAACTGTGCTCTGTGGAAAGAAATTTGTCAGATGGTTCAGGCAGAGAAGGCTACACAGTAAAAAAGTAGACCTGTGAACTGAGAAGTCATCCCTAATCCAAAGAAACTCCGGAGAAGCCCAGTCCAAAGACATTCTGGGAGAAAAGCAAAGTCCTGAAACAAATTTCCTATTAAAGGAATTTAACGGATGGTCAAGAAAAAGTTTCATTTCAGTATAATTACTGCTAAAGCTCTCTGCAAGTCCTTAAAGGACTGTTTCTGTCTTGTGCAGTTCTTCCTACCCTTTAGGTCAGAGTGGCAAAATATGCACAAAATCTTGCACAAGTGGCTAGACTCTACATTTCCAGTCACAAGAAAGGCATGCATTAACCCAACAGTCCCACTTTTTAAATTATTCCTTTTATTTGAAGCAAAAACGTAAATACACAGGAGTACACAAAACACATTCACATTCTCAACATATTTGTTCAAACATGCTACATTGTTTTTATAAAACTTAAGAATCATCCAAATCATATTAGTTCCCATACTTTATCCTGTTCCCCCAAAACGGGGAAAGTAAAAGCAATATTTAAGACTGATCTTTAACGTAAACTAACATGCACACCTTTCTAAATTAATCGTAGTATCTCAGTATATTCCAATAAATTTTCGTAAGCCCTCAGTTTAGTTTCAATGTGATAACAGTGTCATTTCTTCGAGGTCACTGCAGCATTTAAACTGCTATTCTGCTTGTCTAGTAAAACCTGGCTGTATAGAACAGCCAGCACTATAAGGGGGTTAGTTTTGCCATAATGAATGTTCTTTAGACATGAAGCAATACAGGTAGTTTGCTACAAATATCAGCAAGAACTCGATTAAAGATGCACATCTTTACAAAAGACATCTTTTTCTCATAGATAACTAATTAAAAAGCTTGTTTAGAAAAGCTCTGTTATGAAGTCCCAGAACCATTTAACGACCCAGCTTTGGTATTTGTACGATGAAAACCATTTGACATATTTCATCTTTGTTACTACAAGCACAGTCACTTTTATCTTAAAAGTGAATTTATAAAGGCTGATTATTGGTGTTGTGATGGAATACTGAATACCAATCCATAGTGCCAGTCTGTTTATTTCTGTAGGTCTGGAGTACTTGACCTCAAGACACAAAATACATGTAAACCCATGCTATGTGAACAGCAGGCTTGAGGCAGATTTTAGGTCTGCCACTGACTTGTGTGACCCATCCTTTACCTCAATAGTTTTAAGAAGGACATTAATGATATTTGTCTGCCACTGAAGGCATATTACTTCGGTAGCAAATTTTCAAAGTAATCCAGGATCAAATTAAAAGGGACTATAATAAGTAATCTAAAATAAGCTTATTTCATGCTTTCCATTTATCCCAACGTTTGATATTAATCAGAAACTTCAGATTTAAAGCTGATGTAAAATCTTTAGAACTATTACTATATTATAAATAAGTCATACACAACACACAGTAATACCTGGTTTAGACACCTTACATTTTTTTACCTAAACATAGAACAATTTAACATACATACAGACACATTGTAGACTGTCCTAGCTTACTTTACTCGTAAAGCTTGTCAGACACTAAACACCATCAGATATAAAAGTTTGACATCAGCCACGGAAATTCCATGCCTCTGTACATCATTCAGCAGGGAAATCTGAATTTTACTACTTACACAACTCTCTCTATTTTTAAAATGAGCCAAGGTAAGTCAGGCAAAGAGAAATTAATTTACTAAATAAGCATGAATACCATCCAGGTCTACTGTTAAACAGAGCTCAACAGCTGAAATACAAGTAGCTAAAGCTTAAGGAAACTTTTGACGTGGAAAACAAATACAAAAAGTACAATTCTGAGAACACTGCAACCTCTACAGCTGTGGCCTTGAGTACATTTTCACTGCACAGAGCTCTTTCCCTGGAAGGGATGAATAGGGGAGGAAAACGTGCTGAACGATTATTCTGTCTGTTTGCAAGAAGGAAATTCTGGCTTCCAAATGAACAACAGCTCAGAGACATTAGAGCACCAAGAGGTGGACAGTAGGAATTTTTCAATTTAAACCCAAGACAGAAAAAATATGTCAACCACAAAAATGCTTTATGAGGGCACTTAAACAAACACTTTGGAAATCCACAGAGAACAATAATGCGGTTTCAAATTTTGTAGACTTCAGCAAAGTCATTTCTAGGTCTTGAATCTTTTTAATGGACTAGCCATATACATTTTGAAAAAAGATTTAGTCTGCAGTAGAGAGACTTGGAAGAATTTATATAGCTGCTAAGCATCTACAAGTGAAAAAAAAAAAAAAAACACAACACCGTTGCATCTTTTATTTGTAAGGCATTCTGCTGTGGTTACAATATTCCTTCCCTTCACCAGAGAATAATCTCTCTGCTGAGGTTCAATAAATGAGTTCACAAAATCTGAAATATGATTGTACACAATGCCCTATAAAATGTGATAGATTTTTTCCCCTCAATAAAATGGATGGTTTGGAGAGACACAGAAGCAAAACAACTTTTCAAAGTTTAAGTATCATGAAACAGTCCTTTCTAAAACAGCGTTGCACAGACTCAAAAATACACGAGCGTGACACACATGTAGTGCCAACGCTAGGCACACTCTGGCGCCCGGTTAAGTTGTGCAAAAGAAGCACAAGGGGGCACCGGGCTCCCCCCGGGTGAGGGGAGCAAAGGGCGATGGCAAATCTCTGGGTGGCCACACAACCCTACCCGTGCCTCCGCGGGCCCCGGGGACAGGCAGCGGCTGAGCCCACGGTACCACTGCGATGGGCAAGACGGGGACAGTCGGGGGGCGGCTGCTCCCCACGGGTCCTCCCGTCCCCAAACCCGCTCGGTGGCTCCACGGACTTCCCCTGGCCGCTGCCCGGGAATACTCCGGAGCCGACTCGGTGGGGAAAAAATCGCACCCCGCCTTCCCCCCCCCCCCCCCCCAAGCGGGCTGGAGGATGCGATGGTTGTGACGGCGGACAATTAGCGAAAGCAGCAGGGGGATTCTTGCCAATAAACACCGACATTTGAGGTTAAGCAGCTGTAAATCTGCATTAATCGTTTCAGGAATTCAGCTACTTTTACAAAAGCTTTCAAAGAGCAAACAAATAAGAAGTAGGAGGGGAGGAGAAACAGAAGAGAAGCCGAGCGGTCCTTACCTTCACATTGTTTCCCTTCGCCTTTATAGCCTGGCTTGCAGATGCATCTGTAGGATTTTGGTGTGTTTTGGCATATCGCATCGATATGACAGTCATCTGTAGCTTCTGCGCACTCGTCAGCATCTGGAATCACAGGATAAACCCCAGGGAAGACAGATAAGACAGGAGACCTGAGACACAGAAAACGTCTATGGATACCCTCCCTGCAGAAGCTCTTTGCTTGCTTGCCCTCCAAGTGTCTGTCATCCTGGAAGTGAGAACACCTAAGGCTAAATGATAAACAAGCCAATGAGTTATTCTCACTACATCTAAGCACTGCCTTTTGCTGTCCACGAACCTAGAGGGGCTCAAGTCCCACGTTTCTGCTTTAAGCAATCATTAAACTTACTAGAACTTAGTGGCTGTTGTATAGGTCTGGTGGTGGAGATGCACATTTCGGTTAGATAAAACAAGCGAGCATGTAAATGACCCAAGAGAAGAAAATCCCATTTGCATGTTCTAGCAGAGACCTCAATTTAGAAAGAGATACCCTAGTTTAAATAAACCATGCTGGCAGGGGTATGAGGGAAATGAACTATCTGAAGAGCAAAACCATAGGAATCCTTTTTATTAAAGAGGCAAAACGTAAATAAATGGGAAACCGCATGAGGCTCGGTAAGTTAGAGCAGAGAAAAGCAACCTGCGTTAACAACCCCCCCCCCCCCCCCCCCACACACACACACACTCACCCGACCACCCCTAACCCGGGGGAAAGGGGCCCGGAGCCCCACCAGCATTGCCCGGGGATGCCGGGCTCTGAAAGAGGGGAACCTGCCCGCTGTCCTTGCTTTCAGGGGAGGAAAGCCTTCACAAACATTTCAGTGACAGACATTCGTTTTCTCCCCCGGCCTTAAAGAGGCTGGGGGGAGGGAAGAGGATGAGAACAAGTCGAGGTTTGGTAGTCGTGGGAATGTTAATGAAGTGTACGTAGAAGGAGAAAAAGGGGAAGAGAAAAAACAAACAAACAAACAACAACAAAAAAAAAACTCGGACTAGGCGCACCAAAGTGAAAGCGGGTTTATTGTCAGCTTCAAATTCCAACGTTAATCGGTTCCGAAGTGCTCGCTCAGGCATCCCCAGCGCTGAAACACGGATCCTCCAAGGTCCCCGGCAGAGGAGGGGGCGATGAGGGAGTGATGGGGGAGCGCATGCAGCACAGCATTGCGCCCAGAGGCGCCCAGTGGCACACCGCAGGGCTTCTCACAAGAGGACTGCCTCCTGGACTCGTCTTTTTTTTTTTTTTTTTTTTTTTTTTTTTTTTTTTTTTATAAATGGAGAACGATTTTCCCCTTCTAGACGCAGAGTGTTGTGTTTCCTCGAGAATCGCCGGGCTGCTGCACTCTGTTCCCTTCTTTCTTGCCCGTTCGTTTCTTTGAACTGCTCAGCCAGTTCAGACTTAGCTATGATTTATGTGAATTCGCTTTGGGGGTCCCAGGGTGTTGCCCAGATAAGACACAGATCCAGTCAAGTACAAAAAGAAAATAATTTTTTTCTCGTTTTCCTCCAAACGCTTTGGTTCATACTTTTGACTCATTAAACCGGCACCCATCTCCCATCAAGATCAGCAGAAGTGACAGCTGGACTCTTTATAATGCCATCAAAAATCCGAACTGCATTGAGCCAAAGGGGACATTTCACAGCAACCAGAGGATGCCTGAGAGTCAGGCGTGAATGCCAATGAGTCAAATGAAAGGGCAAAACCAAATATGAGCCCCTGCTCTACTCCACATCTCACGTTGCATTTCGGGGACTTGAAGAACTTCTACACTCACTCCTTTCATTTTGTTGCATTTAAAGTCAGTTTCTGGGCAAAAGACGATTTCTTATACCCCTTACCCCCTGTTTTAAGGATTTCTCCTAGCACAACTTTAGAGACTATATACACATCTTTAAGAAATTACTCCTGGCTTACAACATTCCTAGGCAGATTTTTTTTTTTTTTTGAAACATTAGAGCCAAAACTTAATATCATTACTGCTATTAGACAGATCCGAGCGCGGCTGTTAAGAAACACCAGGCTAATGCGCAAACAGGGAAAGAAAACCTGAGACGATAGAGCAGCCTGCAGACTCTCCGGGGCTCAGCACAGATTTATCTCGCAGGCACTTAGGGAACTTTTTCTCCCTAGCCTCTCCCCCGTGAGTCCTTGGGCTCTGGCAGTGCCGACGCGAGAGTACGCCTCCCCACCGCAACCTGCGGCACCCCCGGCGCCTCTAGTAGCGAGCAGCCACCTCCCCGACGCCTTCAGCCAGGGACGTCGGGGGGACACAGGACCCCCTCCTCTTACCTGCACCCCCGCTGCCTCCCGTCAACCTGCCGGTCCAGGCGAGGGCGAGAAGCAAACAGCAGCGCCACGGAAAGCCTGCAGCGCCCATGTTACCACTGCGAGCCCCAAACCCCGGTGCCTGCCTGCGCCGTGCGGAACGCGCTCGGGGCCGGCCGCCGGCGCTGACGCCCTGGCAGCGCCCCACCGATTCGCCGCCGCTTCAGGGGCGGGACGGGGCCGGCCCCTCCGCCTCCCCGGCCCCTCCGCCTCCCTGCCCTGCTCCCTGCCGGCTTCCCCTCAGCCGTGTACCCGCTCGCGCGGGGTCGCTAAGGGAGCTACCGGCCGCGGCCCCTCGCCCCGGCCGACCCCTCGCAGGTAACAGGGTGGCCGCACACGGGCTTGGTCCTTCCACCCTAAAAATTTCCCCTCCGAAAGGGGCAAGGCGCGACGCTGCAGCCTTCCAGCCCCAGCATTTCCAGTAGCTGGCACGCAGCCCCCGCTAGGGCTTCGCGCCCCTGCCCATTTCACGCTTTTGTCCCTTCCACCAGCGAAAGGTTTTGCTGCTTTTGCACCTCTGCTCTAATTCCTAACTCCCTGCCACGCAGCTGCGACATCCACTTGTCACCCGGCTAGCACGTGAACCCCGCCACAGCCTAACGTGCCACTTCTCGGCAACTCGCGTCCAGTGCAGGCATGTGCTATTGCAAGAGTTGCGCAGCACCGCCAAGTGTCCCAAAGCCCGAAGAGACTGGAAGGACACGTAAGAGAGTTGCCCACTCCAGCTTCTCATAAAGTACGCACCACGATCTTTTTCCTCCATAAAACTCAATAGTTAGGGCACGGCGTAAAAACTGTTTGCTTTCTGAGTGTTTACACCTGTGGGCAATCGCCTCCCTAATCCCCTAGAAATGTGGCGCTGGCATCAGTATTTTAATTTCGGTCCCATATTTTTGTGTTAATACCTTGAGGTGCGATTGTGAATTCCATGCTCCAGCTTTCTCCTAGATACAGAGAGCATTTCTTCCATGTGGGTCCCTAGAGGTACGTTAGAGCTCCACCTAGTGAGTTTTATGGCATGCTGTAGCTGAATCGTTCGCCCCAATCATTATCTGTCTGATAGTGGTATTTAACTCACTAACAGCAATCTTCCTTGGAAAGGCTTCTTATTTTCAAAGACTTTGTAAGTATGTGTTTTGCCTAGGTGAAAAATAAGGCTAACCCTCCTTATTAGAGTTCTTGTTTATTTTCTTTCCTCTTTAATTTTGTAATTGGTCTTGCCCTTCAATTCCATGAAATCATGCTACTTAATTGAGGTAAATTGTCTGAAAAGCATTTTTCATGAAATAATTCACTAGAACTGTCTAAAAATGAGCTACCTCAACTTTTTTTGAGGTCACAATGTAATAAAAAGATTTGCTAGAGCAACAAAATACTCCAATTGCCTTTGTGACTTGCTGTCTAGCATGCATTAAAAGTGTCACGTTGAGTGCATGTGTTATGTTATTCTTACAGAAGTTACTGCAATTGCCTTCTGTCTTCCCCAGTTCTGTGCATTTATTATCTGTACATCAATACCACCTCCCACATAGCACTCAGGAAAGGAAGTCACCTTGATCCAAATCTATCACTCTACACATGCATTTCCTTATATATTCTAAGGGTGGCATGCAATTAAAAGCCAAGGATACTTCATAACATCTGTCCATTATCTAGCAAGCTTTTTCCTCATTTTTTTCCCTTAAAAACAAAACAAAGCAACAACAACCAAACAACAACAACAAACTATGTGGAAATACAGTGGAAGAGGGTCAGAACCTGATCATCACATTCAATAAGGAATACAATCTACAGTGCCAGGCTGAATATTTCCGTAAGGGTCTTTTCAGCAGTTTTCCTTGCTAATGGTGACATCTTAGATAATCCCTTTGGATTTTTACTTTTTCCACTTTAATTATGTTTCTGTTCTTGTTTATAATCATATAAAAATCCTGTGTCAATTGCACAGAGGCTTCTATTAAAATTTTAATATTGGAATTAATGACCAAGAAGCTTCCAGCATGGGAGCTTCAGAGTCAGTTGCTTGACCATAAACCTTCTCTGTATAACTGTGGTGAGCAAGAGCTCCTTGAATCTAAGTGGGGGCTCCTAGCCTGAGAATCCCTATCATTGCCCTTAAGTCCTACCTGAAAACTTTTGGGCAGTCTGCAACAACAGACTTTGATTGTGGACTGCACAGACTTCTAATGTGTTAAAAAATAATAATAATTCATTAGGACCCATCTCTTTACTGTGTAGAAGGTCCCTGAACACCTGTGTACCAGGGAGGTAAATAACATTATTAACATTAACATTAATGTTTAATTAAACATTAAAAACATTAATAGAAGTGTCTGCTGAGCAGTAGCCTCACCTCCAAAACACTTTAAACCACATACATGGACCACTCCAAAAAATACTTTGAGAAAACAGGAAATACTTTGAGAGGACAGCATCTGCAGAATTACTTAGTTTCCCAATTCACTATTTGAGAACACCTGTATATTGGGACCAACAGCGCTAGACCCTCAGCACTGAGGGGGTGGGGGAGGTCCACCTGTTCAAGACATCCATAAGGAAAATTGTATACAAGAAGCAGAATCCATAATAAAGTTCAATGTCAGAGGGGAAGGATTCCTGTACCCTCCCTCCCCCCCCCCAGAGGATGGGAAATTATATAATGGTTCATCAATACATGCATGGCTGGAGGACAGTTATTCTCTTGTTCCTACTGTAACATTACTTTCCTCCAAAACACGTCTCCTCTTCACCCATCTAACCTTCTCCTTTCATTGCCAGGGTGCCAGAAGAGTTAAAACTTGTACGAACACATTTTCTTAAACCTGTAAATCTTTCAACAAGGTAGATCACAATATGCCTTATTGATGACCTACAAAGTCATAAATTGTTTTTCCCTTAACTGTCATATGAATAGTTCTCCATTTATAAAAATGAATTAGCAGCCAGAGAGAAAAAAAAATAAAGAGTAATGGAGTTGTTCTTTCCTGCTTCGACTGTAACCACTGAGATGGAAAAATGACATTGAAGAACTGGAACATACCTCCATTACCACAAAGAGTAGATTAGATCCTTCATTATTTATACTCACTTCATCCTGGTAGAAGACATGTTTTGCCAAGTTGAAAATTGTAACTAAAACAGGTAAATGAAGACTTGATGCATTAAAAGCTGGGTACTGTTTCATGACCTATATTACATGGGAGACTGGTTACTGCAGCCTCCTTTAAAATGAATAATGGAGACCTATAAAAGGTGCAAAAGGGATGGCACAGGACAAGGGTGTATGTACTACCTGTTATGTGATTACACCACAGCAAGTGGAAGAAGACACAGACTTGTGTGAAATATGCAGTTGAAAAAGATGCTTTTTCTGAAGTCCTGTTTGTTAACTCTGTTGCCAAAATACTAGCAGAGGTGGTGATCTGTCTTTGTTCGTAAGGACATTGTAGTCCCAAAGCTGGGGAAAAAACAAGAAAACCTTGAAGAAAATAGGGAGGCCTGTAGCTTGTGTAGTCTTTCTACAGCATTCTGAATTGGGCAGCAGCATTCTGAATTGGTTTCGTTTTAGAAAGGGAGAGAATAATGGAACCAGAAGGGAAATATCAAGGCAATTAAAAAAAAAAAGCAATAAAACCAAAACCAAAACAAACACAAACAAACAAACAAAAAAAAAAAACACAAACAAAACCACCAGAGGCTAGGGAAACAGCAAAACAGCAACTGAGCATTCAGATTTCTGTGCCAGTAAAAGTTACAGGAAGAAAGGATGCTAAGAACACACTCTTGTTTTTGAGCTGCACCAACTGATTGAAGTGAAGCTACAAAATATTTACTTGTAGTTTACAGAAAGATGTAGAGGATGCTAAAAAGCCAGAGTTGAATCCTGTGCTTGACTACAAAGAGGATAAAGCAAGCAGGTATCCATCGCTCTTTGTCCATCCCCTGACTTTAGACAAGTGTAAGATCAGGATTTTAATTCAATGACTCCTCCGCAGAAGCCTTCAAAACAGTGACATTTTTGCTAGTACAACTTCTGACTCCTGATCTGGTATGGATTACTTATCATATTCTTATAATTGTCAGCTCAGTTATTCTCAAAGTGGATGTTACTGATTATTATGATTGCATACAAATATATTGTATTGCTGCTGTTTTAACAGGCTATCTTCTTGAACACCAAGGTTTGCATAGTCTAAAAAGCTCAAGCAACTCAAAGAAAAGTACTCTCAGGGGTACTTTAGACTTGCACCACTCAATTTTAATTGTAAATCTTGGATAGTCATTAATTGCTCTGACTGCACAGAACAGCAACAAGAGTTACAGTAATCCAACAGATGATATAGTTTTTGGGCTGTTTTAAGATACATAAGACCTCAAATTATTTTATGATTACTCCTGTTAAAGTGATCTTCTTAAAAAAAATGGCTACAGCTGACTCTGCTTTCTTCTTCAAAGCCCTGATTAGGGCACTCAGTCAGAGATACTTTCTGTTATTGCTTTTCTGACAGATGTCCAAGATCTGCAGTCAGTTGTGTGTGCTTTCCTGTTCTAATCAAGACCCTAACTACGTAAGGAACACTGAAGTATGTGCATATGCATCAGCAGGATGACTCTTGCATGTAGACTTCTGATAGGACTGTCTCAACAAGATCAGAATCATACATTGCAAGATAAAGAGAAGGGCCTATGACCTCTACTCACAGTCCCTTTATCCTTCAGCTTAGCTCAAAACCAGATGTGGGGAGTAGTGTGGCTCTAAGCCACATGGGCTGTCCCCTCTCTGTAAGACATACCATGACAGCAGTTCAGAGAAAAAGCTGATTTCACTTCACAGAAGACTTCAATACTGTGAAATTTGATTTTGTTCCAATCTAGAGCCTTGCCTTCCCCCCAAAACACTCCCAGAAGTCTCAAGACTTCCAGAAGCTGCAAGTTTCAACTGCAACCTGACAGAGCAGTCACAGAGGTGGGTAAGTTGGCAGGACAGCTTGCCAAGTTGTGGTAGGATACTGTCAGATCCCTGCTTCATTTTTTTCAGACCTTTCCTGAACCCAGAATGATTCAGTTTAAACATTAAAAGCAGAAGCAACACTCCAGGAAAATTCTGAGGGTTCTATAGTCAAAGTTTTTCCTGACTCCACAATCCCACAAAAAATTTGAGGCTGTTTCTCAGGTCACTTTCATGCAGATGGGAAAGGAAAATATCTGTAACGCAGCCTGCTCCTGCAATTTTCTTCCTTCCCTACCCACCTACTCTGCCATTGAGGGTTGAGTGAGATTTGTGTATTCACTCAAAATTCTGTGTTGTTCAGGGAGATCCACAACACAAAAGCTACCCTCAAGTTCTTCCTTTTAACTTACTATAATATCAAAAGGAGCCAATTGATAATTTTGTATTTTAGCACCTATTCAATGTATTGCAGGTGAAAGAGTTCCACCAAAAACATCTGGAAGACCAAGGACCAGGTCAGGACATCAATCCCTTCACCCAAGTCCTAGTCCTATGTAGTGGGAAGGTTATTCAGTTGGTGGAAAATTGTATACAAACTTCTTAAAAACAATATGCTTATTTTAGTGCAAGTGTATGTATGCACTTATCCTCTTGTTTAGCTGAAATCTTTACTGCATGTAATCCACATGGTGTAAGAGCCTGTTGACATATAAACTTGATCTTGATTAGGAAGTAAGCACTGCATCGTTTGTACTAAAGACGAGCTCTAGATTAAGTCCTGCTTTATTGGGTAAAGTCTGGCCTATTACCAATAATAATTTTATCCTAAACAAAACCTGTGTTGATCAAATAGTCTTATTCTGAAGTAGGTGCCGATGTAGGAATATAAAACACATGTAATTCTTTGTACTGTAATTAAGTGCATTTTATCTCAGTTATTTAGTTCATCCAACACAGCTGAGCTGCAATCAGCTTTGATCAGAAAGCCTGCATCTCCCCTGTTTTGTCTGTAGCCTAGGCCTCTTCAGCTGTGTCAGATGAATGCAAAGCACTCCAGCTGTCTCCTGTAAAGACAAGCGAGCGTACCGGGGAAATGACAGTGAAATCAAAGTTATGGTCTTGTGCCATGAGGACTGTGGTGTTCACTTAATGAGAAGTGACTAGCAGAATGGCACCACAGGACAGTCACTCACCACTGTGTGTAAGATTGTTCAGGAGAGAAGCATAGACGGAGGTTTAGAATCAGAACAAGCAAGGTTCTGTCTCCCATTGTCCTGCCATAAGCAACTCCATTGCTACCTATAGCTTTGCTCAGATGAGCTACAGAGTGTGATAGCCAACACGTTTCAGTCACTTCCCAGTAAATAGAATTGTGCATCTAAACAGAAAATTAAATCAAGGAAAGGATGATTTTCCCTCACTGTCTTTTAAATGAGAGGGAAAAGACATGGTCTTATCTTACAAAAGGATCTTTAAAATACTTTGCTGAAGCTTCTTTAAACTACTAGATTATTATTCAACTTTTTAGAAACTATCTATCTTATTTTACAGAAGGATAAGCTGTATTCCCCACATTTTTCATACACTTAAAATACGATGCTGTGCACTACCGTGAGCATTAGAAAAGGCTCAAGATCCAATTATAGTCCAAAAGAATAGGCAAAGTACCTAAAAATAAGTTATGTCTAAGAATACAGTTGTGTGCTCAGGGTTTTGATAGATACAAATAAAACTCAGTTGTCATAGGACTATAAAGCAACAGACAAAGGGCATGTTCTGAGAAGATTCATGATGTGCTCAACACAGCAGATTAATCTGATTGAATGAATTTAGCATGATCATTGCTGTTTAAGACAATCTTCCAACCCAGAAGATATCATAAAATATGCAAGCCCAAATCTTTGCCCTAGGATTTCTACTGCATCAAGCAATGACTCCCTCAAAAAAAAAAAAAAGTCTATCCACCCATTGGTGTTGATATTTTGATATTTGTAGTTCTTCCAACCTAAGTTTGCATAGACTTAAATCAAAACAAAAGGTCAGCAAATCTTCATTCCTCATACTACATTTTTCTCACATCCCAGGATTGTATTTCAGTGGCCTATTCTGAAATTGACTGCAGGTACAATTGAAATTGCTGTCATGGAATCCATGCTCATGGGCTGCACTCATATAGACACCAGCCCTTTTTCCCCATACGTCTGTGAAGGGCTCAGAAGTTATCACTTATCTCAGCATAAAAGGTGAACATCCCTCCGCAAATCCCTCATGCCAAAAGCTTGCTGCTCCCCTATGGTAGAATGCTTATCGCACATGTTTTCCCAGTAATCATCTTCAAAGGAACCAGGAGTTGGGGTAGTCTAGTAGCACACTTCATCATTAAAATCACAGGCCATTCTATTACACAAATTTCTGCAGAGGCTTTTCAAATACATCATCCTATCCAAACATAAAGGGACAACTCCAGAACCATTTGAAAAACCCTATCATCATTTTCTGCTAAATGAGTTCTTCTCCCTGAGGGCTCTCTGGAGGAGCCAATGCTATAGTGTACTAAGCTACCTATGTGACAGCTGAAGCTCAACCGACTCAATTCCTGACAGGCAGCTGCAGTTCGAGGTGGTGTGAAATAGCAAATGAAAAAGACTATCATATAGAATTAAATGCAGCACTCTCAGGAGGCCTTGATATAGAAAGGGTAAAAGTCCACTCAACTTAATCCTGCATATTATCCCGTTCAACTGAATAGAACTGAATAGCTATATGAATAAAGACAGCAGGATTTGGTCTCATATGCTTACTATTCCTCTTTTTAAATTATATGAGATGCACAATATAGACCTATTAAAAATGTTGCAGTTTGTTAGTATTCTGCTATTTGGGACATACTGGATTAACACAGGTATATTAAATTACAGTGAAAGCAGCTGTCAAGAAAATAGGATGGTAAGACTGGTTCATAAAGGTTTGCTCAGAAAGCTCATGAAATCGGAAAAACTGCATACTACCACTAAATGAAAATACAAGCAGCAGAAGTTACTGACTGCTTGAGAGTCCTGATAAATTCTCATAATACTTGAACTGATCACAGTTTAATTACTTATCTAAAATATTTGGAAGACCTTCAATTAAATACCTATAGTAGAATTATAGAAAAGCAAAATCAATACTTGTCCCCTCCAATTTCCAAGTGAATGTAAAGAATCCTGGGATATCAAATTAGGTGTACATAGAGATCTACATGGGTCAAGACCAAGACAGAGACTTCAACCAGTCCTGCAGTATGCCCTACAGGGGCATACAGACCCATGGGGGAAAAAAGTGGTGTGGGTTTCATACTGTCTTTGTATTTCCAGAAGAGTCCTTAGACAGGAGGTATTCTTAGCTGGCTAGGTGAGTCAGAGGTAGGTCTGTTGTGCACTACTGAAACAGTTTGAAGCAAACAGGGAGCAAATACTTAATATTCAAACTTTTATTTGTGCTGTGCGCTATCAAGTAAGCATGTGTAAGATTTAGAGGATGTTCAGAACCTGATTTAAACACATTATCTCAGGTTCCTCTCTTTATTCTACAGAAAAATCTACATACAAACACTTAGAGAACAGGCACAGAAATTGTGGTATCTACCTTCTACAGCTTTCCCAGTAAGTTTTGTATCATATGCTATATGAAGACAATGTTCAATGATGGTCTCAATTCTCATCTTCTTTCTACATCTACTAGACCAACCCAACAACTCAGAATAATGTAGACCTTTCTATTAGCTTCATTCAGCCTCCAGCTGAGCACTCATGTTTGTACCATAGGGGTGAAAACCCTCACAGCTCTAAATGGCAAGATGAACAACTCTGCAGGGTGCAAAACAGTAATGTCAGCCCTGTGGAAAGCTCACACTGAACTATCCGAGTTCAAACTGAAACACGGGGGGTGTCCAGCAGAGCCCCCAGCTGTGTGTGTAGTGGCAGGATACCTCAGGTGGTTGGGCAATGACTGAGTGCTGCCAGCTGTGCCAGCCACAATCCTCTGTCCATCACTTTGTGCTCTCATTTCTTGTTGGCCATCATGTCAGCCTGGAACTGCATCTGCTGTTTTGGGAAGAAAGCACAATAGGGACTTTGCCTCCAGGTACCAAAGTTACACAAACATTACTCCACCACAGGTGCTGATAATACAACTAAAGAATAACTCCTATAGCAATCCATAGAAACTCCAGCAGGCTCTCAATGTGCAATTCTAAAAATGATTTATGAGGCCACTACGTACAATTCTTCTGCAAGGACATGGGTAAGCATTCACGAATTAGGTCGCTCGCAAAGATAAGGAAAAGAACATATGGATAGGTTAACTGACTTTCTCAGGTTCGCATGGGAAGTTCGGAAACCCAGAAATAGAATCAGTCAAGGCTTTCAAAGGGATTCCAGGTATCTCCATTACACAACTTAGAGTGGCTTAGTGTAGTAACTGCAAGCTCTGTGCACATTTGGTATCACTTGAGAGGGTCCACATTTTGGCAGCCACTGCTAGTCATGACCTTGGCAAAACTTAGTCCATATTCTTGACTCCTGTTCCAAGGTGTTTGGTACTGTAAAGCACAGTGTGCTGTCCTACCAAGACACAGAGGGAGCTAATTAAAGAAGTAACTTATCTTTAGCAACTCAAAAACCTGATGTTCCACATTCATTAAGCACTGTTTTGTTTTCTAATCTGCTCAACGGAGCTTAAATGTAGACTAGAAATTTGGGCTAAGTCCTGGGTTTTGTGGAATAGTTATGCTCCAAGAAATCCTTTCACTGAGAATAGATGATTACAACAGTTTCTATAAATACAAATTGTTTTACAAAGGCAGACATTACAGTTTGTTCTATTTTTCACTGAAATTAGGCCAGCAGAGCTCTCATGCCAGTATTATAACAATAATCATGCTGATAGTATTATTTCAGTTTACCAAAGCCAAAATCCAATATACTGCAAATTAGATCAAGCACCAAATAAAATTAAGCAAAAGATAAGCAATGCTAAAGGAAATGAATGCTAATAATAATAAAAAAAAGTGTTTACATTTCTTTGCTGGTTTCAGATACAAGCTAGACATATATAAGCAATTTTATGTTTAACTGTACCTTTATTTCCCACTGCTCCCGCCTCTTTTTTATTTAAAAAAAAAAAAAAAAAAGATTTTGCAGACAAAGATATTTCAAAAGAGCATATTTCAGTTTAAATATACTGGTTTTAGGACTGGGGAAAGAAAACAGGGCAACAGGGCTCAGACCTATCAAAAGCTTTAAGAAGAAAGGCAGATCAATTAAAAATGCCAGAGGGCAAAGATTGCTTAGGAAGAGAAGAGACTTTGACAAATTTGAGATAGCTACGTTCTACGAAGTCCATAATGGAAAACAAAAAAACTTGCATTTGTAACAGCAAATATCCACAGGAAAATAAGGCATCTGATACATCACAGATAACACAGATCTATGCTTTCACAGGCTGAATAAACAAGCCACATCACTGAGTTCGTGTTTGTTGAGTACTTTGAAGATGAAAAGCAACGTATAAAATGTGAGGTGTTATTCTTAAGACACCCAAGGCAGCCAACCTTCAAACTCAGCTGGTGAATTATTAGACTTATTGATCTGACATTGCATTATGTTTTGCACCACAAAACCCAGTAGCTACTCAATAGAACACACACCAAAAAGACAATAAAAAAAAAAAATCACAACAACAACACACCACCACCAAACCAAGCTTCTTATTTGGGACTTTTAAAAGTAATATTCTGATTTTTGGCAGCTTGCTAGGAAAAAAAGGACCACAACTGTCGTTACTGAGTGTATCTTTTGACTGTAACTATAATTTAAAACAATTGTCTGATGTAATTTCTTCTTTTCTCACACAGTGATTCCAGGCCAATTATTTATCCCCCTCCCTCCCCCCATAAGAATAGTGTTTTGAAGTCAGCCAATGAAACATGTTTTATTTAAGGACTATATTCCTAGAGCAATGGATTCTTTGGAGACCTAAAGGTTGCAGAGCACTTCATTAGTTCCACATAATGAAAGAATGGTGCAATTGAAGGAGGTCTCTAAGGGAGAACGGTGTGAAAATTAGAGACCCGTCTGCTCACTTGCAAAAAAAAAAAAAAAAAAAAAAAAAAAGCAAAAAAGGAAAGAAGAGGAAAAAGAAAAAAAAAAAAAAAGGAGAGAAAGGAGGAAAATAATAAAAGTTGTGGATTTTCTAAATAAAGCACACTATCTCCATTCAGTCCACTGAGAAAGGGTGTCTACTCAATCCTCTTACCATTGACAATATAATAAAACCAGAGGAACTTTTTTGAAGTAGATCTGCACATTCCACATTTGGATTGAGGGGCAATGGACTGTTTAAATTGCTATTTACATTTCCAGCTGTTTTACCAGTGATTTGCCCAACTTAATAGCTCTTTAAGCTTTTAAACAAGAAAATAGCTATTCTCACGATTCAAAGAAGAAACCATGGTTATTTCAGACTGCCTCTATTGTAAAAGGCTTAGACCCCTCTGTCTTTATAGATGCCCTTCCCTTTATAGTACTTCCCTTTTCCAACCCCTCCTGCTTTCTAAATCTTCTTCCATCTTTAGTTCACTTTTTACATTATATATTTTTAGTAATATAATGAATCTTTGCTGATACTGCTGATTCAAGGAAAACGTTTGCATGCAGCCACCAAAGTTTCCAGGAGAGACTTAAGTTAGCTAGAAAATTAGATTTACCTGTATGATCTTCCATTAGTTGTTGTGGAGCATTTGTTTAATGCTGGCTAACTCCCCAACTATTGAAAAATGTGTATTTATTTATACTCTTTCCTCTGAGGCTGTACTAAAAAAAAAACACAACAACAACACACTAGAAGTGTGTACTGCCATAATGTAAACTGTATTTTCTGCTTATTTTTTCAGGCAAAGGAGAAGAGAAGGGCAAGGGTGTAGTTCACAAATAAGAATAAGACTAAGATGAAAGGTTAAATAGGGGTGGAAGGAGGAGGGAGTTATTTCATAGTGGCTCAACAAACCACTGCAATTATTTTGTAATAATTTGCACCCATTAGTTTGTTTAACCTGGTGCTAATAAACTCTAATATCATGAAGAAAAAGTTCAAAAACAAAAGCCTCCCCATCTTGCTTTTTCCCTGATCAAAGCATTTTCCTTTTACTACTCTTAAGTATCCTCTGTGTATATAGATGATTAAAACACCATTCAGATAGTGGGGCAAACAGTCAAATTCAAATTATTTAGAAAGTGGTAGCTACTACTCTGATCAAAATTTTCAAAACTAATACAGTTCACTGAAGAAAATTATGGTAATGCTTGGAAAAGTGTAAATTCTTTTCAAGAACTGATTTTACCCTACCTTAAAAAATGAGAGAATAGCATTATGTTGGTATAATACTCAACAACTGATTTTTATTTTAAAAGGTAACACTTCATATATAACAGTCAATATATCCTGAACTAAAATTCCATTTTTTTATACAACTTATACAGAAGGCAGTGAATGATCCCCAAACTGACATATTGGCTGCTGATAAAGCAGACATTTGTCCTACTTTCACGCACCAGAGCATCATTGAGGATATAACAGTTTCACTAGGCAAAACAGGACCAAGAATCAATCTGTATTTGAATTAGTGTGGTTATAAATAAAATGGACTTGTAGCTGGAATGTCTGGTCCCTTCAAAAGGAAGGAAAAAAATCACACCTGAGTCACTGAGAAGTGACTAAGTTCTAAAGAAAGTATGTTTAAGGGTAAATCAAGTGCCCTGTTCCCGTGCAAAGAGAAAAAGACTATCGAACAGCATCATAAATAAATAAAGGTCCAGTAAGGGCTAGAATAATTTTGGATGTTTTTTTCAGCTTTTAAGTACAAGTAGCCTTCATGAACATTGTTAGCGAAAAGTTCTACCACCAACTAGTACTCTGCAGGAGGGTTGAAAATGAGCCATATTTAGCAGTATTTTTCTGAAAAACTCTTTACTCATATTTTGAAAATTCCCAGGCAGCTCTGCTATTAATGCCCAAAATAAAACAGATTACCCAGGGAAAAAAAATAATGTAAAAATCTAATGCGATAAATCCAGTGTTGCTTTGGAGTATTGGTGGAAAAAAAAAAAAAAACAAAAAAAAACAAACAAACAAACAAAAAGACAGTTCTTAAAGTATATGGCAGAAGAAAACAAAAATACTAAAAGAAAGGCTCAAAAGGAAGTTCCTCAGAGCAGGCATTTGTCTCTTAGCACTCAGTTCTAAGAAATGCAATGCCTTCCCACTCTACACGAGACAGATTTTTGGTTAAACATAAAATAATCTCCTTTGCATCCTTGTTGCCAACACGTAGTAGTACGAAAGGAGAACTGCAAATCAGCTTTTGTTCTGTGCCAAGGAGCTGTTGTGTGCACTTAGGTACATTAGGTATATTCCCCTAGCCTTGGTTTCAACAACTAAAAATAGCATCAGGACCCATCTTCATGGAAGTTCCTAGTTAAGCTAGCAGAGGAAACTACTGCATACAAAGGGCAAAAATTAGCTTATTGTCCGCAGCCTATTAATAGCCCCAAACCTGTGCAGTAGAGCAGCCACAGTAAGTCACACTTCAAGTAAAAAGCATTTGAAAGTCAAACTTTCCAGCACTGGGCATGATTAACAGCAGATACACTCCTGTGAGCAGCTCCACTAAAATCAAAACAATTGTTTACAATAATGAAAATATGTGCAATTATGGCTGCAGGATTAAGACCCATTTCAGAGCTACAGGAGCCCTGTATTAGAAAATACACTTGTTTTAAATCACTTTGACTACTTTGTTGCAGAGATAGAAGTTTTATTGCCAAAGGAGCCATAGTGAAAGGGCAATGATTCAACTCAAGCACTCTACAGCATATGAACAGTTGCACATGTTACAGAGCACTCAGCTGCCACAGCCACCAGATTTCAGTAATGCCTCCTGGCAAATCCCATTAGGCTTCTTCTTGCCGCATTAAAATCTCTGGAGGCTAAAAAAGCAGTAGCAAATCGATTTCATATTGCCTAAGGATCCGTTACTGCATTTATTCTTTACGCCAACCTATTATTTACATGGATAAGATTCACCATGGAGACTGTTTTCTAAGAATCTGAATAATACAGATTGGCTTTAGTGATCACAAAGTAGGAATTAACCTGACACAAACAAGTTGAACATGTAGATTAACACACAGTTTAGATGCCCAAAAGGCCCAGCAACTCTGGAAAAAAAGCACCTTCACCTCTGCTCTCCTCCAATTTTGCGGTCTGCCTTCTCTGCTCAAACAAACAAACAAACAAAAACAAAACAAAACAAACAAACAAACAAAAAAACCAACAACAACAACCAAAAAAAAAAAAAAAAAAAAGGAAAAGGGCTCCCTGGGATGACCAGGGCACAGCAGGCTCCATGTCCTTCTCCCAGCAAAGGTGCTTTGCTACCTCTTGCAGACAGCCTGCCTGGGCATTTCCAGCTGGGTATTGACAGGTAGGATGTGCTTGGAGCTATTCAGCTCCTCAAGCTCTGGTGAAACCTCCCTATTGTACCTAGGCTCCCCCACCTGCAGCCCTTCTATCTGAGGGTCTGAAGGTGGGGCCTGAAAGTGAGCTGGGGGGAAGGTGGCTACAGCTACGCAGGCTATATCAACGCAGCAGCAGAGGTGAAGGCTAAAGGAAACTAAAGATTATCTCATCTAAATATCCCCAGCTTGGAATGACTTCTAGTGTCTTCCCCAAGTGACACTGTGAGCACACAGGTGTTTTTGCAACTCCAGAAACGGCATTGCAAGCAGAAGAGTTTAGAAACAAAGGAGTTAGTCTAATCTTTATCAGAGGCTGTTACCTTTCTGAAGCCTCTCACGTGCTGGGAGGTTGTTTGAAGATGGGGGATTGATGGTGAGGTGCATCCACCTTGCCATGCTCTCAAGTCACAGAAGATGCTCTGAGGTCTAGGCAAATGAGCAAAACCCTTCCCCTGTGGCCTGGAGAAAGGAGTCTCAGTGTAACCCTGGGCCACTGTGAGGTTCACCAGGGAGGAGTCAGTCTCCAGGCATAGCCAATTTCCAATGCTTCAGAGGAACTAAGCAAACACTAAACCAGAGTACATCTGGCTAATTGTATAGTGGGAGAAAAAAAAAAACCTTTCTTGACCCCAGCTAAACCCCTGAAACAGAGGCTTTTATTACAACCATTATCTTTATGCAAATGATGATCATGCTGAGGACTTATTCTGCCTGTTACATATGAAGGAAAGAGCTGAATGAATGATACATTCTGGACAGATTCCTTGGCCAGAAGGGACAATTCATACCAAAGCCAGTTTGAAAGAATATATTTTAGAAAAATATCCAAACTGCCTCTTAAAAACTCGAAGTGATGTCAATCATGCTGCCCCCTTGGTCTATTGCAACATTCTGTTACCCTCACTACTAGGACACTATCTGAAATCAATGTAAAATTTATCTAGCGTGAGCTCTTCCCTATCAGACCACTTTCTGCAAGCCTGAAAAGCAATGACAAACTGCTTGGTTGCTTTGCTGTTAACATTCCTACTGATGGCAGTTTTATAAATAGCTCTGCTAGCCACCCTGAACTGCTCTATTTCAGGTTTCAGTGGGATTCATAAGGTCCCAGAGAAATTCTCTCTTAGGTGCCAAAAGTTCTGCAAGGGAACTAGACAAAACCATGCTTTTTTTCTTAAATAATAGCAAACAAAAAAAGCAAAAAACAAAACAAAAAACAACAACAACAAAAAACAGACACACACACACAAGAAGCAAAGAAGCAAAATGAAAATGATTCTACTTTACAACGTATGGCATAAAGCATGGCTGCAAGGCAAACTCTTTTATTCTTGCTTATGCTTCTGTCCACTCCAGCAATATACGCTGGCCATACACAAAAAAACTGCTTGGTCTCAGTCTCCCAAAATGGACCAGAGGAAGAAGCACAAGCAGGGAGAGAAAAGAAAAAATAGTTCAACAGTAAATGGGATCTGAGACAGCAGGATGCTTCAGCTCTTTCATGTAGCTATCGCCACAAACTCAGTAGGATGGCTCTGAGTGCTAGAAAGGTACAAACCACTTATCAAACATTAATGGGCAAAACATGGGCTCTTGCCAGCTGGAGATATTAAAACCAAGCATAGAAGAGGCCATCTTAGTCTATGTCTTCATGTTCCAGAAATGTCCAAGACAGGGGTGAAGAGCAGCCATCACAGTCATCCGGCATTGCGGAAAAACAGCTCCTCAGCAGCTCTGGGATGTGCTCGATCAATAGCTGGAAAATACTATTTGGTTGAACATTGAGCAGTAGCAGGTGCACCTAGTATGCAGCTATTAAAATGCCTGTTCCCCAGTCGATTCCCTTACACGGATACTCCTTGGCCTAGACATACCAGTTTTCACAAGCTTTGTCACTTAAGGTTTCGCTTGTCCGGCTCTGTTGCTGCTACCATACCAGTCACACCAGCATGCGTCTACCTGTGTTAGGTCAATCACTGTGTTTGCTGCAGAACATGCTTCATTTTTGTTTGGTGCAGGATGACTGAATTCAGCTTCCCTTACTTGCTTCAGATCAAACAGTTCTGCTGTTCTCACAGTCACCCTGCTCCTGGTGCCCTGCTAGGCATGCTTCCTTTGAACTCCAACAGCCTCTTATCTAACAGAGAATTGACTGGAAACTGTTTCTGTGCCAGCTGCCTTGCTGGAGCCTGAATTATGTGTTGAAGTCAGTCTAAGTATAGTACGTAAAAGCTGAAAAATACTTCAGCTCCTAAGGTCAGAAGTGCAGCAAAATCTGCGTTCCTTGTCTTTAACCCCCCCAGTATAACTGCTGAAAGTCCTATGCTGGGAGTCCAAAATCCAAGCATACACAGAAATTGGCTCCCCTAATTCTTTTTAGGAGGCTCACTGGTGGGAACCATTAGCTGAATAAAGATGCCAGGCAAGGCTAAGACTTCAAAGACTCTTCTTGTGGATCACACAGGACAGTACCATTCTGTGTAGTTTTGAAGAGTTTCTTTTGTAGGGCACAAACTTTAGGCTCAGGAGATACGGAATGTTTGCCTGCATGGACAGCTTAACTTGGCTTCAAATGCTCTATACTTTAATACACCTCCTGCCTGTATGTGAAAATGTTTCACAATCTGATTCCCAGACTATAAGTTGTGACCATTTGCAAATATGTTAAAATGTTCAGAATGCTCAAAAAAGATGTAAATACATAAAAACTCTCACAATTATAGCCCTGGCACGTTGCATTATCTAGATGCAAATATAGTCAGCACTTTGGTCCTGGGCTGGAACAAATCCTAAACTGTCTGTGTTCAATGAACCTTGTCCTCAGAAGCCAAAACTACACAAGCAAACTATTCCACTAGCTGTGCAGAGGGAAAAAAGCATGGCCAGCCATGAGATGGAGATGCAACCTGGGACGCTTGAGAGCAAGAAGGAACATCAGAGCTTGCACGGCATGTCTGCATAGATGTTGCCTGCATCCTGATGTATGTGTGCTGTGATTCTTCAGAGCACTTGGCAGGAAAGTTTGCTCTGTGCCACAATCTCTCTTATCAGTCACAACAACATGCCTCCAAGGTAGAACAGTTTCTCCGTGGTCTGGTATTAACATTTTGTCAGACGGTTTTTTATGCTGTTTGTGAGCACTTCTGTTCTGAGGCTGGTAAATGTATGTAGCGTACATGGCACCGAGTCTGAACTTCTCTTCACTACTTTGCCTAATGGTGGGAAGTTACCATATGCTACTGCTCAGCAAAGGACAACATTACATTGTGGCTAATTCATTTAAAACAATAACAACTGCCTCCTGAGTAGAAAACTAATAGGCCCTGTCCCCAGATGGTGTAAATTAGCATGGCACCGCTAATGTCTGATTTATAACAATTGAAGATCCAGTCTTCCCAATATACCACATGATTAAGCATGCACTTTGCTAGCCCGGAAATGTTTTGAGGGCAATGTAATTGTGCAGTAATGAACTAAACTTTTAATTAAGTTATCATTTTGAATTAGAATCAATAAGTCAATAAATAGCCTTCACTTGATTTAGATGATAAATATGCACAGCTGAGGCTGCACTGTATGTCCTCCCCAGTTTTCAGGCTCTCATTTCTCCTCCATATGTCAGAATCTAATGAAGGACCTCTGAAGTATAGTCCTAATATAATATTGTCACACGGTGATAATACTGCTTGAGTTAGGAGACTGCCAGGCTTCTATTATAAATCCTGTTCTCAAGGTTTTATAGCATGTGTGTTTCAAACTGCAGTGAGCAAAGTTGTTTTCACAAGGAGCTGTCAGCCCCAGTGTGATTTTTTGTCAAAATAAAATTAAAAATTGATTTGATTGATTCAACCTGTCATTTTTTTCAGGGTTTCTGAAGCTATTTTTGCTAACCTCTCGTATAATATGTGTTAGATTTGAAAAATGCAGTTTTATAGCAAGCTTTTAAACAAGACTAATTGCTGATTTTTGTTGGAAGGAGAGAAAGGGCAAATAGGTTTGTATGGTGGTAATGACTCATATTTTAAGACTAGACAAGACCTTTTCTGACCATCTAGTCTGACCTTTTGAATAGCTAGGTCACAGAATTTTGCCCGGTAATTAACATATCTGTCCTGGTAACTTCCAGGTTGAATTACAGAAGATCTTTAGAAACCTATCACCTCTTACCAGAGGGAATGTCACAGACAAACTGTATTATCCAGTACTTGAAATAGCAGAGTAGAAGTTATCACTTCAGACTTCTTTTCTCTGATTTTGACTCACTGTGTGGCCTTAGGAAAGTCACTTCATTTTCTAATTTCTCCATTTTTACATCTTCCGCGATGAAGAAAATAATATTTAAACACCACAGAGAGGACATGTTATGTTGTAATAAATTATTTGAGGAATGCTTTGAACTATACAGATAAAAGATGCTATTCTGCAAAAGTAAAGAAAGCTACTTCTGTGTATTCAAATCTGAAAACTGATTACTTTTCAGAATGTGTTCTTTCTCTCCATTTTTGTCATGTTAAAAGCTAGCGCGTAATAGATCTGCTTATGTAGATTCTCACAGTCTGCTGTTTCAAATATTTTAGAAAGAAATGTTGTAAAAATTGTTATGGATATTTTCACTCAGCTGGTATGATTTTTCTCTAATGGAACAAGTGGTTCTCATTATGAACAAAATTTGTCTTAGTTTCCATTGGATAAAACACCTTTCAGCAGGGCTCTCTCAGGGTCACAAAAACTGTCCCTTTCTTGGCTTTCCAAAGATCTGGTAGAAAATTTATTTCTGGAGCACAAATGATACCTCTCTGAAATTAATCAGGCAGTTTGTACTCTGAACTGTCACTGCAGCTAGACACTCAACAAATACAGGGTTTCACCTTTCAAGACCGTGATAACAATGCTTGGCATCAGCATGAAAGATAATACAAAGCATTATGGCTTAAAAACATCCAGCATCACTCAACTGGAATATCCAGGTCATTTTTTCAGAGTGACTTTTACTTCTAAGAATATCTACCCCAAAGACTGATCCTTGGTACTCAGGCTGGAGATGCAAATGGCCTGAACATGCACTGGGTATCCTCTTGGTTCAGTTTAGCACCTTTGTGGCTTGAAGAGATTATTATTTCACTGCAGCTTTCTAATTCAAAGTGCCAAAAAAACAAAACAAAACAATGAAGAAGTAGGACAGCAAGGGAAGGTAAGTTCTACAACCTTTAGTAGTGCAACTTCAGTGAGTTGTTCAGCAGAGTAAAGTTAGCTCACTGAAGGACCATCACAGTGAAAACTTCAGAGATGTGTTCTGGGAACTGGGAACATCAGCTCTGTGGATCCTTGCTGCTGGCCCATGACTATTCACTAGGACATTTTCTGTGCAAGAGACCACAGCTGGGCTATAGTGACTCTAGGAGTGGTGTGTCAGTGAAGAACGTGGAAGACACATAGAGAAATACACTGAAGATCACTGCTGCAGAGTGGTTAACCCCTTCCACATACAGTGACTTAGAAGAGAGAAAGCCTAGAAGGAATTTTCAAAAAACAACAGTAAAACTTTAGACTTACAGAAGTTGTAAGGTTGGAGCAAGGGAACTATGCAGCTGGTCTTAAGTTGTTTTCCAAGGCTTGTACAGCCAGGTGCTTTAAAAATAAAATTTCTACTGTAAAAGCCTGTGTTCTTTCTCTCTGTGTTTTCACATCCCAGTTGAATTAGAAATTCAACACCAGTTTGGAGTTCTCAAAGCTTTAGTAACGCTCAAGAGAAATTTGTGTGATGGTTTGGGAGGTCTCAGGCTCTAAATCCTGGTCACATAATAGAATGCTAATTCCTTAGTCTCAGAATGAATCCTAAGCTCCCAAAGTCAAAAGTAGTGACCAGTCTCTGCCCTGTCTGTGTGGGATGAGCTAACAGTATAGAGATATAGTAGATCAGATTGTAGAAGTTGCATTGACAGCCTGATACAGCTCTGCTGAAGTCAGATTTCACCAGCTGATACTCTATTCTTCTGTCTACAAGCAACAAAAGAGAATGAAAAAATGTCTATATTTTTACTTCAACTGGAAATTCTTCAGCAAGCACAAGAAATAGTTAGCGTTCGTAACTGCATTCATCAGCACTTCTGCCTGACTCCATGCAGCAGTTTTAGGAAAGGTGGAGAAACACAGCCTAAGCCATTAGTAACAATTCTGATAGTTGAATAAATAGCAGTAGTATTAAAGAGCTGTATGCCTTTCCCTGTACAGACATAAGATGATCGTAGTCAAAGAATGTCTCTGTGAAGGAGCTATTGTTACATTCTTTTTCTGTCTGGAACATGGCATAGAATACTTCTGGGTAGCTGGCACTGAATGAAAAACGTGATTTTTTGTACAATGGAAGATGAGGTTTTCAACAAAATGATAATTCTTGTGTGAATGATTGTTTTGCTATGATCCTTTCCTATTTTTAAGGCAAAGCCTAAAAAAAGTGGGATTTTAATAATATTCAGTCATTACTGTGATTCTGTGATTTGCTGGATACTGACAATCCAGGCTGAGTGTATGTTTGCTTTTCCCCCCACATTTCTTTTGCTCACTGTCCAACTGCTGTCAAGGGCAGAGTCACAACTTCAAACACAGTTTAAGGTGTTTTTGTAAAATCCTTTGTTTAGAAAAATATCTGGAGGACAATAGATTCTCTTCTTAATAAGAAAGAGAAAAAAATGCATAAAAATGAATAATCAAAGTGAATGAAATCAAATAGCAGGGGTAACATGAAACCTGCTATGTAGGCATTTGACACAACCCCCTGATATCTTTCCTACATTTTGTCACATCTCCTGAATATTGCATAATCTTTACTACACCGCTTTGAGCATTTAAATTATATGTCTGGATAAACAGATGCAAGCTTCTCTGTGCAGTTTCTGACCTTGCAGGTGAGGAGCATCTTGGGTTCAGAAGCTGGGCTGACACGGTTTTGCATTCTGAGTTTATTTTACCCCACAGCAAAACCTTCAGGGTAGTGATTATTTTGCACATGCTTGTATGAAACCCAGCATACGTGGTTTTGGTTGGCCCTGCTTGCTTCAACTACACAAAAACAACAGGTAATATGTTTTTATTCACACACAGTTTCAGTGTCTTTTAGCAGTTTAAATTTGGCTGTTATTAGCAGGGACTGAAGAAGAACAAGATAAGGTGAAAAAGAACAAGATAAGGGTTTCTAAACAATGCCTATTAGGTACTAGAACTTCTTGAGCTGGGGAAAGATTGGATTAAATAGCCTACATACCATAAATTTAGCAAACACTTCGATAAAATATACCAAATTCATTCCTGATTTATAGCATTTCAGTGGGGTTGTACCAAGATGTGGATTTAATATGTTGACACTGTTCAGTGAGAAATGTACAGATGTACAACTAAACATCATGAAAGCACTTACAAGTATATTTCTCAAATTGTTTACCTTCTGGGCATTACTGGTAACCAGAAATACATCAGAACAGAGCTGGCCAGCAAAGGCTGCAACTATAAAAATCTAGAGGAAGAAGAATCAAAAGCCATTTGTCTTAAGTGAACAGCACACATTTTTGTCATGACTATGTGCAACTATCTACAGTCTAGACCAGTTCTGAGTGTAAAAAACTACTAGAATCACCTTTCTCTATGGGGTGAGGCTCACCTTTGTCACAGATAATTTAAAAGTGTAAATTGCCACATAATAATAAATCATTGCTGGCTCAATTCCCCTTATTCTCTGGCACTGAACAGTTTGTGAACAAGGTTATACAGACAGTGGTTTTGTGATAGGATGCAGAAAAAGAAATGAATGAGAACAGCATTATACTGAAGGGTTGGACAAGTTTCCTCATCTACTTCCTGACTCAACAGCTTGCAGCTTCCTGATGTGTGCCTCATACTTCAGAGTATGTCAAGACAAAAAACCACAGAAGTTCTGACACAGAGGATGACATGGCTTTCTTGGAGCCCCCTCTTTCCCTGTAGGGGCAACATAGGGTTCCTGTAAATACCAGGAAGCAGCTTTTGCTCCCACAGTCAGGAACTGCGGTTAACCAATAGCTCCTATGCAGGCAGAACTGTGCTATCAATCACACGACATTAGTCTAGGCAGGGGAGCACTCTGTTTACAGGTCACAGTTTGGACAGCACTTATGCAGAATGGAAGACTGAATTTCACTCTTCTGAGTTATAACCATGGAGTTTATTATTGCTTTTGTTATTTCACTAGCCTTCATACTGAAACCAGTGTGGAAACAGAAGACCATTCTGCATATTATAGCCAAATGTGAATGTTAATACACAAAGAGATTCGCATCACAGTCAGATTCATTGCTATAATACGTCACATTAACCAAAACACAGAAGTCATATCCAAACAAGCTGTTGTTTGGATATGTACAATAAAATTCTTCTCTTGGTACAATTAAAGCATTCAGTGACATATTGAATGAGACATTCAGTGTCTGACTAAACTTTTTGTCTCCAAACTAGAAACATAAAATGGTTTAACATAAACTGAACAAGAGAATTGAGTAGAAAAGTTTAAATGCTGGTCAGGACACCTCTACCTCTTAAGAGCATTCCAGTCTGGGTTCTTCATGCATTGTAGAAACAGAGACCAGATGACTCCTGCTGTGTTCTACACTATTCCAAAATCACACTTGAAGAACTTCAATTCACAGGGTATTATTTTTCAGATGGACCACTATTGACATCCTGTGACACCTCTGTCCAGAATGGGAGCTTGTTAGCTATACTATCAATCACGTCACCACAGAAGCAGATGGGTACGTGTCACTTTGCACTCTGCAGCTCCCTGTGCAGTGGCTGGCTGCAGGACTGAACCATAACACCATACTAAACCATCAAACTAATATTTATGACCTTATTTGTCTTCCTGGACCAATGGGTATAACCCACTGATGGAATGCTTCCTCTGACTAGACACTGAAATGCAGTATAATAGGTCTTGTTCACCAGCTACTACCTGTACAAATCTTAGTAACAATTAGAATGGAGTCACGATCCACAGACAATAAAGGTCAAGAGCTTAGCATCACAGACTAACGGGATATTCCTCTCACCTTTCAAGCCAATGGAGACAAGCATCTTGTTAACACAGCTGCAGCTTGTCCATGAAATGACACCCTCATATTTCTTTTTTTTTTTTTTCTTTTCTTTTCTTTTTTTGTTTTGTTTTCTAATACAGTCATTGCACATTAGTTTCTTAAGCCATTTGTTTACAAGTTGGCCTCTAACTTCATAAGTGAAATTGAAGCATAAATCAGTATTAGCAAAGAAAGTAGGGAATATACTGAGTTTAAAATCAGGGCTACATGTGTTTCAGGTAAAAGGAATACATTGAATAAAGAATAATTGACTGAAATACAAAGATGACATGAAATGATACAGATCATTTTATTTGTCTAAAAGTGAAGTGCTCCTGACAGAGCAGCCTAGATGGATGGATTTTCTTTTATTCAGAAACACCATCTAATTCTTGAAATGCCAACAGAAAAAAAATAATCAGGAAGTACAAATGTGGTCTAATGTCAAACAGAAGATGTAATTTCAAGTCATGAAACAAGATTTCAATGGAATGGCACAACCTTCATTTGGTCTGCAGATTGCACCACACAGCTACAAACAAAGCTGTCCCTAAAACTTCGTGGGTGGCAGCACAAAGGAGGCGTTGAGACCCTTTGGATATATTACAATATTATGGTACAACTCTGTTTATTAAGCCAATCTTTCATTCTCTGCCTTAAAATGTCTACAATTATTTTCCCCCTTCCATTCCCCTCCATTTCAGTTGTACGAATGGATTACGTGGACAAGACTAACCTAGGCCACCATGGCAGCACTGAGGCTGAACCTCAGCCCTTTCCTGGGGAGGTGAAGGAGGACACTGAATGGCTGCAGCACTTGTCCTCTACCAAGGCACTGTAGGGCTCCTGGGAAGCACCCTTAACAAATGAAGGCTACCCATCACTGCATTGGCTTCCAACTGCTTCCACTCAAAGAAAACAGAGGGTTTGCAGGGTGCCTTACCAATGTCTTACAGTTTCTCTTCTGTGGATTGCTTCTGTCCGTGAAGAAGGCTGGCACAGAGTTGTGACACTACTGCTTTGTCAACAGGAAGCCCTTAGAGTAAAAGACCACCCTACAGGAGCAATTGTCCCCCACTATAGGAATGGCAGCGATGAGAGGGGCTGAACAGGTCCTGAGGTACAGGAGGATTCAAACTGCATTACCCTAAAGGGATTCCAACCCCTCAGCCAGTCTTTCATATAGAAGAACTGTGAAGCTATGCTGTATTTGTCCTTTTTCCTTCATGCATACTCTCAGGTACTATTTGTAATTTCATTTCATAACATAAAGCATTCCACAGAGGCATCATTCACTGCCTTCTAGGATACAGTGATTAAATTCGACAACGAGATTTTTATCTCTCTTGGAATGTTTTTGCTGTCACATATAACTCACAAAAGGTTTCTGCAGAGTTTTCTGTCATAATTCTCAAAGGAAGATGAAACAATTTAAAAGCAGAATTACAGAATGATGGTGACTGCAACGTGTTGCTGACCTGCTGTGGTGCAACTTATTTTTCAGTTATTAGAGCTCCACAGACCAGTCTATGCTTTTCTGTGCTTCACTGGTACTGTACTGCTCCCTGCTCCAGCACTGACACTGAGTTAGTATTTGCAGGATTGCTTTCTAGTTATCCAGATAAGATGTGCTGGTTAAAAAAAGTATATCAAACATTATCCTTTTCCTTGAAATTGACTAAAGGAATCATCAAAATGCATATCACCATCTGGATTGAGACAGACTTATTTCTGGTTTGCATCACTTGCCAGAGAACTGCATTTGAGCATAAAGTTGCTATCATAAGGAAAGGTCAGGAGAAAAACAAGCACTTTAGCGAGATGAGCTCCTATAGTCTTGAGCGTTATACTGCCAATGCAAATAAAAATGATTAAAGCAGAGATGGCTGTAATTGGCAGTCTCAGATATTTGAGATCAATAGAACAATAAAGAATGTATAATGCAACTTTGAATTAATTGCTTTAGTTGATGTTTCCAGAATTCATAGTCTAATGCAAGTGCAATAATTCACTTGTTAGTTGCATAGGCCCAGGATACCCTGGTCTGATCCATAAATAACACTGATATATCTGATAGAATTACAGATTGAGAAAACTCAAAAGCCTACCTGGTGGTTTCTCACCCTGCCAGCACTTGACAGCTCTGTCTTTGTCAGCCTCAGGACACCATCAAGTCCATTTGGAGTAAGGCATGGTACATTGCAGTGGATTATTTAGGGCTCAGCCGCTGAGCTGTGGCGACTTCCTCGGTTTCAGAAAAAAATACAATAGCGGTAAGTGAGTGGGGGGATTTGACACTTTCAGGATGGCCAAGGCAATCACATTTTTTTAATCTCTCTCTCTTTAGTTTTTAAACCAATGGTAGGAAAATGTTTTTTTATGTTGTTTTTGGAAGAAGTGAACAATAGTAAATCTGGAACACTCCAAACAGCAAATCCCAAAATTCATAAGTACTTGATCAGGCTTCAGATTATTGCTGTTGAACTTAAGGCCATACTTTCACTCCAATCCCTTTCCCTTCCACCCCCCCCAAAAAAGGGATGGTCTTATACCAAAATAATAAGTTAGAGAGTGACAGAGTGGAACAGCGGGCTGGGAGTTAAAAAATAAATAATAAAAAAAAAATCCTTTGTAAGATATTCTCATCGTGATCTTTAATTAGGATTGGTGATCTCATTGAAACATTCTGGGCAGTTTTAAGTTTTCCAGGAGGTAACATATATAAACACAATCAGCATTAGAAATTGCCTCCAGATAAGAACTGCACAAATGTTTTGTTGATTTGTCACTGCAACCAGCTTGTTCTTAAAACTATTTGTAGAAGTGCCAGTTCATGCAGACTTGGTTCTGCAGCTAGGCTCTGGTTGATCATCCTGGTGATGCTGCAGTTAGAACAGATTTTACTTCTGCACTGTGTTGTCTCAATGATACTGCAGGGAGTTCAGATAATGTGTTTTCATACCTACTTGAAAACCACCCGTCTCCTGAATAATGTGGTACACTTTGAATTAATTTGACACAGTTTGAGTTACAGGTATTAAAATGCAAGGAAAATGCCTTGAACAGTTAAGAGGTGTCTTTCAGCTGAATACAAATTTAGGATTAGTCTCAGTCTCTGAAAGTCACCAGTATCAAACTTTAAATAAATAAATAAATAAATAATGCAGGCTAGCAGAAAGCAGCAGAGCACAGCAGTAAATCTGCAAAGCTATTAGTCCTCTAGACAGCTGTCACAAACACAGCAGAAGATACATCTACATATTTTCTAATGTAAGAAGTTCTACCTTTCATTCAGAGAAATGGCAGTGCTTTACAACTATTAATTAAAGCTCATGACACTGTTGGGAGTCAGTAAAATGTGAATGCTAGTTTTGCAGATGTGTAAATTAGCCCATTTATCACTTAATATTTGAATGTACTTGATCAAATTCGGGGGAAGCTGAGCTGGAACCGTTGTTTCTATTGATTTTCCTATATTTTAAAGGATATGATGTCTCCAGAGACTTAGAGAAGGAGCATTCAATTTAAAAAATGAAATGACTTAGAAGAACAAAGACTGTTTAGTCTTTCACCTTTTCTCAACAAAATTTCAAATAAACATTCTCCCTTTACTGTGCCTAACACTTCAGAAAAAAAAAAAAAAAAAAAAAAAAGACAAAAGTTTAGGAAGGAATTAAATAAGTTTCTGTTTCTCTGTTTCACTTGCCTACTGTTTCCAAGACTCTTTTTCCTGTAAAGATAATTAGACATAAGTATGACTAAATTACCAGCTGAATTTCTAGCCAATCCATTCCTAGAAGCAAGGAAGTAACACTAGTGTACAACACCATATGCCTATGATTTCCAAGGAGGAGGGAAAGGCAGACGAGAAGGAAGTAAATTCTTGATTTTTAGAGAATTTAGAAAATCTCAAGTCCATTTGCTCTGGATGACAAATTCTGCCATCAGCTAAAGTTTTCAAAAGACTAAACATGTTGAAAGAATGGACAAAGTATTTTGTGTTGTACAGCTTCAGTGTTGCACTCAGTAAAGGTTAATTTAAGATGTCTGTCCCCTGAAGTCAACAGACATTTCAATGAATGGCAAAAGAACTGGTGGTGTCTCTAGTATATGGCACTTTTAAAAATGTTAAGGAAGGCCTCATCTTGTAATTCACTGGGCAGGAAAGCAGCTGAAGCTAGGTGGTCCTAAGGCTTCCAGCTCTCTGCCCACTTACCATCTGTTCCAAAAATTCAGGACCCATTGCAGAATAATCATGCAACTGATCACAAAAAAATTATATGGTGCCTCCCCATTAAGTTTTATCCTACTTTGGTTGTAAAACCTTTGAGAAAGCATAGCAGATGCTGAGCAGGTAATTGAAATGGACAATGATAAGAGCTGGCAAAACTGTAGAAGTCATAATATGATTGCCAATAACTTTACAGCTGTAAAGCCTATAAAGCCAGACATAATCAGATTTTATGTGCCAGGCAGAAAGCTGAGTCCTGTACCACCTAAAGCAATGCTTACCTCAGTTCTCTTCAGCATTAGTCAGTCATGTTTTGGCTAGGTAAACTTATCCAACTTCCTTTGAAACATCTCATGTCCTGACAGCTGCTAGGAACAGGATATCTGACCTGATAGGTATGGCAAATCCTACTTTCCTGGAAAGGCTTCCTTTGAGCCTACTCTTTGATATTTCCTTTCCTATGGAAATGGGTAGAACTGTCAACCTCACTGGAAACTGCAATTAATCCAGGGTGAGGAACTCATTGCCATAACAAAGATACAGACAAGCTTGCTTTTTCTGCTCAGCACGTCTAATATTCAAACATCCTGGCCAAATTGTAGGTTCAGCTTTGAGCTTGAAGCCAAAAATGCTCCAAATCTGTGCTCTTGACTGTGATGCCTACTATGAGGTGCTGGACTGATACCTGACATGTATCTGGGACTTATTCACTGGAAAGATCCCCAAATGTTTTTCATGCTATATATAGGAATAACTTCATATACTACTGAAATGTGGCTGCATCTGAAGTGAAAGGGATGGCAGAGAACGTAAATGCTGCAGCAATTATGTGAAAAATAGATCAGTTAACTTTAAAGGCAGATGAGTTGCCATTTCTTGAGCCAAAATCAAATCATTTGAAGCCACTTATTTTACAGAAGATATCACAAAAATCTTCAGTGATACCCTATTGTCAGTTTTTTGGCTCCCTGTTACTGCTGGAACACAGTGATCCCGCGCAACAGCTCTTTGGATTTATTCTTTAATTAAAACACCATTTTTAAAAATATCATTGCAAACAGCAGGAGAACTTGGCATGATAATACCATTCCAAATACAAGAGATAAGGCAGCCCAGAAGGAAAGACAAATAATAAATTACCTGGTGACAGTACTAACAGGACATCCCTGTAGTTCTGGTGCTTCAGAGTCAGTAATGCATTCTTCCTCACAGTAGCCCTGTAAAGATAATCAGTTATCCATAGGAGGAATGAAAGCTTCAGGAAAGCTCACATCCTCTACACCTTCATGGTGTTCTTCAGGCTAAACCATGGTATCATAGCTTCATCAAAGCCTCCGAACAGAGGCAGTGGATTGCCCCCTCTCTCCCTAGGGATGCTACAGTGCAAAGCCTGAACAAGCCTCACCAGGGTTTGGGACCTCAGTAGCTCAGACCTTAAGCACTCACAGGGTCATGGAGTGTGACTGACAGGATGCAATTTGGCAGGTGCACTTCTGCAGGAATCAACTGTGTTCCAGGGCATCTTTCCAAATGCTGCTAGGCTATGCCCAAGCTTTAAGGTCCTGTTTATGACTGATCACAGAGCTGTAGCTCTCCTGTGGATCTCACCTAACACCACACACTCCATCTCACCCTGAGGCATCCAACCCTTTCCTATAGCTCTGCATAACTGCTGGCATGGGGAATGAAGCATCTCCAAAGCAGCAAAAGCTACTCTCATGATGGAAAAAAAAGGCAGTTGCACACCACAGCTTTACAGCATCAGTGGCTTTGAATTGCTATCATTTACCTCTACCTGTATTTCAGAGGGACAAGATGGCTTACAGCTTCGGTAATCAGTTCTGCAGCTTTTCACCCTCAGGTTTTCTGCCATGTAGCTCAGGCTGGGGTGCGTGGGGGGGTTCCAAGCGAGGCCAGCTGGGGCCATTAATGCCCATGTGCCACCTGGGCATGACCAGGCCTATTACCATTCTCAAGGCCCTGGCAAGCACTTTGGTTTAATGTTTCCTAAATAAGTGTGTTTTTATCAAAAGTCTGAAAGCTTTTCACATAGATCAGTTTTGAATTGTGGTGTTGAAAAGGATATAAAGAAAATCTCTGTATGTGATAAAAATATACTACAATATTTAAGGCTTTTACTTTCAATGGAATTTTATGAAGGACAAAAAATATAAAATATTCATCCTTGTCTTTCTCAAGTAGCTGGGGGTTGAAAAAAGATAAATCTAGTGCTGTGTTGGATCAAAATGATGTGAGAAGAATCTCAGCTGAGACCACGAAGAGAGCAAGATCTTCCTTTCCTATCTCCCAAAAATGAGATGTTGACCCAGTGAATGCGTGAGAAAAAAAAAACAACAACTAGTCTTACCAGGAATGTAGAATTTGTTGCACTGGATCACTTAATTGACTTCTTCCGTGAGAAGAGTGTTTTGCAAATACATGGTGCTGCAAAGGATTTGAGAAAGCTTACTTGAAATGTCTTCTGTGAAATGAACGTCAGAGGTGGGCCGATACCTATTTTGGAACAGTATTAAAGAAATAAATCTGCTCCTAGCAACAAGATTTGTCTTCTGTAGATAAAGCTAATAGTTATATATGATGAATTTTCTTGCATTCAAAAAAAAAAAAAAAAAAAAGAATTCGTCATTTCTCTGAAGGACAAAATTAAATTCAACTGCTTTTGACTGAAGCAAAAAAAACACAGTCTAAATCTTCCTGGCTTTTCCATTCTGCTTTTATTTTATTTAAAGCATTTCTCCTCTGATTTCTAGCAAACTGCTCTAAGAATGCAGGCAGTCCAGAAAAGTTAAATGTAGTTGAATTTGGTGAAGACGTGGGTCCTTCTATATTTGCATTTTTTTTCCAAAACCCAGCTTCTGGGATCCTTTGAGTATGCAAAAATCTGAACTTCCATTTAGAAGAAAGTAAACAGAAGCAAGTTTTTAATCCCTGTTCTTGCAGAGAAACACCTTGAAAATATAAATTATAAAATCTTATAAGCCAGAAGACAAACAAAAAGAACCTTACATCTATTTTCTTTAAAGTGTCGTGATATTTAAGACAATCATGTAAATTGAAAGGGAGGAGTGTTTGTTCCATGACATTTGAATACCTGGTTTGGAAATGCTGGGCTTTATAGCATTATTATTTCCTATATTATAGACAATCCTATTTTTTTTAATAGTAATTATATTTATAGTATCAAGGCATAAAATTGCAACTTTCAGCAGACTAGAATGCTTTCTTTTCCTGGGGTGATAAATCCCCCCAAATAATGGAAATATTGACAAAACTTTAATTATACTGTCTCAGTTAGACACCATGATTTTTAGTTTCTAATTAAATGCATATTTCTTTCAAAAATGGCTCTTATGTAACTTGTAAATCATTTTGGTGGCAGCTCAGTGGGAAATAAGGGGAATGTTGACCTTGGCAATCTTTGTCTTGGCAAGGAAAAAAAAAATTCCCGCTGAACTTAAAACTCTTAAAACTTAATCTCTTGTCCAAACAATATATATGTACTAGATAAAAGATTTCTTTAAAAGAAAAAGGAAAAAAAAAAAAAAAAAAGGAAAAAAGCACCAAAGTTTGAAGCAAATTAACAGGTATTCTGCTGCCTCCCTGTGGAGACTAGGATGCCTTCATCTGGAATTTCTGAAACCAGAATCAAGTACATTTTTAGATCAATGCAATTTGCGAGAGTATTTCTAATTACCTGTTTGGTTGACAAATAGAAACATCACACTGCAGAAATACAGATGAAGGCTGAAGGATGTCAAAATACTTGCTAGTCAGCCCACAAGAGGAAGTGCTGTGGGGGTACAGACTGGTACAGGTGGCTGCACGGCCCATGAGCTCAGTATCTGTTGCTGCAGAGGGGTTAGGTCTACAGTCTGAGTGACTATGGCAGTGCTGTGGCATCCTGCCCTCCCCCTAACCTACATATCCCCACTACTCCAAAACTCAGCTTAAGAAGAAAAAAAAAAAGAAAGAAAGAAAAAAAAAAAAAAAAAAAAAAAAAAGAAGTCTGCTACAGATGGAGGTTTGTGGAGCAGAATTCTTTTGTGGGGAGTGAAGTGTGATATTGCTATGGAATGACCGCAGCTGAGGAAGGGGAAGACGGGGTACCAGCAGCACTTCCTGGCTAGCACTAGAGGAGATATGAGCCACTGTTGACTCAGCAAGCAGTGCTTGCCAGAATAAGGTCATGTTGGCAGGTCCGCATTGGCCTCACTGTCCTTTAGCACTGGAAGGACTGATCAGATTTTTGTCATTCCTTGTCTCGTATGTCTACAGTCTGATTTTCTTCAGCAATTATCATTCCTGACACTGTGTGACCCAGATGCAACAGACTTCACTGGCATTTCTATTGGGGAAGAAAGTAGACGCAATGATCAGATTCCACCTCATCTGAACCACTTACGTGAGCCAAACTGTGCTCTGAAGATGTACTGCGCCTTACTTACAAATTGAATTACCCTCAGGAGGGATCTTCCTCTACTAATTGTAGAGGTAGCTCAGGAAAGCTTCTTGATTTATGTGCCTGGAATTATAGGGGATTAATAGCAACTTGATATGCAAGGAGCAGGGCAGCAGCCTTTTGACTCACAAAACGTATCCAGGAAAGCATACCACTTGACTAGTTTAGCTTTTATGTGAAGCCTTCTAGATTAACTTTTATGTGAAGCCTAGCAGCACAGTCAGCCCACAGACTGCAGGTCCAATGGAGACCAATAAAATTTGATCGCTGTCAAGTGGACAGTCTGCTGCCCAGCTCCAGGTCAGAGACAGCAACGGACTGTGAGATCACTGCCTCATGCTCAAGTCTTCCAACAGATCTCAATGAAGCCACTAAAACTGGAGAAGACCCTAATGCATGTTTTACAGTTAATGAAACATTAATAGGTATTCCTACCAATACTTTCCCGTAGAAATTTTCTGCTGTATCTTCCTCATATGGCTTTAAATATATATGAGTGTATGCTTGGTCTACAGAGCAATAATCAGGGCATGACAACACCCAGTCTGGAAACTCTTTAACAAGTTCACCAGGCAGAATCAGGAAACCGCACCTCGAGTACTGTGTTCAGTTTTGGGCCCCTCGCTACAAGAAGGACATCGAGGTGCTTGAGCGGGTGCAGAGAAGGGCGACAAAGCTGGTGAGGGGCCTGGAGAACAAGTCCTACGAGGAGCGGCTGAGGGAGCTGGGCTTGTTCAGCCTGGAGAAGAGGAGGCTCAGGGGTGACCTTATCGCTCTCTATAGGTACCTCAAGGGAGGCTGTAGCGAGGTGGGGGTTGGCCTGTTCTCCCACATGCCTGGTGACAGGACGAGGGGGAATGGGCTTAAGTTGAGCCAGGGGAGTTTTAGGTTAGATGTTAGGAAGAACTTCTTCACTGAAAGGGTTGTGAGGCATTGGAACGGGCTGCCCAGGGAAGTGGTGGAGTCACCATCCCTGGAAGTCTTCAAAAGACGCTTAGATGTAGAGCTTAGGGATATGGTTTAGTGGAGGGCTGTTAGCGTTAGGTTGGAGGTTGGACTCGATGATCTTGAGGTCTCTTCCAACCTAGAAAATTCTGTGATTCTGTGATAACTGAGTGTGGAGCTGCACCCTTCCCTGCTACACAGAAGGAAAAGCAGCAAAGTGCAAGTTATTTAGAACTTAAAAGTCAACTAAGTTCTCTAGCAATTACCCAGGAAAGCTTATACTTCCATTGATGGATGACACAGATGAGTGGGAGACATGCTTTATCCTAGGTCATAACAGGAATTATAGGAAAGTAAAGATTCCATCAGGAAAAGAAAATTCTGAGTCTCAGTTCTCTACTGTAATGTAGAAGGTTGGGGTTTGAGAAGCTCAGGAAGACACTGGATCCTTTAGGATGGTGAAACCAGGACTTTTTGTAAATTAAGATTTCCTAGAGAACTGTTAGCTACATAATAGCAATGTGGCAGTTTTCTGCCATAACATCCTCATATGACTTTAAACATAACGGCATGCTCTGGTCTATAGATTAGAAACACAGAGCATGACATCACCCAGCTTGGAAACTGATTAAGGAGATATCAGAGCAATCCGCTTGCAGAAAGCTTCACCTTCAAATATTTAACAATCTATAGTTTTATTAGTGTTGCAGCAGACTGAAAAATTATTACCTCTAAAAATATACGATTGCCCTTCTGGAACAGAGGCATGAAGAGCCTCAGTCTCTGCTCTACTCTTTGTCATACCTCTGATGGTGCTGATGGGCAAACATTAAATTCCCATTTTGCTACTCCCTCTCCTTGATCTCTTCTTTATTCCTGTGAAGGTGGCACATGCCCACAGGGAGCTACTTTTTCTGTCTTGGATGACTACACGTCCAGAGCTGACCTGGACAGTCCTGGAACAGAGGTTTTACGCAGTGACCAAAGACTTTCTTCACAGCCTTATTTAGATCTCAATGACAAAAAGAGCATGTAGGACACCCGATTTACACTCTATGTGCTGATTATGTGAATTTCCTCATCCAGACCAGATGTCACTTGAGCAAGAGACAGCAGCCCCAGCAATGACTCCGTTTTTCACTTCATGTAACTATGGAAGATGGTTGGCAGAATTATTTTTTTCTTTCTGCCAAGTTTCTCACTTTTATTTTTGCTTCTGTTGAAATAACATTTCAGTTTGCAGATTTTTACTAAAAAAGTGAAACAACTTCCACAAAACAGCAGACACTTCAGGGGAGGATAAAGTTACTCGAAAACCTAAGAAAAAAACACTCCTACTATTCCTATGAGTACTTTTAAAAGCAAACATTTTTAATGTTGTTTGCTATCTTACATCTGTCTCACAGAAGGGAAATATTTGGGGAAAAAATTGCACTTTTGGAGGGGATTTATTCCGGTTCTGTGCTCTCTAAACCCCTTCTTCTCAAAGAAAATGGCAAATAACTTGAAATAGACTGTGTAGGAAGAAATGTTCTGTCACTGTTTTTCTTCTCCCATGGAAGAAGAAACAAAGTAAGTAAAGAGTAAAAAGACCTTTAGCTTCTTCTCACTCATTCTCCTTCAAAAAACAAACAAACAAAAAAAACTAGATGGAGTTGGAACATAACCTTCCTCTCGCATTTCAAGTAAAACAAGGAAGGCAAACCCCTTTTCTGAGAGAAATAAGCTATAAGAAAAAATAGATTCTGATGCTTTCAATTGCTATGTACTTTTTCACCTGTGCATCAGGAAAAAGAATGAGAAAGTTTTAAAAAGCTGGAATTCTGCCCCCTTTGCCAAATAAAAGAACATGACTATTTTAATAAGTCAAAGGCTACATTTTTGTTTTCCAAAGCCTTACAAATGCAGTCTCAAAAGCTAAAAATAAAAATCCATAACACAATTTTAGATATTTTGGAAAAAAAAAAGTAGCTCCCTGTGAGAATGTGCCACCTGCACTGGCATAAAAAAAGAGATCAAGGAGAGGGAGAAAAATAACTTTTTAAATGTTTAACTGGTGAAGCTGCATTAGTGATTAACGAATGACGTAGAAGAAAATGCCATCTAATGACTGATCTATAGATCAAGTGAGCAATTTATCTGTGTATTTAGTTGTTTACTTACATATCACACACCTCAGTATCACCTGGCTGCAGGTGTTTCTTCAGCTTGTGGCTGTCAGCCCAGACTGTGGTTAGCGTTTTCACACAAATATTAAAAATAACACGCATAAGGGTTGAGACCTCCAAGGCCCAGAGGGGTGGCGATGAGCTAGCGTCCCTGCGCGTGCTGTGGTCTTCTGCAGAAATACCCAAGTGTAGGTCTGAGGCTTCTGAGGGCGAGGAGCTGGGTAGAAGCACCTAACCCTCCTCTCAGCTCGCCGCGAGGGGGCGCCGCCGCCCGCGGCCGTGCCGCCGCCACTCGTTTCGACCCGGCGGCCCCTGTAGCCTCGCGGCTCGGCGTTTCCTACCGCAAAGCCCCGCTGCGAGGAGGCGGTCAGCTCCGCGCCAATGGGGAAGGACTAGCTGAGGGGGAAGGCGCATCGCCGAGCTCGGCCGCCTCCGCGGAGGTAGCCACCGGGGCCGGCAGCTGCCCACCGGACGCCCAGCGCCTCGGACGTCGAAGAAATAGCGGCTGCGGCCGCCCGGGGCCAGAGGGCCGTAGGGAGGCTGCGACACCGGGCAGGGACCCGACTTTCTGTGGGCCTCCTCCTCCTCCTCGAAGCGGACGCCGCGCAGTCACAGAGCTTCCGACCCCACAAACCGCCCTTGGGGGGGGGGGGAGGGGGCACAACTGAACGTATATTTTCTGGGTCTCCCAGGCAATGCTACTTCAATGCCCCTCTCCTAACTAAACATCCTGAGAGCCTCTTTTCAAAAATAAATAAAATAAATAAACAAATAAATAATTTACAGATTCTTCTTACTTTTGCTTTAATCCGGGGTATTAAAGAGAATGCATAATACAAACTTCATGAATTCTCACCATGGTGCAGGAGATGAAATTATGTTTTACTTCAAAAAATAATCAAGACCAGCTCTATCTGAGTTCTGATTGAAACAGCTTATGTTTTAATGAAAAAAATGACATTCCAACATCAGCCTGTGGAGATTTCTGTGAATACTGACTTGTTTTGAAATAACACAAGTATAATGCATAGAAAAATGGAAAGGCTTACAAAAGAAGCCTGTGAAGCAGACCCTTGAGTTTTTCCCAAAGTGAAAAAGATCATTCATTAAGTATTGGTTTAAATAAAATTAAATTGAATTTAAATGAACAATATGGGATTTTTTTTTTAATGTAGGCCTTAAATGGCAAATTTATGGCCATTTCTATTGGTTTTGCTATATATGTGATAGTGTGCAAATTTTTTAGTTCCACCAAATATTCCTTTATTTCTTAACTCTTCCAAAGTCCCCTTCTCTCTAGCTGAATAAGAATGCATCAATTTTGAAAATGGTTGTTCTGAAGAGTGGTTAAGTATGGGCATGTGCTTTCTCTGTTTTAACTGTATACACTTCCATCTATAGGTTTACACATTTGCATATATAGATGTGTTCAGAGCAGTTTAGAGCACAAGGAGTTCAGCTGAGGCCGGTGCATAAAAAAGTCACGGATGGCTCCCACTTCAACTCTCTGCTGCATTAACTCTGCTACTTCTATCGCAGCATAGCAAAGCATGCCTGTGCTCCAATTTGCTTCAATAAATGCTACTTTTAATGACTTCAACCCACTCTGCAAAGAGTAATTGCTAAATTCTGTATAAAACTGCTTGGAATTTTGTTCCAAACCTTTCCTGAAACCAAAAATTGTGTTTCAAAGAAAAAACTGTTGGCAGAAAAATCCTGCAAAACATCAATTTTTCAGCAGAATCCTGAAGAATTATCCAAGAGCTTAAAATCAGTAAATTGAATGAGTTTATCTTCCCTTATGCCTCTTAAATAAGCATATACCTAAAACAACAACAAACCAAAAAATAAAATAAAAAATGAGAGCTGCCTGAAGGGAGACACTGAAGAATCAAGCCTGTTTTTTGACTTGCCTTTGATTTTTGAACCTTTCAGAATTTATATATCCAAACTATTCTCCGCAATCACAAAAGCTGAAAACTAGCCTTTTCTGAAGGGCTAATATATATGTATATATACACATATGTATGATTCCAGGAACTAAGGTTGCAAAGAAAATGCTACATAATGCAGTGGAATGCAAGAGGTGGCTGCCCTTGTGAAGGGATGTTCAGATGATGGGGAATGGCAGCAAAAGCTGTGGCATTAATGTGTCTCAGTACCCATGGCTGAAGAGACTGAAAACAAGGAAGAGAGGATGGTTGGGGGCTGGTGTTCCCCCTTGTTGCTGGTGACCTCTGTCAGAAGCTGGCACACATCTCCACCACCTATGGAGACAGTCCCCTTGCAGGGTACCCTGGCTGGCAGCCAGACAAAGCCCCTGTGGAGTTGTGATGGGGAGCTCGGACCATCTCCAGCTATTCCCCACAGAGCACTGTAGAGAAAGAGGTGGCCCTAATGCCTTTTGTTTCTTGGCTGCTGTTCCCTAACGTGCCCACAAACTTTTGAGGTATTTAAAAGCACCACTGTTTTCAAGTGGGGCTGGGGACCTCTGTTTGGAAGAAATTAATACATTATTTAATTTGGAAAGCATACTAAATTCCTTTTTTAGTTCATTACACTTCACTCCCCAGTGAATGCAGTTATGTCATTACAAGTAAGATTACTTTGATATTTACCTGAGCTCAAAGAATGCCATTTCTCCATCTTACTGAAGATGACAAGTAATAATTAGAAGGGGGAACGCTGTCTGAGGAATAAAGGATAATAACAAAGGCAGCATTGCATCTGTTGTTAAAATACTGAAATAAAATAAGACTAGGCTTGTACCATCCCATTTTCTTTTACAAATGATAAGGATTTAAGACTGATTAAGCTCATTTGGCATTATCACTGTCTTCTTTAAATGAACATTCCTGCCAGGTCAGGGTTGGGAGATGAAAGGAATATGTATATTTTTAAAATTCTGTCACAACAAAGTTAAAAGAGCAAAGGCATCCATGTGTGCACCATCTACTGAATCATGTATTACACTCATCCACTACCTCTACTGAAATCTGTGGACAGAAAGACCACAGATGAAATTGTGGGTTTGTGATGAAATTATGGGCTGGTGGGAGAGTAATGTCAGGTGAAGACAGAATGTTCTGAGAGAGTAAAGAATGGGGGATGCAGCAGACCAGAACCAAAAACTGACTTTATGTTCCAGGTAAGAATTAAACAGCAATAATCCTCTGTAACCCTGTTCGCTTCTCATCGTTTGTCCTATTTTATCACAAACTCTGGATGCAGTGACTGCTTTTCCCTCCGAGTACACAGAGTGCCTGGGATTGTGGCATTTTAATACCAGCCTAGGCTTCTGTAATGCAAATAATAAATGAAAAGCTTATTGTGCCTTCACACTAAAGACAGTGCCTCAAACACAATCATGATAAATGCAAAACAATCTTTCTCATTTTATCCAGGTCTCTTTTTGTTCTGCCAAAGCCACAAACAAAGCAGGGAAAAGAAAAAAAAAAAAAGGTAAAAATAGCACATTTAGTTTTTCATTCCTGGTAGGGCTTTGATGACAACCACACACAGTGGATTATATATACCTCACTTCCCAGTAATAACATAAACCATTTATTCCTTTCCAACAGATTATACATTCCGAAAATGTTTCATGTATATTTAATATACTGATTATTTCATTTATCCTGTTATTAAAGGCAAATTAAATACACCTAAGAATCCTTTCAATTTCTATAATCTCTTTCATCTGAAGGTCCCAAAGCATATACAGTTGTTAATTTGCCATGAAAAACACCCTGCCATGAAGCTGTGAGAATAAATGATTTTGGTAGTTGAATCTAATATACTTTTTGGTTTCAGTATGACCCACAATCACTTTTGCCTTTAGGGAAAGGGAAAACATTCATTTTCAAGCTAAAAGAAATGTTCTGTTTGACCTAAAATGTTTTATTTCCTAGCATGTGAAAAATTAAAATTTGGAAAGAAGTGGCCAGATGCATAACAGAAGTTGTTAAAATGACATGGAGGCTGTTGTTTGTCCTGGCCTAGGTTGGTGGCTACAACAGTTTTGGAGAAAAAAAAAGAAAAATAAGGCCCATCTTATACTCCCCTTTTTATGTAAGAAAAGGCTTTTTTCTCTACTTAGGGCTTTTCCTGAAAAGTGGACAATGCATTAACTTCCTAAGAGGCAGGCATCAGAGGTGTGAACTCCATACTTCAGGTACAAGACAAAGTGTAGGGACACATCCAAACATTACATAGAAGTCCTTTGTGTTCCAACCCAAAGCATGTACTGAATTTCTCTTCTATTTAGTCATACTTTTGCCTGTTTCAATAGTTAGTTCCCCATCTTTTTCCTCCTCCTCTTAGAAAATGATTTTGTGGGGGGAAAAAAGGTTCACTCAGTTTTCTTCATGCAATTTTTTTTTTTTTTTTTTTTTTTGGTAGAAGTAAATCAAGGTATAAAACAACTGCTCTACTCACAAGTCACTAAACTCAGTATAAGTTTTAACATTAATGTCAGTGAAAGCTGGATGGCAGCCAGAACCACTTAGTGGCAGATCAAAGACTGGAGCCCAGGAGTCCCCACTTGTGGCCCTCTGCTGTGACCTTGCTACAGTACAGATGCCTCTGCACAACCACAAAATTAGCAGATTTAGACTTTGTTATACTTTCAGTTGGATAGTGATAAGTACTACGCACATTGTAGATGTTTATGTGATTTAACATTGTGGGAAGTAATGAAACAAAATTAAGGACAGTAATTAGGAAAAATGTAAACAAATTAAGGAAGCTGGAAATTATTGCCTAATATACATGCAGAATGTATTATGGGTTTTGTATACAAAGCCCCCAACTTTGTAAAATCTTCTGACTAAGCATCCCTTCAGTGGATTTAATTTTAGTATGTATGCAGCAAGTTTAATGACATTTTCTCTCAGACATGACTGCTATGACTTGGGCTTCTTGAGGATTCATTTATCTTCAAATTCTTGTTGCTCCAGGTCCATGGCCAAGACCCCAAAATTAATTGGGGCATAATGCAAATACTGAGGAAGAATCAGACCCCGCCCCATAGAATTTACATGGACGCTGTAGCTCCATCTTTTAACCCTAAATTTTAAATGCTCAACTCTCTTGTGCGTATTTACACACAGTTCTGTAATTCATTACAGTAAAATCCAAGCATCATGAAGGTTACAATATGTGCACAGATCTCATATTTTACACTGTGCTCCATTACTAGTCATACTTCCTTAGTGCAGCTATAGTTCAAAGCCCTAAAACAATTAGATACTGGAAACACGTTTTTACACAGCTGTCATTTCATCCAATTTAGAAGATCCATTCAAATCTCTTTACCTGCTACAGCTTTGGAAAGTTGAAGTTCATTGAGTTCTTGCCTTTGAAAGATTTGCATCTGTGAAACATGGAGGAGATTCTTCCAACTACCAGACCTGTTTCAGCAGCTACCAGTTGTATTGCTCTGCACCTTTTTTGCTTTGTGGTTTGAATAATGTTCAAACTTCTATGTCTCAAGTGAATCTCTTTTTTGCTTGTTTGTTTAGTTTTGCTTTTATAAAGTACCCAACGTAATTGCCAAATTGATTCAAACTGTGTGAACCCTGAGGACCTTAATAAAGTGCCCAGGTTGTGTGTTTAGACATTATTAAAGCACCCTTATTTGCAAATTGGTCTGCCTGTGTATCAAGGATGTTGCATTGAATGCTTGCTTGCCACTGTACAAAATGCAGACCAAGATGTGGCCTCTGCCAGAGTCACATATAATAACAAATCACATACTCTGGCAGAGTCACATACAGTATCACATACAATAACAAATTTTATTTCAACAAAAACATTAAAACTGAGAGAAGTATCAAGCGTCTCCCTCTATATGCATAGACACAGAACTATTTTCACAAATCCTTTATACCAAGCTATGAAATCCTCACATCCAGTAGCACTTCTTGAGGGTAGTTCACATACATGATTTAGCATGTTCAAAGGATACATACACTATTTTCTTTGTAGAAAACTTATTTTGACAGGTGATGGTCTGAACAACAGGAAACAGGTGCCACCTATAACCTTATACCTAAGTAAATTTAATCAAGGGGATCCCTATAGAAGAAAGTACAATGCCTTAAAGTGAAGTGAAGCAACAGTACCAGTAATTACAGGATAACTGTGAGAGAAAATAACCAACAAAGTCTGCTGTTATATGAGCTTGAGATTAATACAGTGCCTACGAACACTGGAAGATTCTTTCTAGGCTTTTTACTTGTGCAGTTATGTTCTCAGTATGCACATACAAATGTCCCTCAGAAAATACCTCTACAAGCCACTAGCAGGTTTTACCTAAGTTGTCTAGACAGCAAGGGTTGCAAACTTAAGAGCAGAACTCTAGTGAGTTCTAGTGGCCAGAAACCCTACTATTGCCACTGCTGAGGAAGAGTGTCATATAGATTAAGATCTTTTTAGACATGAAGTATCCATGTGAGAGAATGACTATACAAATATCTCAACCATGAAAAAAGTTTGTGTCAAAGATTGTTCTTCCTTAGACACCAGGCAATGAATAATGAGATGTACATCTTCATAAAGCACCACAGCACTTCAGTTTTGATATTTAAGGAGCAATATTTTTGGACATTTAGTATTACAAATGGCAAAGTTCAGAAGAAAGGAGAGGATACTGGAATGGAACTGAGGAGGGACATGAGAATAAAAGTGAGGCTGCAGGGCACAACATCCAGCACAATGTTCTAGGCACATGGGTTTGCTTAAAGAAAGGGTAGCAGGGAATATAGATGGTCCCTACTATTTTGTAAAAGTAGTGTGTCTGCTGGGTTCAAACTGACATACATCAGTAGACAGAAGTACCAAGTGTCTGAAAATTAACAGCAGTGAGTTTCTGCTTCATGTGGAATGAGGTAAAAAGCTAATGCAGTGATTTAAATCTGGAAGGGAAAAAGATGCTGGACTGTGACACTAGCATGCAAGAATTGTGGCTTTGTATGGCTTAACTTGCATAAGTGAGGTGACTTTATAGCTGTTGAAGGAGGACCTACTGTAATAACTATGACAAGAAATACAGTATTGCAAGGACCACTACTTGAGCAAGAGAAGGAAATTTGACACAATACTTGGTAGCATGGGAAGCGAAAGGATGAGGGACCAGACAATGGTTCTTAAGTTGTAAACCCCTTGGACTAGTTTGGATCCTGCTTCTGCATATGATATCTTTCATATGACTGGCAAAAGCAGCTATATCACCTCTCCTTGGAGGGGATAAAGTCAGACATATGGCTTTCCTTTCAGAAACAGGAAGGCACTTAACTTGAGGATCCATTAATCGTCTATAAACACTACCAAGCCCACCTTTGCTAGCAGGGAAAGTGCTGCTATGAAATTTTAGTTGCATGGGATGATCACTTTGCTAAAATGTATGTATTGGATATCGATCAACAGCCATTTAAAAAGTAGAAATGACAAAGATATTTAAAAACATAGCAAATTAAAAAGATGAAAGCAGGAATTATCTGCTCTGAGAATAGAGAATTTTGTTGAGAAAAATGAAAAAGCAAAAGATGAAGAAGGTGAAGAGCATGTATTTAAGTCAGATATTCAGGGCAAGATTTCAAATAGGCAACTGCTGATCTCAAATTGATTGCAAGAGATTGTCAGGGAACGTATGCAAAGGAATACAGTCACAATCACAGTTGTATGTATAGGGAACAGATATGTAGTAAAAGTATAAAAGGGATAGGGAAAACACTGAAATGACAGGGAGCCACCAAGTGGAAAAGAGGACATGAAAGGAAGAGCCACTCACAGTAGTACCACCTCAGTCAGGTACAAAACTCTTGGAGAGCTGGAGTCTTAGGAGATTGCAATAAGATGAGGAATTGACACAAACCAGCCCAATTTCCACTCAGACCTGAGTGCCAGTAGCAAGTGGTCTGTGTGCAGTGATGGAGAGGGATGTCCTATGGCACAAGTTATACCAGTGACAAAAAAAAAAAAAAAAAAAGAAAAAAAAAAAAAAAAGGCAACCAAGTCAGAAGGAGCTGGCTGGATAACTGAGACCCCTGGGAGCACACAGCAGATTTAAAATAGCCAGGATTAAGGATGAAGGAAATGCAAAAGGTTGAGAGTTCATTTGATCTATCTATACCAGGGGAAAACAAAACAAACAAAAAAAAGGCAGAGAAAAAAAAATAACAGAGGCAGAGAAAGAAGAGAAATTACCCCAGCAAATCAAGAAAAGCAATTAGTGGGAAAAAAAAAAAAAGGAAATTAAAAAGGTAGAGCTAGAAATATTAAAGTAATGCATGAAGCAGAAGGGGGACAGACATTTCAGGGTCTTACTCTGAGAGAACTTTTTTTTTAGGAAAGATGAAGGAATATCTGGTGCGAGAGCAGTTTAAGCAGAATAATGAGCCAACCAAAGTTTTCACTTCAACACCATAGGTAGAATTATCCCCCTCTTTGTTGAAGCAATTCTCTTGAGAAACACTAGGTCAGGTGTGAGAAAAGCGCAGCTCTGAAAATGGATGTGTAGTATTTTCTCTTAGAAAACAGTTTTCAAAAGTGCAAAAGTGAGTGTAGTTAGCATTCTCCCTTGTTATACTATATAAATAAGGTTAGCTTACCTGCCTACACATAGTACATTTAACATGTTGAAGACAAATTGACGCAGTAAATTCACTTGTCATAGAAAATGGTGAGAACAACATGTTGATGACATTGGAACAGTAAGAGGTTGTATTCTAAATGTTCCAACGTCTTTGACACATTATTTCTGAGGTTCTAACATCACTGGCATAAGATTTCTTTTTTCTAAGATAATAGTATCATCTTTCACACTTTTTTTTGGCACTGAACAATACTGTTCCTACTGTGGACTTGCCTCTGTTTGTCCCAGTCCCTTACATTTATGGTATGGATCCACTTCTCATTGTGCCAGTAATCCTGCCCCGATTTTGGTTCACAAATGACAAGACTGGATCCATGTGATGAACAGAGGATAAAAATTATTTTCTAAGACATCATAACTATTCTGGCAATTAACACATGTTATGACCCCTCTTACCTGCTGAGTCACCACTCTGGGCATTGCAGATTGTTCCAGTTAGGAGCAGAAACTGTTTGGTGGAGTCAGCTGTTTTCCTGATGTCATCCCATTTGCTTGAACAAAAAAGGACTCAAATAGGAAGAGACTGTCCCAGTTCACAACTCAGTCGTATGGCACAGTATTCAGCTGAAAAATGCTCCTTTAGCTTTTTGTAAGAACCAGAGTCCCAGTGCTTGTTCATTTTACACTTAAGCTTTCTCTTCTATATTTTTCACACACACATACAGCACTCCTTTAAAAGAGATTCCCACTGAAGACTGTGGCTGCAGATTGTGAATTCCTGAGCAGCTTTTTATATCTTTGGCTCTGGACATTGAATTTTGAAGTTCCATCACCTGTTGCAATTTCACGAGGAAGCTTTACAGCTTCTTACAACTTACTAAAGTAAGAGACAGTAATTAGGATAATAATCAAGGCGGTACATAACCACATCTCACTAACTTATTTACTCATCACTGCAGTTTAGGATAGCGTGACACCTTCAAGCTACCTCCAAAAGGAAATAAGAGAGTCTTCATAGAAGAAAGATAAATTATATAATTAAGAGACTATCCTGTCTTTCTATTCCGATGTTCCCATGTGCTACTCCAAACCAATTACACCTCATTGCATCTCTTTTGGGAGCTTATGCAGTTTTTTTCAGGCTCCTTGGAGGCATCTCTTACAATGGGCCCCTGAACAGCATTTGTTGTGTGGGTAGAAGTTGCTAGCTGACACACCCCATGCATTGTATCCTACTGGATACAAGCAGCTTTTGCAATTTTGAGGCTGACAAGTATTCTCTCCATTTTCTGTTGGTAGGAAGGGAAGGAGATAATCTTAACCCTGGAAATACCCTCAGTTGGGCACAACAGACTGACCCCCAAATTACCTTCAATTACATTGTTTGTATTCACATCAATTTTACATACAGACCTACCCAAGGTTTATTCAGTTTAAGTTTTCCAATAGATCTGGTCCAAATGCAGGATTTGTGGTTCAGTAGAAGTTTAAATGGACTTTTAGGATTTGTTTTCAGTCCAAATCAAATTTAAGAGAGATATTTTCAGGAATTCTTCTGAACCCCAAATGGTTTGGTTCCCCAAACCATTCAGCTGCTCAGTGATTACCACAGCTAAAACAAGCATTGACTTCACAAAGCATCAATAGAGACTCAAACTCCCAGTTCCAAGTAGTTCCATCTGTGATTTACTCTGTAGGGAGGACACAATAGTCTACAATTTTGCCAGAAACTCAGGAACTACCTTAGATCCAGTGAAACTGAACAGCACTTGAGAGGTATCTAACAAATGATCTCTGTTTCGGCAGTACTGTTGCTACTGAAAAAGTCTGATCTATGGCCCACCTGGCAGTCCCCATCTCTCCAGTTGGGGGATTCCATCCTAGTTCATGTGCCTAAGCTTCGATTGAATCTCTGAATGAAAATGGTTATGTAGAAGAGCTGGTGTAATCCAGGCCTTGTCCCAGCACAACCCCCAGTCTGGGGAAGTACTACTCCTGGCTCACATAGTAGGAGCATTACTATTACTTAGTCCCAGTTATCTAGGGCTGTCTTCAGATATAACCCAGGAAGCACGTGACACTTTGGTTTCCCATTTTGCAACTCAAAGCTTCTAAGTGACCAAAAGAACTGTTAGTCTACAGGAACACCAGGCAGAAGACTTGCAGAAATCTCTAACCCCCAGGGTTAAGGAGCCTGCACTTCTTACTAGTTTAGAAGGAATAAAAAATGTTAATTTGTGCCTGTAAGGGGTAAGAAATCCAGCATTAACTCTGATTTTCTCTGCTATCTTATCCTAAGTTTGTTCACTGAAATGGTAGTTACTTAATAGATTTCCTGTAGTTCTACAAGTCTACAGAAACCCATATGATTCATAATTTCTTCCCTGACCCATGTATATCTCACCCCCAAATTCCAAATCTAAATCATTTTCTCTGCTACAGTCTGTTCCACTTCATGTCTGCCAGGGAGAAGCAGAGCAGGGCTGTTCTCCAAAGGGAGGTGAGCCATAAGCCAGTGGGGATCCCAGTGCCACCAGTGCAGTGACCTCTGGTTTCAAATCCAAAGAGCCACTTCTGGGATTGCCCAGTCTGTTCCAATCACAAGCTTCTTTCTACACAAACAGTTGTGAAAATGTTCCATAGTTTTAATCACTGGCAGAGCATCTAGTAATTTTTCCTAGGAGAGTTCAGCCATTGACTTATAATAAACTGTCATCCTGTGAAGTCATTTGCATTCCTGTATCAATACCTAGTCCATAAACACTAGCATTTTTGTCTAATTGAAAATGGGGTTTGAAGCCCAGGCAGTTTAACACATAAAAAGTCAGAAGAACCTTTTCATCTTTGTTTACTAAATCACACACTGACCACTGAAATAACATTCTTTTCCTAACATTTTTATGCAAATGACATGTAATATTGTGAAATGCACAAATAAACTTCCTCGAGTAGGATTAAAGTCCCACAAAACTGCACATCTGGGAGTCTCTGGGGAGCTGGCTGGTGTTGAAAGATCTTAAGAGTGGAATTTCCCTCCTCACAGTTCTGTGTACCAGAGCTAAACTCATTGTTTTAAACCAATTCCTATGGCTTTGGGTACAGTTTCAAACCAGCAGCCTTAGGTTGATCCCAGCCTGTATTTGTAAACGTATCTAATTTTGTTCAAAGATATTAGCATAAGACCAGTATATTAACTAGGTGTAGAGAACAGGCCGGTAGGAGTTCTGGACCAAAGCCTTCTCTGGTGGTCTCTCTTGTGTAACTGCCCACTATGAAAATCAAAGGCCATCATGTTGAAGTGCCACACACTTTGTCTTCGATAATAGCATTTTTCTCATCTTCTGGGCCATTTTCTATTGCCAATCTTTGCTTAATATTCAGTCTGAAAAATCAGATAAAACTGTTACAGGGTCTGGGGAATCATCACTATTCATAGTGACTCAGAGGAAGCCTTTTAAAGTGTTCAAGGTAGTTTCTACACAAGAACCAAATCTGCCTTCATTTTTTTCTCTTACAAGAATTATTGTTGATGCACAAGAACAGTTGAAGACTTATTTATGCTCTTCTGTTTTTCGATGTCCTTTGTGGCTTCTTCTTTCTTTGCTTGATGTTATAAACATATGAGGTGGATGTTTGAGGTGCTGGTTCTCCCTTTGATAGCCTCGGAATACTGCAGCCTCCGTCCTTCCTGAATCAAAGAGAAAGTCATGACGTTTATCCAAAAGGTCTTTGGGGCAATATCAAACCAGGTACTATTGAAGCCAGGGACAGAAAAATGGGGGCTTGCCTAATCGCATTAATGATTTCTAAATAAAACAATTGTTCTTATTAAAGCCAGGAATGGAAGAATGGGGGCTTGCTTAATCACATTAAAATAGATATTGCTAAGTGTCTTTGCTTACTACTGTGCAAATTAACCGAAACAATGAGTCTCGGGGCCCCTCACAGAGGATGCTTCCTGACACAAATGGGGAACCTGTCTCAAAAACCAGCTGAGACCAACCTTGTGGTTTGGACAAGAGCCAAGGAGCAGCTAGGTCTGTACAAAGGCAGGGGGTCAACTAGGGGTGATGAAGAGTTATCAACCTTCTTCCCACAACTTCCCCCCCCCTCCGACGACCACCACCTGCGCAAGTGCAGACAGAAGGAGTTTATGGAAATGACTTCTTGGAGCTAATTTCAATACAAAGCAGGGATAGGTTATGCATATGTATCGGCATATTGGGAAACTTCATGCATATGTAACACTTTACTGCATATAACCAAAGCACGTTGCCACATTAGGGCGCTCATGCCTTTGGGAGCTATCCTGCATGCACCTGGCGCCAAAACAAACCACTTACCTACTTTATAACTGATTTGCTTTGAGTTGTAGAGTTCTTCCATGAATCACTATATCAAAACAAATCTAACAGAAACAAACCTTCAACTTCATCCCTTTAGTGTTCCTCCTGTACACTATTCATTTACAACAGTGGTTTTACATTTTTACATATTGTGTCACTTTTTTTCCTTTTTACTGTTCACTACACATTAGCTACATTATCAAACATAAAAATTTTCTCCTGCTTCAGAACTACTGAAAACCTAACATATCAGATCCTCCTGCAAACTTTATCTAAAAGTTTCAACCAAAGGTTTCTTCCTCTGGAAGACTACCATAATATTAAACTACGTTTATTACAGAATCACAGAATCACAGAATTTCTAGGTTGGAAGAGACCTCAAGATCATCGAGTCCAACCTCTGACCTAACGCTAACAATCCCCACTAAACCATATCCCTAAGCTCTACATCTAAACGTCTTTTGAAGACTTCCAGGGATGGTGACTCCACCACTTCCCTGGGCAGCCCGTTCCAATGCCTCACAACCCTTTCAGTGAAGAAGTTCTTCCTAACATCTAACCTAAAACTCCCCTGGCTCAACTTAAGCCCATTCCCCCTCGTCCTGTCACCAGGCATGTGGGAGAACAAACCAACCCCCACCTCGCTACAGCCTCCCTTGAGGTACCTATAGAGAGCGATAAGGTCGCCCCTGAGCCTCCTCTTCTTCAGGCTGAACAAGCCCAGCTCCCTCAGCCGCTCCTCGTAGGACTTGTTCTCCAGGCCCCTCACCAGCTTCGTCGCCCTTCTCTGCACTCGCTCAAGCACCTCGATGTCCTTCTTGTAGCGAGGGGCCCAAAACTGAACACGGTACTCGAGGTGCGGCCTCACCAGAGTTGAGTACAGGGGGACGATCACCTCCCTAGCCCTGCTGGTCACACTGTTCCTGATACAAGCCAGGATGCCGTTGGCCTTCTTGGCCACCTGAGCACACTGCTGGCTCATATTCAGCCGACTATCCACCATCACTCCCAGGTCCTTCTCTGCCTGGCAGCTTTCCAACCATTCCTCTCCCAGCCTATAGCTCTGCTTGGGGTTATTGCGCCCCAGGTGCAGGACCGGGCACTTGGCCTTGTTGAACTTCATGCAGTTGACCTCAGCCCATCGGTGCAGCCTATCCAGATCCTCCTGCAGAGCTTTCCTACCCTCAAGCAGATCGACACACGCATATAGCTTGGTGTCATCTGCAAACTTACTGAGGGTGCACTCAATGCCCTCGTCCAGATCATCGATGAAGATATTAAAGAGGACCGGCCCCAGCACCGAGCCCTGGGGGACGCCATTAGTGACTGGCCTCCAACTGGACTTGACTCCATTCACCACGACTCTTTGCGCCCGGCTATCCAGCCAGTTTCTAACCCAACGAAGCGTGCGCCAGTCCAAGCCAAGAGCAGCCAGTTTCTTGAGGAGAATGCTGTGGGAGACGGTGTCAAAAGCCTTGCTGAAGTCAAGGTAGACCACATCCACAGCCTTTCCCTCGTCCACCCAGCGCGTCACTTTGTCATAGAAGGAGATCAGGTTCATCAAGCAGGATCTGCCTTTCATAAACCCATGCTGACTGGGCCTGATCGCCTGCTTGCCCTGCAAGTGCTGCGTGATGACTCTCAGGAGGATCTGCTCCATGAGCTTCCCTGGCACTGAGGTCAAACTGACAGGCCTGTAGTTTCCCGGGTCTGCCCTCCAGCCCTTCTTGTAGATGGGCGTCACATTTGCTAGCCACCAGTCAACTGGGACCTCCCCCGATCGCCAGGACTGCTGATAAATGATCGACAGTGGCTTGGCCAGCTCCTCTGCCAGTTCTCTCAGTACCCTTGGGTGGATCCCATCCGGCCCCATCGACTTGTGCACATCCAAGTGCCGTAGCAGGTCACCAACCAGTTCTTCATGGATAGTGAGGGCCACATCCTGCTCCCCATCCCCTTCCACCAGCTCAGGGTACTGAGTATCCAGAGAACATCCGGTATTGCCGCTAAAGACTGAGGCAAAGAAGGCATTGAGCACCTCCGCCTTTTCCTCATCTCTTGTAACTAAGTTTCCCCCCGCATCCAGTAAAGGATGGAGATTCTCCTTAGTCCTCCTTTTTGTGTTGATGTATTTATAGAAACGTTTTTTGTTATCTTTAACAGCAGTAGCCAGATTGAGCTCCAGATGAGCTTTGGCCTTCCTAATTTTGTCCCTGCACAGCCTCGCTACATCCTTATAGTCCTCCCTAGTGGCCTGCCCACTTTTCCAAAGATTATAAACCCTCTTTTTTCTCCTAAGATCAAGCCACAATTCTCTGTTGAGCCAGGCTGGTCTTCTTCCCCGCCAGCTCGTCTTTGGGCACGTGGGAACAGACCGTTCCTGCGCCATTAAGATTTCCTTCTTGAAGAGCGCCCAGCCTTCCTGGACCCCTCTGCCCTTCAGAACCGCCTCCCAAGGGACTCCACCAACTAGTGTCCTGAGCAGCTCAAAGTCAGCCCTCCGAAAGTCCAATACAGCGGTTTTACTGGTCCCCTTCCTGGCCTCGCCAAGAATAGTGAACTCCACCATTTCGTGGTCACTCTGCCCAAGACAGCTCCCGACAATCACATCCTCCACCAGTCCTTCTCTGTTTGTGAAGAGAAGGTCTAGCGGGGCACCACCCCTGGTAGGTTCACTAACCAGCTGCGTCAGGAAGCTATCTACCTTCCACGATCTCCAGAAACCTCCTAGACTGCTTTCTCAGGGCTGTGTTGTGCTTCCAGGATATGTCAGGGAAGTTGAAGTCCCCCACGAGTACAAGAGCTGACGATTTCGCAACTTCTGTCAGCTGCCTGTAGAACTCCTCATCCGTCTCCTCATCCTGGTTCGGCGGTCTATAGCAGACCCCGACCAGGACACTAGCCTTGTTGTCCCTGCCGATCCTAACCCAAAGGGACTCGACCTTGTCATTCCCAGCCTCGAGTTCTACAACCTCGAAAGACTCTCTAACATAGAGAGCCACACCACCACCCCTTCTGTGCTGCCTGTCCCTTCTAAAGAGCTTATAGCCAGGCATTGCAGCACTCCAGTCATGAGACTGGTCCCACCACGTCTCCGTGATGGCAACCAAGTCGTAGCCTGCCTGCTGCATGATGGCTTCCAGCTCCTCCTGTTTGTTACCCATGCTGCGTGCATTGGTGTAGATGCACTTCAGCTGGGCCATTGCCTTATCCTCCGGCCTTGCCATCGTTCCCCCTGGCACAGCCCCAACAATCCTAGCTTCAGCCCCATCCCCCTTCCTACCTAGTTTAAAGCCCTCTCAATGAGCCCTGCCAGCTCCTGGCCCAGGATCCTTTTTCCCCTAAAAGATAGGGACCCGTCTGCGGCCATCAGGCCAGGTGCTGAGTAAAGTGCCCCATGATCAAAAAACCCAAGATTTCTGCATTGGCACCAGCCCCGGAGCCACATGTTTAACAGGTGGGCTTTCCGTGTCCTCTCTGAACCCCTCCCTGCCACCGTAGGGATGGATGAAAACACCACCTGCACTCCTGCTCCATCCACTAACCAACCCAGTCCCCTAAAGTCTCTTTTGATAGCCTTCAGGCTTCTCTCTTCGATGTTGTCACTGTCCGCCTGGACTATCAAAAGAGGGTAATAGTCAGAGGGGCGTACCAGGTTGGGAAGCTTCCTGGCAACGTCCCTGACCCTGGCCCTAGGGAGGCAGCAGACTTCCCTACGGGTAGGGTCAGGCCGACAAATAGGGCCCTCTGTTCCCCTAAGAATTGAGTCTCCAACAACAATAACCCTCCTGTCTTTCTTGGTGGAGGCAGTCCTGAGGCGTGGAGTCGACCTCCTCGCCCTAGGCATCCTCCTGGGAACACTTGCCACCTCTTCCTCAGCTACTGGTCTGTCGAGCTCCAGGGCCTCAAACCTGTTGTGTAAGGGCACCTGGGAAGGCGGGGCCGGAAGGGGAGGGCATCGCCTGCGATGTCGAGCAGGGACCTGTTTCCATTCCTCCTCAGCTCCCAGATCCCCTCCCTCTGCCCGACGGCTACAGGGCAGGGGGTCCACCCCCATTTGAGGAGTCTCACCTCGGTACCTCCCCTTGAGGCCCTGCAGGGAGTTACTCCACAAGTCTATCTCTCGCTCACACTCCCTGATGGCCCTCAACCTCTCCACCTCCTCGAGCTCCGCCACCACGCGGACCAGGTCATCCACCTGCTCGCACCTCACGCACACAATTTCTCTGCCTCCCGCCGATGGCAGCAACAGGCTCAGACACTCCTTGCATCCAGTGACCTGAACTGCGGCATTTTTTAACGGGTAGTCGGTCTGGGTGTGTACCGACTTCCTGGAGAGCGCGCCGTGCCTGGTGGAGACCATTATCACCTAGTTACGGCTGTGTTTAAGGAGGTGTTGTTTGTGTGTAGGGGGAGCGCTCTGCCCTTCCTGCGCGCCCTGCCTGCGCGAACTGCCGCGCCACTCCCTTCTGACGCGCCACGCCCTGGTCGCCGCGCTCCCTAGGGGCAGCTTTTGAACGCCTGGGGAGGGGGCGCTGCTGGCTCCGCCTTCGTCTCGTCAGCCTCCCTCACGAGGGCTGCCGGGTCCTGGTGGCTCCCTCAAGTAGGCTCGATGCCGGAAAAATTAGCCCTGCCTGGCCCGATCCCCCTGCTCCGCTGCAGAACGCGTCTGCCCCGGAGCCGATCGCCTCGGCAAATGGCGATTGTTACAGAACAGTTTGTTCACACTGGTAAATTACTTGCTCCACACTAAAAGATCTTGAATGAATTTGGCACAGGCTGGATTTACAGGGTACCACCTGTCAACTACCAGTTGACTAAAATTTAGGCACCAAAACTGCACAAGGAAACACTCATTTAGAGTCTGCACAGCCAAGCTGGCCTATTAATTGTCATTTTTGAAGCTATGTCTACTTTGGTCAGTAACCAAGCTCCCATTCTTATTTCTCAAGTATATGTTGGCAGTGGGTTCTGGCTCTTCCATGCTTTCCCTAAGGATGGTGTCCCTGTTTTCTGGCTAGCTGTGTAACAATATATATATATATATTTTTTGTCTGCATTTTTTGAAACTATTTATTTGCATTACTGTAAACTTGGTCTTACAAGCCAACTGTACTATTTTTGATAGCTCGAAAAATGAGAATACCATCCCTTTTCCAGCATGTATGCTGGCCACAAAGCTGTGTTTACAGTGCTCATGGCAGTCAGTTCTCAGCCTCCTTATGAGCGCCTGCTTCCCATCCTAGAGCAAGGGGGGACAGCTTTATGGGCAAATTCCATTGCATTCCTGCAGGCCTGTAACTTCATTTCACTCACCTCAGTCCTGAGAAACATACAAAAATTAATTTGCTGGTAAGTTATCTATCCCAGAAATGTTCAGTGATAAGTGTGCATTCTACAAGCCTCTGTCATCCTCTGCAGGTGAAGTGAGGACTCTCTTCTTCCTCACTCCCGGTTATCCTCTGACACCCCCAGTCTTTAAACCAAAAGCTCAGGACTTCCTCCGTGATCAGGATAATGCCTTGTTGTTCTGGTGGGTAAGTTGTGTGTCATTCAAACTGTATATTACATCTTTTCTGTCCTTTATCCAGCTGTCCCCTACCAGAGAAATAGCAGATCATTTCAAGGAGAGGCTAATTATTCCATTTATGCTTAAATTGAAGGTGCAACAGAAGAGGAAACACTTGATGCCTTTCACCAGGCTGCAACAGAGAGTGGCTAGCTACTCAGATGTTGGACATACCGTCTTGTTGAAGGTCAAACAGTGCAGTCATTGTACTGTTAGGAACAGAAAGGAGGACTCTTTTCTCATGTTTTTTTCTCTAAGGGGTAGATGCACACTTCCCTTACCTCTGAATTTCTGTGCCATGATGGGTTTATTTGACTCCATTGTGTGCTTCTGTGATTTAATTGTTATGTTATTAGGGTGAGTAAAATAAAGCTGCAGCTCTTCTTTTGCTGTATTAGTGCAGTTTAATTACATTTGGGAAAGGCGAAAAGGAGAGTGGGAGCTTGCCAACATTAATGCTGTCTGTCATTCACAGCCCATTGATGACAAGGAGTTGAAAGCTTGGCAGTTACTCTGGTAATCAGCAACCTGGCTGATGACGAATGGAAAAGATTATGTGAAATTTCCTGAAAGGGGGGAAAAAAGAGTTCTCCAAAGAAATAACATACAAAACAAGAACAAAGGGCAAAAAAACCCAAACCCCAGCTTCTACATCCAACAGTAAATTCCTTTTATAATGTTTACATGAAAGACACTACATGAAACAATTATAATAAATGAAAAATTCCACTAGTAAACCGTGCTTAGTGTCTATAAAAGGGATCTATGTTCCTAAAATAGAAGCACAAATATGACCACTGGATTGTTGTTAAAAGTAATTTGGAAATGGACTTTTTCCCCTGAGCTGAAGAGTACATATCACTTGCAAAAAAAACCAACAAAATACCTTTCATCACTAGAGATGGCATCTCAGTTACATTTTTGGATTTACAACATAGAAAAGAAAGTAATCTTTAGAGCTATTCCAAATATATAACTCCTAATCTTTCAAAATATTATGCTCTTTGTTTTCGTTTTTATTCACTTTGCTTAATTTTCTCTTTTTAATATAGGAGAATGCAGACTTATTTCATTTTACTATTAATAATATAGGCAACTTCTGTTCAGGCTTTAAGGTTATTTGTAGCACTCCAGCATCCAGCACAGTATTAAACTTCAAAGAAGGCTCCAGGAAAATGCAACTGGGAACTACATCAAGAAAGAAGAGAAATTTTACAGTACTTAACGTGCTTTTGATGTGACCCATACAATGGATGATTTGTGACATCTCTCATTTGTCTTAATTAAAAGCTGAATATAATTCTGAAGCCATTTTTGGCACCTTTGGGATAAAACAATGCTGGCTTGTCTGAAATTATGTCTTGTCATTTTTCTGTGGCTGTTGGATGTACCTACTTGATTTCATACTTCACATAATTAAACACATCAAGAAATCATACTGATACTTGTTCATTGCAAAGTGGGAATGACAATCCAGAAAATATTTCTGGCTGAGTGCAGCTAAATCTCTTTGGTTAAAAAGGCTATCTTTTTGAAATGAAGTTTCTTTTATGCATCTCTCTCACTTCACCTTCTCACAGCCTTCTGCCCAGTCCCCTTCATTTGAAAAGTACTCTGAATTTAGGATTCTGGACTTCAGCCTTTCATTTCACTTGTAATGGAGAAATTAAAAGGTCCTACGGTATCTATAGTATTGCTATATTTTTAAGGATATGAAAAGCCTGTAGAATTGATCAATGTGCAATTGTTTCATAGGTATGCAAACATTCGAGTCTTTTGTCTCCCCCATTTCGTCAAACAACATAATGCAAGAAAAAAAAAAAAGAAAAAAAAAAAGAGGGTTTTAATCATGGTGTCAAGCAACTTAAAATTTACCAGCAGGTCATGTTGACTGTGCAAGACTGTGAATAGGGAAATTGTCTTTCACAGTGTTGAACAGATACACCACCATGTGGCTTCAGGCTTTTTCCCCATAGGCAGAATACTGCAGTTCTGTATTTTAGGAGGAGTGGGAGGGAATACCTCGCCACAATTGAAAGATCACTGAGGTTTACTGGAAAACTACATATGAATAAGAATGATTTGACTAATACATTTAATATTATGAAATAGCTATGTATTTATTAGATGAAAAACATAATGCATATTAATGACCTCCCTCCACTAAAGAAATTACAATAGAATATTAGTCATGCATCAGACCCAGTTTTAAATTTCTCTGGGAAAGAGAAACAGGGGGACACAAAAACAAACTTTTTTGTGTGTGTACGTTAACAACGAAGTTCTACTGCCCAAGTAACAGATCTCTCCATTGGTGGAGAATGAAGAAATAAGGCTACTTTATAGATAAGGCGTCTTACATATGTCATTTCCTCTACGTGGTAATCATGTGCAGGCACAACTTGATGGTCTTCTTTATTTGTCCAGGTTTTATGGCCATAGAGCAAAGCACCAGGGTGCATGTACACTGACTTGCATGCAGAATAGTCAAGAGTCCAGGCTAGGACCACACTGAATGTGTAGATCAGCTGTACTTGCACATATGCATTAAACCTGATCCATCAGAGGAACATTGTGGAATCCTAAATCAGACTAGTCTAGGAGGTATCAGCATAGCGCATATGTGTAGACTAGCTTTGCAGCGCACGTGCAGGAAGTCTGACATGTCAAGCACAGAGGATACCGGATAACACAAGAGATGATTGACTGAAGATTTCAGAGCTAGAGAATGCCACTCAGCAGTGGTCTACCGTTCCTCCTCTGCAGTGATGCTGTGCTGACAGAAGTCTGCTGGCCCCATATCTGTAAAAATCAAACTATTTGAGAAACATAAAAAAATACTGAAGTAGGTATGATCCGTTCACCCACTGAAAAATGGGTGGTTTTGAAGTATGGATTTAAATTAAACTACACATAAAGAATTAACAATGACCAAAGCCCCAGATGAAATACAAATATTTAGCAGAAATAAAGAGATGTGCTGTTATACAGGGCTATCTTTACTATCCATTTCTGCCTACCCCAGTGTTCTCCTGAACTTCATTTGCCCACCTTAAAGTAACATTCTCTTTGTACAATGAAAGGCAACTATAAATAGTTGAGTAGAACCCTAAAGTTGAAAAGAGAACCTTAAAGGGGTTCTTTGCATTTCTATCCCTTGAATTTGATCAAGATACCATTAGAAGTACTGTCCTAAATGGACAACATTATTCCATCATATTTCCCCCCAGAATTTAATATTTAAAAAAAAAATCAACCTTCTTCCCCCTATATATACATCTGCATCTCTTCCAATTACATGTGATACTGGATGTAATTTATATCTTGCTGTCATGTACTGAAGTGAGTTCAGATAGTCAATCAAAAGAGGTGTTTGCTGCTGAAGTTTTGATGGGGATGCCAGTGAATTGACTGAAGCCATTGGCTAAGCGTATGGAACAGGATTTAAATGATGCAGGAAAGCAATTTCTGAGAGCTGCAGTGTCTTCTACAGGCAGAGTAAGTGTCTTTGTTTCAAGCCATGCAAGAAGTTCAGTTAAGAACTGTTTAACTCAAAGCTGAAAAATCAACGTAAGACTAGAAAAAAATTGCCTATTTTCCTCTGTCAATCTACAACTAAACCTAAGCAAGAGAGGACAAGATCTGTCTTCTCTAAGACCATGAAGGTGATGGCTACTACATGCTTCAAATTTAATTCCTTTTCTACATGTCATTATTTCAGTTGTTTCATAAAGTATTTTAAAAGACAAACATGCTTTTAAAATGCATCAAAAACATTTAAGGTAGTCTTAACTAACGAACAATTTAAAATGATGTCATGTAAATTTTAACTGAATGTCAGTTTTCATACGAACAGAACTTGACAAATCATAAGTAAACAACTAAAAATGTAAAGTATAATTCACTATTTTGTAACAATAGAGCTTAAGAAATTAATGTTCTGAATAAAGATTTAAAAGCTAAAATAGAATAATACAATGTGTACGGATACATCATCCTTTAGCTGAAGAGCAATCAGAATAGCCATATTTGGTAATACGGCTGCAAATTTATGTTTACATGTTTAACAAAAAAAAGTAAAAAGTTTCTCTTAGGCAAGACAACTAAAAATTTAAAAAATAAAAACAAACAGTAACAATGAAAAACCCCACACTTAAGTTACCAAGATATTCTTTTTTCTGCCTCAACTATTAAACAATAATTAAAAGGAAGGATTTACGTCAAGCCAACCTTACCATATCTGGAATATTTCATCAACAATTTTAATATTAAAGACAAAAATAAATACCAGTATTTTATTTTTTTTAAGGAATTTAATACTCATATTTCCTGTGGGGAAACTACACAGCCTCAAGATTTCCAAAAACAGGTGCCTGCAATTACATTTCTAAGCTTGTATTCATGCATGTGAGTAAGTGAATTGATTGTGAGTACGTTCTCCAGCTTCTAATAGGTCCTGAGCATTAGGCTGATCAAAAAAATTCCAAGCACATTTATATTGTAAAAATGCCGACATGTCAAAATGCAAACTTTCAAGATAAATACATGTTTTGCCAGTAACGGAAACTGTGAGGGAGGGTTTTCAGGTCCAATTTTTGGTTTCTGATATACAGCTTGACCTCATCTCCATCTGTGCAGAGAGTAGATAGTAGATAGTACCTACTATCTACTAGTTACAGGCCTGCAGTGAGTAGATAGTACCTACTCTGTGGGTAGCTGAAGTATTCACCCCCTACATGGAGGCCTGTGTTCAAGTTTGGCCTCCACTTCAGGGACACACTGACTACCGGGCTAGTCTGAGGTGCATTGCTTTATTTCCTCCAGATTTTTTTCCTAATGCCACCTCTTTCATGCTTACATAGAACAAATGTCCAAATCCAAAATCTTGATGTGGGATGTTTTCCCACACGAATTTTTTTTAATGACTGTTTTATCAGTGATAAAGTCAACATGTGCACTAAAAGCAGATGTAACTCTACTAATTGTTGCTAGCTACCCAGCACACTTCCTTCCCTAGTAGGCAATCCAGAAACAAGCGTGCGGGAATTAAATTTATTCTTGGAAGGGTTTTCAAATATTTCATTTCAGAATCGCTCAACAACTGCACAGCAAAGCCCTTTACATGTCAGTTGCCTCTCCTCGATGTACACATTTAACTCTCCTGCTCCCTACTCATCACATCGGAGGAGCATTATGTATTTATGATTCTATCATGGCCTGATTTGGGAGCTGGCAGGAGCCGTGCATGCTCAGTGCCTCTGAGGAGCACGCTAGCCGCTGGCGGGGCCGCGGCCTGCCCCCATGGCATCCGAACTTCCAGCACCCCACAAGTACCTCACAAACCCACACCCCCGGCACCCCGTTCTTCTCTGCAGGGCCCACAGCGGCTCCCCCGGCCTCAAAGGCCCCGGGGCCCGAGAGGGAAAGTCCGTGAGGGGGGCTCCGGACGGGGGGCGGCAGCCGCGGACCCCAACGGGCCGCCCGCCCTCCCGCCTGGCTGCCTGGCGGCGGGCAGCTCGATACCCCCGGCCGTCATCCCCACGATCTCGGGGGACGGCTGGGAAGGGGCCTCCCCGAGCGGCTGCTGCCACAACTCTGCCCCGGAGCTCCCCGGGGCGCATCCTCCCCCGCGACCCGCCGGGGGCGGCCCCGTGCCGCCGCCCGCTACCCCCGACCCGAGGCGAGCCTCCGCCGCAGCGCCTGCTAGTCCCAGCCCCGGCCACGGCCCCAGCCTCGGACGGGGAACCATGGAGCCCCGACCGTGCGGGGAGGAGGGGAGAGCCGACACTGGGGGATTCCTGGCCCCCCAAAGGAGGTGGGGGAGGTGGGAGAGGCGGGGGAGGGGAGGCGGGGGGGAGGGGAGGCTGGGCTCCCGGAGAAGGAGACGAAAGCTCTCGCACAAAATCCGGCGGCTTCCAAGCAGCCCCGGCGGGCAGGGTGAGTATTCTGGGGGAGCCCCCGCCCCGCACCCCAACCCGGCGCCCCCTGCCCCTGTGTGGCGGGGGAGGGATCCGAGCGGCCGCCCCGGGTGGCGTCTGAGCGCCGGCTCGGGGCGGGGGGATCGCGCCCGGGGCCCGCTCCCCGCTGCGGGAGCACCGGGGGCGACAGGCGGTGGGGCTGGGGCTGCGTGTGCTAGGGTCTGCACCCTCCCCCCCCTTTTCCCCTACCCACCCTCAATCGCGTCAGGGTTTTGCTTCTTCCAACCCAGCTTCTCGGCTGCTCCTCCGTGCTCCTTAAAAAATAGATCTGTGTGTGTGCCCCAAAGCTGGGGGGGAGAGGGGGAGAGCGACGGGGGGGAAGGGCTTCTCCGAGGAGCAGGGAGGCGCAGGGAGAAACGCCGGCAGCTACCCTTGCCCTGCCTCTATGCTGCCGTGCCGGAGCGGAGAAAGGGGGTGCGCCGAGGTAAGGGCTGGCACCCTGCTCCCGGGGATGGGGGGTGGCCGCCGTCTTGCCCGCTCCCTTCCTCTCCCCGGGGCGCCCCACGGAGCCCGGCCGCCCTCGGGCAGAAGTTAGTTTGTTGGCGGAGTTGTCGCGGAGGGCCCCCCGAGGTGGCACAGCACCCCGTTGTGGTGGGCGAGGGCTCGGTGACCTCCAAAGTTTTCGCCTTGGAAGGAGACCTGTGCCATAAGTTTTTCAGGATCTGTGCTGATCTGCGTGGAATGAGTGGGTCGTGCCACTACCTGGTTCGAAGCAGGAAAAAAAAAAAGGCAAAACCAGGGAGGGTTAGGTAGGGATTTCATTGCTTTTAATATATTGCTTACTTTATACCTGCGGTTTGTGTTTGGCACTTTCGGAAAGGTAACGTGGAATACATTTATTAATACATATGCTGGGATGTGGACAACGTAGGAGATAAATCCGGGGAACGTGCAGAAACGGGATGGTTTTTGAACATTCCGTTCTCTTTGGCAAATGATCAATAGTGACAGATTTCTGCTTACACAATCTATACCTTGACAATATCGTAATTAAGAGATTTGCTTATAATGTCCGGTATTGATAACCACTGCAACTTGAGTTAATGCTTAATAAATTTAGTAAGTAACTTAGATTTAAGAAGTTTGTATATTCTGGATAAATTGATAGCTAGGCAAGATTATTAAACTTTGTGATTTGCTTCTGATCAAGTGAACTCTCAGTTACTCAGGAGAGTATCAGTAGACAGATATTTAAAATACAAGACTACGTTTTAAATGTGTATGGTCAAGGTTTGACTACTGAAATAAGAGTATCTTTTGTGAAGACAAGTTAAGTAGTCATTATATAATGGTAATTGTGTTGGACTCGTGCATATTAAACTGTTCCATGATGCCAGGCACTGTAAATTCTCTGGCAGTGTACTATACAAATGGGGGGTGGTGGTGGTTATAATTTTTATTTTATCTATAGGTAATGGCTATTCCATGTATGATACATACATGAATTGATTGAAATTAATTGTTCACTGTGAAATTTTAATGGTATATTTAAACAGTTTTAGCTTTGCTCTTCTGATTTTCTTCATTGTCTCAGGCAGTGACAGAAGAATTTCAGATTTCTTGCTTGTACATTATTCCCTCTTTCTCTCCTCTCTCTGTTCTCCGTCAGTCTAATTTAAAGCACAGTAACTTCTGCGAATACCTGTACATATTTACATGAAGAAAAATGCCTATTTTAAAGATAAACAACTCTTCCTGGTAGACTAGAGCAAATCCCTCATGCCCTGTGTGAAAACCTGTTTTGGAGACACTTGTTTTGGTATTAGTTTGTGATGCCAAACAACAAACATGCAAGAATACAAAGATATAGCTGGTGCTCTGATCTTTGTTTAAACAGGTCATGGTTTTTATTTAATGCTGTGTGCTCATTACAGAAACTGTCAGCAGGAATGCAAAGCGGACCAGGGTTCTGCTTTGGCATACATAGCCTATTCTGACATCAATGTTTCTGCTTCTTGAATTAACGGTTCATAGAGCATGGTGTTGTATATTTATTTGATTGTATTTGTTATAAGGATTTAGGAAAAAATGCCCAGGATATGTCCTTTTAGGAAAGGAATGAGATCAGATCTGCTGCTTCAGGTGCAGTCCCTTTCACCTGAAGAGTTAAACATGACTGGGCACTTCTGTATTTTAGTAGAACATGTAGATGTGTATGAAAATCTTAGCGTTTTTTAAGTCAGCAAGAGTTTTGCCACTGAATCGGGAGGAAGCAGACTCAAATCCCCTAGAACCAGGTATCTGCTTAGTTGATTATCCAGATGGTTTCTTCTTCCTGACACATGGAAACAGTATCAAATAGTGAATAAAAAAAGAGTTTATATTTGAGGATTTCAGTATTTTTGTGCATGACAACAGGTTTCATCTCAAATGATAAATAAACATAGTAAAAATAAATCATGCAGTTCATTTGATTCTTGTTGGACTTCGTTTTGAAGAACAGCAAGCAGTCACATTCAGTGAAGATGTGTAAAGTAATCTCAGGGAAGAGCCTTTTCACATGTTACATTAACATACATTAGACTTTTACAGTGTGCACTGTCAAGTCTCCTAAGAAGACTAAGTATAGTGCTGGTAGTTTGCACATACACCAGGTTCTGTGAACATTGTCTGCAGGTAAATTGGGTTTGTGTGAGATTGTCTGAAGGCAAATTGGTCTCTTATTTCTAACTTAAATACATGTTTCTGTTTCAATTGTGAATATTCCAGGTTTGATTTGAAATACCATCAAGGTTAGTAATGTAAGAGAGTCCTTTAAGGTAACTGGGCTGTTAACCTGTGACTTCTTCTTAGAAGGTCATCCTTTGAGGCTAATGTTATTATAAATAAAATACATGTGAATGTAATGCTTGAATAAGGTTGCAGAATGACAGTCCAGTGTAAGATGCGTTGCAAAAAGGAGCAGAGCTGTGATGATTACTATTCACCTGCTTCAGCACTGACCACTTCTAGAGAGTAAAGCAATTCATTCTTTGTGACTGCTCACTGCTTGACCTCCTTGTTGAAACTGTCAACAAGGACGACAGTTTCGCTGTGATTTGATAGTGGAAATTATATTAGGATTAACAAATAACCATCATGCTATCTATGTTATCTATGTTCAGTTACAACTTGGAGTTGTAACTGAATTGGGATTCATTACACAAACCTAAATACAAAATGCTTAGTGTTAGCCATTTAATCACTATTTAAAACGTGAATATTTACCATTGAAGTAAAATTGGCTTTTTAATGTCATTTAAATATGCTATATGTGACCATGCAGAGCCGTACTAATATTGGTGTAACAAGGATTTTTTTACGCATGTTTTTTACTCAGGTTATCTATTTTCAGAGGTGTAATACCTCTGAATACATTTCAGTTGCAAGTATGTCCTTTTACTTATTAGATCTTTTTCATTTATACATGCATGTTAATCAGCAGATTAGTCCGTCTAGCAGATATGACTCTTTTCAATGCTATGTCTTACGCAGCGTGCCCTCCTGACCTTTTAAGTTCAGTGTCTCTGCCATACAGCTAGGCCAGCTTCTCTTACGGCAGGTGAGGGTCTTGCCATTCAACCAAAGACTGAAGCCAACAGAGCAGCTGTAGAAGCAACATATGAAGGAGACTGATGGTTGCTGATATTTTGGACTGTTTTTTCTCTGCCTTATTCTAATTGGCTGTTTTGCTCAAGCTCTCTTTGGCAGCTCTTGCAGTCGCTTCACTTTTCTTAATGTGTTCTGTAGCGCAAACATCCTGCATGCCATTTTCTTTGCTTTTTCCTCTTCTCACCTGTGCTGTAATAACCCATCTTCTCTCTGCTTTTGTCTTCTGTGACACTAACCTTGTTTATTCTTTCCTTCTCTGCAAAAGAAGATGGAAAGAACATAACGTTCTGTCATTGCATTCATCATTTTTCTATGTTACTATATTATTGTTTGCACCTAATCCTTTGTTGAGTTTCTGTACACTGTAAGCTCTTTGGGGCAGAAGCTTTTTGCTGCTGTTTGTGCCATGCCTAGCATACATGTAGTTTGTTCTTGGATTTTGTTTGGTCTGTGGACACTCATATAATAATAAATCATAATACTGGGACTATGTCTTCTTTATGTGACAGCCTTCTTTTTGGTTTTGCGGTAAACCAAAAATTTATTACTTAAAGTTTACCTTCACAGTCTTGCAATTCTGAGATGTATCTCAGTTTTGTCTCTCAGCACATGTACTGAAGTCAGTACATTCTACATGACTTCATTTAATACATTCAGTGGAAATTCAGATCTGACAGCACCAAAAATAAAATAATTTCTGGTTTCACCAGGTTGATCAAGTAAGGAACATAAAGGAAAAGCATCTCCAAAAAAGTACAGTGATTTCATTTCACTACTTTGATACTTTCCTCCTAAATGTTTTTTCATTTTGGTCTCCCTGTACTTTTCAACACTGAAATATTTGGCTTTGTTTTAGCAGCTTTCAGGTCAAATGAAGATTTCTGGTTGGCCCAAATAAAATTGTCAAATCAGTTTTTTAAACAGCCAGCAAATCAGATGTTGTACTGTGCATACAGCTTGGAGTCACAGTTCATTGACAGACAGCCCAGTGAGCAATGATCCAATAAGCATTTGGAGCAGGCTGATCAGTGTTTTGCAAGGCGAGAGCTTCCCCCAGAGCTAGCCAAGCTGGCGTGTGCCTCAGTACATCCATTCTCACGAATCTACTCTCAGGAGTAGCCCCTTCAGTTTCAGGGAGGGCAGTGATTTGAAGCATCCCTGTGTGAGAAAGGCACTGTAAGACTGGGTTCTTCTGTTCAGCAAACCAGCAGCTGGACATTTTAGATCTGGTGAATATGCAGAGGTGTCTGACCTGAAACACTCCCCCATCAGGAATGTTTACCTGGGACTACCCCTGTAATCTCTGTCCTCATTCTTTGAAAGAAAGGCTTTCATTATGTTTGTTTCAGTTTCCGGTGGACTCTCTGGGCATGATGTTATGGGCACAAGGAGTGAGTGGTCCAAACAACCATATTTAACATCAAACAAACACATTTAAGTATTTTGTTTTGTATTTTTCCTTTATCAGTCCTGGGGAGGATACCTGTAAAAATAAACAGGGCAAACTCACTGACTCCTTCCCTGAATGTTAATGAGATGACGCAAAGGATTTCAGCGAATAAATGCAGCTAAATGATTGAAAAGTAGAAACAAAAATTATAGGACAATATTCTCAGTTTTCAAAGTTTTGTGTCTAAGAGAAAGATGCATAAAGCTGTTAAAATTTTGCTTGATTCCTTTTAATTATGTAATTATCTCAGAAGTAGCATCACTGTAGGTGTATGTATGTGTAAGCTGTGTTCTACATTCTGCCTTATGTATGTTGGCATGCCTGTACTTTGGCATTTCATTCAGCTACAGGTATTAGAGTGGCTACTTTTATTTTCCCATTCTTGTGTATTGACATAGAGATCAACAACCCTTCAAGACTGGTTAGTGTTAGATTTCTTCCTGAAATAGGAGGAGAACATTGGCAATAGGAATTTGTCCAAAGCTGAGAGATGCTGCTTCACAAAAAGGGAAGACCCTGTGAGCTGTCCTATGGTATTAAGCTGCCCACGTGTAAAGCAACAGCACCAGCCGCTGATGACCTTAGCACAGGGGAGCTGCTGCCTTTCCTGCTGTCTGCTCCAGGGGTGCTGCCTGCTTGCATCTGCCCTCAGCTACCCCAGCACCATGCTGTACGCTGCTGACCATCAGCTACCGCTGCTGGTGGCAGACACTGACTTTTGAGTTCTTACCTGGAAACAAACCGAACTGATGGCTGGGATAATCCTCCACTCAGTATTAGGCTTTGTCATATTCTGTTAAAATTTTGGTATCAGAGTGAACAGGCTAAATTGTATGGGATGTATTCTACCCTCACATATGTGTGAATGATCCAGTCAGCTGAATTCTGTGCATTTATACACAATTTGCAGTGAAATTGGATACATTTCTGTGGCTCAGGCAAGTGGATTTCACCCAGTGGTGCTTGTACAGATGAAGGCCAGGAAATGAGAGTTATGCAAATTGTCACGAAAAGGCGAAGAAAGAGAACAAAGTTCTTCAGTTACAAATTTAAACCTACTCTGTTTTCTTAAATGTATGTTTCAATACATACATATTGCTTTTTTTAAGTAAATATTTTAAGAGTGTCAAGAGCCTTATCAGAAGACATGCCCAAAATGCAGACTAAAACATAGAATCAAATCACTGCAACCCTAATTTACTCCTATTGGAATGTCCGTTTTTGGTAATTTTTCCAGATAACCAGTATTTTTAGCAAATTTTTCATTAGAATTACTATTATAATTTTAAGACTTGTCATTTTTCTTGTATGAGCCCAGGATTTTCAGTAGCAGCAGATTTTGAAATATTGCCAGAGATGAAGGCAATTTTTTTTAGAGTGAGGAATGAGCTTTATGGCTTTTAGATATTTATTTAAAATTTACTTCCTTAGAGGTAATTACTTAAATAGATTAGCTACCTCGGCAAATATTTTGGCATAAATTCAGGCAGCATGAAACCAAAATGCTATGTTTTTCAGGGAAGAGACTTGATTTTCCTTAAGAAAAATGTATTCATTTAAATATTTTATCCAAACGTGATGTTTTATACATTCAGGCAAGATAGTTATGTAGGATTACATTAATGCATTTAGCCTTGGCAAATGTTCAGTCTATTTGTAAATCCTGGAGTATTTCAGTGCTTAAATCTAAAATGTATTTGGTACATGGTAAAGTGCATGTTTAAGAAGACAAAGCAATATTATTAGGTTGTGCTTATTTTTTAAATTGAATAAATTAACAGTTATTTGTATGGATGAGAATTAGTTTAGAAAATCACACTCCTGATAATTCAAAATAAAATCAAATGTAATTCAAAATAAAATTAAGTCTTCATAAATAGAATACACAGTTACTCTAGTTTTGTGAGCTCAGGTAGGAAAATTTGAACAGGTAATTTAAAATCATACAATCGTCATTCAAACTAAGACTAGCTAAGAAAGTTTAAAAGTGGTAACTGCTTTAACTAAATATGGAATTAGATTTCATAGGCAAATGTGTAATTTTGGTGTTTTCTGAACTCATTGATCCATCTCTTTTTCTGGGTGCCAGGTCAGACTTTTGCATATAGTAGGTACAATATATTTATATTTATTATTATATTATATTCTTATATTTATTGTTTGAAGAAACTCCACAGAAGTGAATATAAGGGCACAGTTCCAAAAGACAAATTATTTATCATGTTTCTTACTTGCTGTGTCTATAAAATCCTTTTATGGCAGTTAAAACTAACAAGTACATTAGTGTTCTTTACTTATATCATAGTGAGAGAAACATGTATTTTACTTGTGTTTCAGAGCAATGGAAAAAAGCTAATTTGAAGAAAAAAAGTAAATTTCAGTGAAGAATGTTGTCATACTGTATTTGACAGGTCATTATAATGAGCAAAGAAGAATAATGATATTTATTTTAGCATGGTGAGAAATAACTTTGGGGATTTTTTTCTTTTTTTTTTTTCTAGTTCTGGTTAAAGTAATTATAATTACAGAGAAATAGAATGTCTTGTTTAAGTCACTGGATCTTTTCATGTACAAAACATAGCTCTGTGCCCTGCAGATCTGCAGTTAACAAATATGTTATATGTGATATGTGATATACATGAAGAGGCACTTCGCTTTGACGGGTGAAGCAGGTGATTCGAAGCAGAGGATAGGTCTTGTGTTTCTTTTCATTGAAGTCTGTAGGATTTTGAGACATACAGGTAATTGAGAACTATGCCTGCTGTTTTTGGTTATTTGGATGGGAAAAGTTCTGACTTCTGGTGAAAAGATACAGTCACAGGACTGAGTGTTACTGATTGTTACTGAGTGTTTGCAAATTTAGATTCACTAGCAGAAAACCATCTCAGATGTGTTTTAAAAAGATGATCCAAAGGCCTTAATAAGTCATGAAGATAATTTAACTTCTTTACCAGAGTCCTCTGAAGAGAGCTGAAACTGGAAGGCACGATGCTTAAATTCTTTTTCAATTAAAGATACACCATAAGCAAAGGTTTTTGAAAATGAGGGCCAGAGTACAGCGGCCTGTGTGCTCTAGTTACCAGGTGAAGATTGTGAAATCCATGGTAAGAGCAATTGTAGAGAGGCATTTTAAAGCTTTTATTCTGATATTTGATAAGCATGCACATCAATATACCTACATGTTGTGCCCTGAGAAGCAGATGGTGCAGTGTATTTTGTCATCTCAGGATACTCACAGAATGAACTGGTGAGTGCGTTCCACCTTTTATGTGGCGGTAAATCTGCGTTACAAAAGTCACCCTAACTTACACATTTATTTGCTCCTTAAAAGCAGAGATTTCTCAGTATGTGTGGCTATGAAGTGAGAGCTGCCCTTCAGTAGTGGTCTTTTCCAATTAGGTCTGAGGCACAAAGGCAGCCAGGCCTGTGTGTGTGCTGTGGATCGAGGACTTGAGGCTTGAAGGCTGTCACCCTGGCACATTTCACCAGAGCTAAACTGACATTTAGAAAAACTAACATTCTCAAATGCCATACTGCTTCTGCAGCTTAAGTGGGGTTAGCTTTCCAAGAACACTTTCTAGGTCCCTGTGTTTGTAAGGTAGAACTCTGTGAAGTTTGTAAAAGGGGTAGATACCTTAAAATGACACCACAAATGGTAAGATGGTAATTTAGATATCCTCAAGGAGTCTGATGTTTTTTAAAATATTGTTTAATTCCCATTGTCACTAATGCAGGTGTGTAACGCATTTGGTTTGTGGAAAGGAGCCTTATGGGTGCATATTTTGCTTCAATACATTGCAGTTTTATTTGTTTGCTTTTTAAATGCAATTGGTACAACAAATCATATTCATGTAGAAAGCCTAGTGATCCCATCAGTAGCAGTGTGCATGATTAACCTTAAAATCTACAAGTGTCTCCATGAACATTTGATTATGCTGCCTTCATTTCAAACTCTGCAAGTATGTTGAGAGCATTCAGATTTCTGCATTTGTTACATGAATCCAGACCGGTGTGCTAAGGGAAGATTTGGTGGTTCTGGTTTGCTAGGACTTGCATTCAGTTTCAGAAAATGAAGAGAAGGAAGAAGAAAGTGTATCACTCTGGAAAAGCTTTTGGCTGCAGAGTGATTTGCTTAGCTCATCCTTTCCCACAGAATAATGCCTTTTTAGGATTATTTCAGTATTCATTTCCTGATGGCAGAGCTGAAGTTAGCAGCCTAATTCAATTGATTGGCTTCTGTCTGGAGTATGTGAAATGGATATTTTCAATGCAAATAAATAAATAAATTGTTTTTCAGCCTAGTTCTTATAATAAGTAATTGTTTTACTGGGTTCAGTATGTTCACTTAGCACTGGGCAGTCTATAACAATTTGTGTGGGTGGGGGTTAAAACAGAAGAATATTAATTTGTGATAATGAAGCCAAATACTTATAAGAATGTTCGGAATGACAATTGGGATCACTGCTGCTCAGTGGCACTTTGTTGTTGTTGTTTTTTTTTTTTTTTTTTAATAAAGAGCCTACTTCTCTGTGTAAAGGATGATCTGACAGCTTATGAAGAACAGTGTATCATCAGTATGGGGGACAACCTGAACTCTTGATGAAGCTCTAGAAGGGGTTTCTGCTAACCGGTATCCAAGATTTTTAGTGGAAGGTGTCCCAGCCCGTGGCAGGGGTTTTGGACTAGAAGATCTTTAAGGTCTCTTCCAACCAAACCACTCTATCAATCTATGATTTGCACAAGAAGCAGGTGTGTGCCTACACAGTCTATCACAAACTCTCACACTCTTCTTTAAGGTATTTTACTGCTGTTGTCTCACTGGCTTTCCCTGAAAAAAATATGGCTTTGATGTTTTATAGCTGCACGGAGATGCTTTTTTTACTACTACATTTCATTTATTTATTGCCTTCCCAAATCCCAGCTTGTCAGGCTCTCTGAACAAAACATGTTTTCTGTAGCTGCCTCTTTGCCACTGACCTAGTACCAGCATTCTCTTCCTTCTTCATGACATCTCTGTTGTTGGTGCAAAACCTGTCAACTGCCCCTCCTCAGCTCTCCTGGTGGGATGTGCTGTAGCTATGTTGCGCTTCTTGACCTCCAGATTTTTTGTAACCTGGCAGAGGTAAAATTTTCTCTTTTAATTCATAACTTCTTTGTTATTATCATCGTTATAATTTTATCTTGGTTTCTAAATATTGTTTCAGTGACATCTGCTTGAGTCATGTTGTTTTCAAGTGTAAATTTGTATTTTCTGTTTCTGGAATAATTCTCAAGAAGTCTCAATATTGTTGTTTATAGGCTTGAGACAAAGGGTAGGTGAATGGAGGGAGAAGTGGGGTTGATGGAATAAGATATGGCAAGGGACAACGAACAAGAGAGTGAGCTGAAGGATGAAAGTAGAATGAAACAGAATCTGGGAGTGAAGACGTGAGATTAAAACAAAGCATTGGCTTGAAATTGAAGAAAAAAGAGAAAATAAGATGCATAAAAAGGCTGGAGAATTCATGTAAAAATAAACATGCCAGCTATACAAGAAGGCAGTGAGATGAAAATAACATAAATTGCAGGCTGAAAAACTCAGAAAATCTTAATACAATGATTTATGTGAAGACTTAATTCAGCAAAGGACTTAAATATATGTCTGAGTTGAAGCACCTGTCTAGTCCAGTAATTCCTGAGGAGAGATGGTGTAATCCATATAGTTTATGGCCTGATGCAAAACTTAGTGAAGGTGGTGGAGCAATGTCCACTATATACAGTGGTGTTTGGATCAGGGCTCTTGTGAACCTTTGAGCACATGCTGGAGAAGGCAGCAAAAAAATAATAGAGAACATTCCTGACACCAGTAAGAAGATGGCTTAGCTGATTTAATAGCTTTTTCTCAGTCTGTGATTCTAACAGCCAGGTTTGCGATATTTATTTTAGCATTCATGTTCTTGCAGTCAGTTTTACATTTCCCTGTGTTTCTCTGGCAGACATCCCACAGCTCCATAAGTCTGGGGGAAGAGGATGGTTAGCATGTTGTTGCTGTGGGGATTTGAGTCTTAGTGTTCTGTATTCGTAATGCTGGGCATATAATGTTAAAACTTGCATGCTATAAAAGCAGATAATTATTCCCTGCTACATTTTATACTCTGGTTTGGGAAAGGAAGACATTTCAGAATATTAGAAGAAAAAAAAGTTACAGTTTTTGAGACTATTGGAAATTGAAACAGAAAGAGAGGAGTAATGGGTTATCAGCCAAGCTGGAAAGAGACAGCTTGTTCTGTCGAACACCAATAATGTTTATAGTCAGCCAACCACTTATGCAGGAAAGAAACCCTAGACTGAAAGGTAAGGTTCAAAGACATCTGTGTATGTTTCTGACATGAGCTTGAATTAAGCTTGCTACTGAATTATGTTTATTGATTATGTGTGTTATAGTATCTGGTTTTTGTTTAGCACAAGGTATTCATGTGATTGCTAGTTATCTTATTTTCAGTGCAGTATCTGGCTCCTTTTTTCTTCCCCCTCCTGTGTTGGATACTTTTTATGTGTCCAGGGTTGACACAGGGGGACTGTCATTTGACAGAAGGCTCACCAGTACTGTGGTGGTTTTTTGTTTGTTTGTTTGTTTGTTTTTCTTTAAGTGAGATGTATCTTTCTATATCCTACATTTTATATGGTGGACTTCTAGGTGAATGTTTGTGGCTAGCATCCTCAAAGGCTGGCCTAAAGGTGTGATTCACATGATCTCCCATGTGTGAGGATAGATTCCCCGTTTAAAAGAAGTCTTGAGCACTAAATGCTGTATGAGTGCTGTACTTGCTGTGCTTTGTTTCTGTTTGCAAACAAAGTTGGAAAAAAATGTTCTTTTGAGTTAGTTTTGTTAAATGCTATTTTCCCCTTACCCAGAAAGAGGAAACAGAGATTGAGTGGACATCAGAGGTAGCTGAATGCATCTGCTGCTTGTGCAGTGGATTTGATGTATAACTTGAGAGTAGTCATGAAAGACAGGACCAGCAAGGAGGCTGACAAAAGCTGTGTCTTAGCTGCGGTAGGCACTGGGATCTTCCTAAGGCCAAAGGGAGATTCTAGGTCCCACCAGGCAGTGCCTTAATGCCTTTGCAGCTTCAGTTCAGCTGTGTGTAAAGTGGGCATAAGCCTTGGTTTATAAAACACAGGGTGTTTTTCAGGTAGTTTGAAATCCTCACATAGAGCCATGGAATCTTAAATTATTAATCATACTAGAGAATATTTCTAGAAGTCACCAGTTCTAATAGTTTCAAACACAAGTAGCTTCACTTGGAACAGTTTACCCCCTATAAAATCTCTGACCTTGCCCATTCAAACTTCTTTACAAATGCATCATGTAATACAGGAAGCTCCTCAGGGAGGGTTCTTCACATCTGCCATCATAATTTCTTATTTCCTAAGTGCAGCGATTTGTACTTGATTATTCTTACAAGAATTATGCCTCCCTTCCCTCCCCCTGCTCTGGCACATTTCGTTGTGCTGCTGCTTGTTCTGTAGCCTGAACAAATCATCTGAGAGTGTTTAAAATCCAAATTTTTATTTGCTGTTTTTCTACCATTTCCTTAACCACTCACTTCTAGGGGAGGGCATGAAGGAATTTGCTCTCATTCTCAGACTGTTTTCCTGTGGGTTGTTACTGACAGCGAGTTGTCGTTATATTACAGCCATTCACCAAGTAACAAAAATGAGCTGAATCTCTCATTCCAGCTTCCTAAGGACAAGATTTCCCAAAACAAAAATACAATACCACTTCTTGGAGCACTTAACATCTGTAGTAGTTAGGTGAAGAACTGAAGCCCAGATTTTTAAAGATGCTTAGGTGCTTGTCTCCCACTAGAACTGAATTAGACCTAAGTACCTATAAATAGCTTTAAAAAATTGAGTGAATACGAAGACCTTCCTTGTCCATCACTCTTGACAGTGGTCCCATCACACTGCATCACAGCAGATCAACAAGGTGACATAAAGAGTCCTGTTTTGCAGAAGATGCACATATCAATCGAATTGCTGCATTCTAGCACGGCTTTTCATGAAATACATCTTCTAAAGCAGATTCCTTACATTGCTAGATGCCCTTGCTTGCATGAAAGTAAATATTTAAGACAGACAACTTTTAAAAAGGACACAACATAATACTGTAAAAATACCCGCCTGTATTCCTGATAATCCATTTTTTATTAACACTGGAAAATAAAAATAAAATTCACGGTTAAATTACTTTCTGCTGTTTCTAGGGGATACTCTTTACATTCCAGTTGGCTTTACTTTTTTGTTCCTATATCCAGTTTCAGTGTCGTTGTTCTAGACTTGCATAACTTTCAGGGAAAATTTATTCCCTAACATAAAACCTGTATGGATTTTACCTTTTTTATATTTAATAATATTTAACTGTGTGTTAGCCTTTGAATCACTTTCTTTTACAGTGAATTCAGATTCTGGGGCTAGTGCTGTCTAAGAAGAGAATGTGTTTGAAGGGGGGGAGCCCTTCATATCTGTATCAGGAGGTTCTTCAGTGATACAACTAAACCAGAAGGATGTGCATGGAAGGCCCGGTTTGCTCGGTTCCTTGGGATATGATGAACAACCACCTGCAATGCATACCCTTACTAAATGGTGGAGATTTTCTGGAGAATTGATTAAACTGATTCTTTTTAAATAACTCACATTTTAGTAATGCACTGGCATGTATTAAATTTTGGGTTTGGGGTTTTCTTGAAGGAAGATGGGGAATAAACATTCAGCAATGCAATTGGGAAAAAAAAATGTGTTGACAAAACTTTATTATTTGACAAACCATTCTGAAGAGTGACTGCCTTGTGTTTTAGATCTGTATTAAATGTCTGAAATATTTGAGCAAGTTGCTCCCTGTATTTTTTTTGCAAGCTTACTTCCTCCACCCACTTCCCACCCCCAACTAAAGTATGTTCATCAAATTGCTGGCTTAGAAAGATTTGTAATTAGTTCTTTGAGCTGTGTGTCTTCCTCCCTCCATATCCTGCTTTTGATCTTCATCTCCTATTAAATAAAGCAAATCCCAAATAAATTAACTGTCAAACAGTTATGCTCCATCTCTTCAATCTGCTTCTAGGTTTTTCAGAGGCAAGTGCTGCATAGGTAAGGAGATGTCATGGTCTTCTTCCATCAATGTAGGAAGATAGCAGATATGATTGCCTGAAAAAGCAGACCTACCCTGTGCAAGCATGGCTTTCGCCCAGTCACACATTATGGCAGCTAGAAGGCATCAACATAGTAGACTCATAATTGAAGTGGACGAGTACAGCTCCAACCCCACACAGGCTTTCACGTTCTACAACATTAACCAGGGACGTTTCCAGCCCCCACATGTGCAAATGTAAGTATTACAGTTTTGTTACTGCTCTAGCACAGCCTTCTGAATTGTTATTGCCTTGTTGATGTGGTATTTGATGGACCAGTCAAAAAGAATGCAAAGAACACTGCTTTGCTGCCTTTCTAATAATAATTACTATAGTGATACAAAATCAGGCCATTTGGAAAATGTAAGTACTTTGTTAAAGGGTGGGAGACAGATCATTCCACTAGCATAACTTTAAGGCATAATAGTATTAAAAAAAAAAAAAAGAAATAAACAAAAAGCAGTGGTAATGAAATAAGAGATTGTACAAAGCTGATACTTTCTGCAATCGTAATAGTTGTTTGTTTGCATTGTGCACTTACTTATTGATGTAAATAGCTGTTGAAATACCAAGCCCATATCTGTACAACAGATATCGTTTGGTTAGTTATACTACAGCTGCATACAAAGAAAAAATGACATCAATAAGTAAAATGGTGTGGGCACCCATCCGACAACTTACTTTCATACCAATGTGCCGAAGATGCCAAGTGCTTAAAGAGTAATTAAAATAATGTGTTTGTTTCTGACTTCTTATATAATGACAGTATCAGTAAAATTAACTGCTCTAAATGATTTACTTGTAATGTAAGTGGAGAATTATAATTACGAAATGAAACCTGCCATAAAGTTTAAAGCCAGAAGGAAGAGAAAAACAGTAAAGCTATTACAAATAAATTAAGTATAAAATTCTATGGTAAAATATTTTTATAGGGAATAAAAATGTCTGCACCATTTTATTGTGTTTATTAAAGAGAAAAGCAGCCTTATCTTCAGCTGAGAAGACTGGTTTTCATTTTTTTTAAAGGAAACTTTTTTTTCTTTACCAAGACTGAATAAATAATCACCCCGCTCACATTTCTGGTATTTAAAATGAATTGATAAATTCCACACATAGAACATGATTTCTGCATTTGAAAAAAGTCAGCAGTTATGAGTGGCTGAATGGTGTGTGACTGTTTAGTGAATGCTTATATACATTCTTTGGCATAAGTTAGATACTGTGTTAAAAAAAATCTGGAGACTAGCATACAGCAGGATGGTGAGCAAACAGTCATTTTTTGGGGGACAGTATATTTGCTTATAGTCTGTGTTTGGGGCTTTTAGGTACTGTTGAAATGCAAACAGTAAAATGAGTCGTGTATTAGCACTGGGAAATATGTTTTGTTTACAGAGCTGGCAAATGGTAGCAAAAGTACAAATAAATGTGGGTTCAAAATACTTTGATAAATGAAAAAACACAAATGCAGGTTGCTTTATTTGTCAAAGCTTAGCCATTCTTTGTGCATATTCAGACAGTTCCTGGGCACTCATGAATTTGTTCACCAGTTCTAAAAGCTGAGTGTTTTTCACTGGGCTGAAAATGAGTTATTTATTAGTATATACTTTGAACTTAACAATACTTTGCTTAAATTTATAACCAGTAACAAATCATATTACCAGAGGGCTTAGAAAATCAACTGCATGATGGAAGTTCAGAACCTAAGCAAGTAGTTGAAAATAAGCTATCCTTAGAAAATTGTTCTTCAGAAGAATTTAGCAATCTCTTATGAATGATTAATACCATTGAAAAGGCTTGTGCAAATAGAAGAACAGGCTAAATCAATTGAAACATCTATCACAATCTGACCTGCTCGTTTCTTGGTACGGAAATTGTAAAGAATGTTTCTGAATGCCAGCAGGATTGCTTTTGCCTCCTATGACTGAATAGAAGAGTGACAAAGAAGGGAAAAGTATGTACAAAAAGTATAACAAAAGCACCTTTTATTCACATAATTATGGGTGAAATCTTAGCCCTGCTTTAGTCGATGCAAGTTTTGTCATTAACTTCAGAGAGGTGGGGGCTTTGCTCTGCATGTGTGGATAGCTCAAAAGAACTACATTGGTGATGTTACAGGCAATCACAGACTTCAGACCTGTTCATGTCTGAGCTTGTGTAAACTACTTGAACTGCACTTACTTTTTGTGCTCTTCTTCTGAATTCAATCTTAGAGCTCTTCCTTGGTCCTCAGTGCAGTTCTATATTGTGTTTAATTTTTTAGCATCCATAACATACTAAGAGCACTTTCCTAGTCCCATTTTAGTCCACCATTCCCATGCTTGTGAGATGACTGGGTTGCCAGTGATGAGAAGGGTGATAAATACTGACATTGTTTTCACATCCATCAGTTGTTCCTAGAAAGTTCCTGTCATGTTTCTTTGAGAAACTTTACTAAAGTCTAATGTAAAAACTAACCTTTATTACTGCTTTTTCTCTGAGTTTGTAACTTCATTTTTCAATTTCTCTTTACATTTACCTATTGCTTTGAAGAAAAACAAAAACATTTGCACAAAAATAATCAGATCTTTCTTCCTCTGCTCATGCTGCAAGCAGTGCATTGGGTGTTGGTATGACAGCTGCTGTGGCAATGTGTTACCCAAGAACATGGGGATCGAGCCTTCAGAAATGATTTCCAATGCAACTTAGATGCATTTGTGAAACTTGACTTATGTTTTTACCTATATATGTGTGTGCATATAACTTCAACATGAAAATCTGCATCTCTCTTTTTTTTTTTTTTTATTGATACCTCTTTCCCATTAATATTTTCTGGCCCACTGCACAGGCTCTGAAAGTTAAGCATACTTTAGCAACATGAAAATGCTGTCCATACCTCCCTCCTCCCCGTCCAAACTATAAGGAAAAGCATCAGTATTAGGTGCTGTGTGGGTTGCCATGGTAAGTCTCTTGTTTTTCCATTCAGCTCCAGAGAAGCAACAAGGGAAATGCATCCCTGACACCCAACTTGTGGCTGTGCTGTACTTTGAAAGATTTCAGAGGAAGAAACAGCAACTGCTTTAAAGACTACCCTATGGTGAAAAGTCACTAAGTGGTCTCTTAAATCAGTCTGTATCCGTGGTTTGTGCCAGGGTAGTATGCGTAATTTGAGCCAGGCTTACTGGTATGACCTGTAGCTCACTTTGCCAAGTGCTGGGCAGGGACAGCAATAATCAGAAGTTTGTTTACTGAACCAATGTTTAATCTTTTCAGCTTCAACGGCTGTAGCCAGGGTCAGCTCCCCTTCTTTCTTCTTCAGTTGTCCCAATTCATTTTGATGAGGAACTCTGTGAACTAAATGCAGCACCCTTCAAATAGCTTGTACCTTAAGACAACCCTCACTCACTCGTTTGAAACCCACCATCCTCCTTTTTTGGTACCATCCATGGTACCTCCACTCACCAACCATGGGGCTCCCTCTGTGCCATCTCTCATACCTGCAAAAACAGAAGCATTCTTTACATGCAGCTCCATTGTTTGAGGTTGGGACCTGCCATACCTACCACACCATCTAATTCTTTTCTCATCTTCCCTTCTCCATGGGTCTGTGACCCTCTCACAGCATACATACTCCCTCAGCCACGCACATAGTGTTTGCAGTTGGTGTGTCTCAGGGTCCAAACATTTCTCTCTTTTTCAGATGAGTTTCACAGTTTCCACTGTGTGCATACTTATGTGTACGACCAGCACATATGTACTGTTCATTGGGTATGATCACATGGGTATGAACAAATATACTGTGTTCATTAGGTATGATCTGATCACAGCTAATTTTACACGTTACCTCATATTTGGGTATTTTCTTCTCAGAAAATGTCACTTTAGAGAGAATGCTATAAGGTACTCATAATGGTTTCTCCAGTGTCCCTGTAAAGGAAAAAAAAACAACTCATGAATAGCTGATGCTTAGTATAATGGCTTAATTAAGAAAAAAAAAAAAAACACACACAAAAAAACACTCCTTCATCCTAAAAGGTGTAGGAAAAATAGTTACAAAATAATTTATTCATACCCTAGTTTTGTAGTTGTGTTGTAGAAAATGCTGATTTTTTTTGTTTTTTGTTTTTTGTTTTTAATATATAACATAATTTGAATGTTTTAGATTTTATTCACTTGTCTAGTGAAGTTTTCAGGAACACCTCAGTTTACCTGTCTATAAATTTAATAGAATTATTCTTTGACTTAGTGAAAAGACCGTGTGATTAAAGATGATTATCTTACATCTTTCAAGTAATAGTTTCCATTGAAAACTACCTGACCTACTGACTCAGGTAGTTTTCAATGGAAACTATTACTTGAAAGACCTACTGACTCAGGAGTAATATTATTAATAAAAATCTCCTAACTTTTTTTGAGAGTTTATTTAGATAACAGTAAGATCCTGCATTGAAGCATAAGCAGCAAGGCATGTATTATATACTGTAACAATAAACAAAACAAAACTATTATTGTTTCTCCTTTCAAAATAAATGTTTTAAACATAAAATAATTCATAACATTTCTGTATACCTCTTTGGTTTCTAGTGACATAAATATGTCTTCTGCATCTCTGAATTTTTGATTTTATTTCACCAGAATTCCCTAATTGGAATAGCAGATATGGTTTACCTGCATATAGATACATTTACTTCTAAATATTGTAACAAAATATAGATTAAGGGTATAAAATTGAATGAGTTGGAAATAAGTATGACTGATGTTGCAGAGAGGTGTTCTCTGCTTTTCTCTCCTAAATCATAAGTCTCATCAAGTTGGGTCAGATCTTTTATTTTCCTCAGCTTAGAATAGCGAGATTGGGCTTTGAACAATGAAGCCTCAACCCTTACAGCGTCTGATTTCATTTAGTATAATTAAGCCCGGAAAGTTGCCACATTTGTCCTGACAATAGTCAGGCTTGAACGTAAATTTACAGTTGTTGTCAGGAGTGTTCTTATCTTGTTTTGCATTACCACACTGAAACATATCTCCAAAATGTATTAATTAAATTTGTTGGAATAATACAACTTGCAGAAAAAAGTTATAATTAAAAAAATGCATTTAAATATATTTGTGTTTCTAAAATAAATCTTTTCCCTGTGTACTGTGTAATCATATTTAAACAATGAAACAGGATAGCACAGTTCCTTTGAAACTGGCAATGCCTTTGATTTATTTGTATTTGTTTCAGAGTTGCTGCCATAGTTCAATCTCTTTTCCTTAATCTCTTTAAATTAATACAGCTACCCAACAAATACTGAAAATGTTGTGATGTGAACATCAAGAATTTTTACACGTCCTATTAGTGATAGGTTTGTTTTAATAAATCCCTTCCATCAGACATACCTAGAAGACTGTGTAGTCTTTTGTAAAGGTAAAAATTGGTATTAGAATTGCAAAGTAGACACTAAGAAGTTCGTAAGTACTTTATAACCTTGTTACGATGCATTTCCTGCAGGGTTGATCCAGTGCCCCATGATGCTCCCAAACCTCCGGGATATACTCGATTTGTCTGTATTTCTGATACTCACTCGAGAACTGATCCCATCCAAATGCCATATGGAGATGTGTTAATACATGCTGGTGATTTTACTGAGCTGGGACTTCCTAGTGAAGTAAAAAAATTCAACGAGTGGCTAGGTAGGTATTGAATTCTGTGTGGATTTGAAAGTAAATTTGTTTACTGAATGTATCTGCCCCTTCTGCATCCCAGTAAAAAACATTGTGCAGTCAGGAATGATTAATATTAATTTGTCTTTTACATTTGAATGGCAATGAGAAGGAATCACATATTTATTTATTTATTTATTTATTTTAACAAGTATTTTTGCATTTTTCCAACTGAGCAAATAAGATTTGTGAGACTATTCATCTGTTCTGCCTTCACACTCTGAAGTGTACATTAAGCAACTTTGTGGTGTTAGCAACAATTTAAGTCAGTAGGCCTTTAATGATTTACACAAAACCTCTTACATACATTGTTATGGCTTCACTTCCCTGAAAGAAAAAAAAAAAAAAAAAGTTGTTTTGACAGAAAACATTTGTCTGTTTGACCCCAGAGGCTCATAGTTTTTTTATCTGGGGCTCAGCTGCACCACAGTGATGAATTACAAACAAAGCAAAACGTGTGCCTGAGGTTGCTGTCTTGGATGTAGCAGACCAGATGTAGATGCCTTCTGTAGGCAACTGTTGGCATTGGTAACTGAAATTCTGTTCCACTGGGCAAGAAAGTGGTGATTTACATGTGCTTGTGGAGTGTTTTGTATGTGCTAAAAAAAATGTCAGTAAAAACTGGAAAGAATACACTGTATCCAGACAAAAACCCTGATCAGTATTGTTATCAAAAACAGGGTGAGAGGAAATGAAGGACTTGGGAAGAGTAAGGACAGAGTTTAAGAATAATGGAATAAAATCTGTTTTTATATTGGTTTTCTTTCCTTAAGTTAATGCATTTTGCATTTTCCCTGTCTTTTTTTTTTTTTTTTTTCATCCTGTTAACAGCATTCCACACTAGAAAGGCACAAAGCTGACAAACACATGTATGCTGAAATGGGGTATAAAAAAAAATTCACAATTTAAGCAAATATTTACTAGCCAATAATTATTAGTTAAGACTGATATTGACTTCAGCTTGGAAACCTAATAATATGCCCAACATGGAGCAACTGCATTGTTCTGTTGCACTCAGGGGCAGCCTATGGGAGTAGCACACTCTGCTCTCTCTGTCCCTCTGCTCTGTCTCTGTCCCCAAATAGAGCAGGTCTGCTGTACAACAGAAAGCAAATAATCCTATTTCATAGGTCTCTACCATGTATTATACTGAAAATAGCATAGGAAGATATACAAACCATATGGTTATCCATTCTAAAGTATATCCATTTTATTTATCTGCTAGTGTGGCAAAAAAAGTGCTTTGGGACATGCTAGCAAGCAAAGGTGGGGCTACACACATTACTCAGTGAACAGTTTTTGTCTTCCTAGTTCTCCGTCTGCCTCCCTGCTGGTCACAGCTGTACAGTGTTCTGAAGAAGTCCTTAAACTGAAATCCTCTCAGTTTGGTCAAGAAATTTCCCAAGGCATTTCTGTGATGGTCTCTTAATCATTTTTATTCCAAACGAAGGCCTATTTTTCTGACTTTTCAAGGCATCCTTCCAATTCCGTGGTAGCATGCAGTTTGGGAAAAGGTGATCTGTGCAGTTTGGGATATATTTTTGCAAGAACATCTCTGAGATATCTTTGAGTTTAAGCAGCAAGAGATCTTTCTAGCTCATTAGCAATTAGAAAAAAATGGAAAATTTCACTGATTTTTTGAATTCTGAAAAATGCAATAGAAGAATAGTTTGGAGTCAATAAAGAGCTAGCATTTCAGCTAGCATTTAAAGCTTCGTTTCTGTTCAAAAGTGTAAGCTTTTTTTTTTTTTCAATTATGCTCAATAACATTTTAAAATGAAAACTTTAGCTATTAAACGAACAATTTATGAATTCACAAATACTTTCAATGTTTGCAAAAATCTGTAGTAAGTGGTAGAATGGTTAAAAGTGTTCTCTTTAAAAATAATTTTAAAATTTTTGCAGGTTACCCATTTTGCTGTGAAAGGTGCTAGTCCCTGACAGTTTGGATTTTTCTAGATAGCTGTTTCCAGTATTTGCTGTGATTTTCTAATTATAACTCCCACAGCTCTCCTTCTCCTTCTTCCTTGTGTGAGCATTTTACTAGTTTCTTGAGAAAGTAACTAAGAGACTGGCCAGGACTTTTACTTTCAGCCTCATTCTTATCAGTTGCCACCAAATTTACTTGTATTCTCCTTTATCCCATACTGCAGGGCTAGCTTTCCCACATAGTTATTTTGTTCTGTTTCACATATATGTCTTCTGCCATCACAGAATCACAGAATTTCTAGGTGGAAGAAACCTCAAGATTATCGAGTCCAACCTCTGACCTAACACTAACAATCCCCACTAAACCATATCCCTAAGCTCTACATCTAAACATCTTTTAAAGACCTCCAGGGATGGTGACTCCACCACTTCCCTGGGCAGCCCGTTCCAATGCCTAACAACTCTTTCGGTAAAGAAGTTCTTCCTAACGTCCAACCTAAAACTCCCCTGGTGCAACTTTAGCCCAAATCCCATTGTCCTGTCACCAGGCACGTGGGAGAACAGACCAACCCCCACCTCACTACAGCCTCCTTTAAGGTATCTGTAGAGAGCAATAAGGTCGCCCCTGAGCCTCCTCTTCTCCAGACTGAACAAGCCCAGCTCCCTCAGCCGCTCCTCGTAGCACTTGTTCTCCAGACCCCTCACCAGCTTCGTCGCCCTTCTCTGGACTCACTCAAGCACCTCGATGTCCTTCTTGTAGCGAGGGGCCCAAAACTGAACACAGTACTCGAGATGCGGCCTCACCAGAGCTGAGTACAGGGGGACGATCACTTCCCTAGCCCTGCTGGCCACACTGCTTCTTATGCAAGCCAGGATGCTGTTGGCCTTCTTGGCCATCTGAGCACACTGCTGGCTCATATTCAGCCAACTATCCACCAATACTCCCAGGTCCTTCTCTGTCAGGCAGCTTTCTAACCACTCATCTCCCAGCCTGTAGTGCTGCTTGGGTTTGTTGTGCCCCAGGTGCAGGACCCGGCACTTGGCCTTGTTGAACTTCATGCAGTTGACCTCAGCCCATCGGTGCAGCCTATCCAGATCCTCCTACAGAGCCTTCCTACCCTCAAGCAGATCGACACATGCACCTAACTTGGTGTCATCTGTGAACTTACTGAGGGTGTATTCAATGCCCTCATCCAGATCATCGATAAAGATATTAAAGAGGACCAGCCCCAGTACCAAGCCCTGGGGAACACCACCAGTGACCGGCCTCCAACTGGATTTGACTCCATTCACCACGACTCTTTGCGCCCGGCTATCCAGCCAGTTTCTAACCCAATGAAGCGTGCGCCAGTCCAAGCCAAGAGCAGCCAGTTTCTTGAGGAGAATGCTGTAGGAAACTGTGTCAAAAGCCTTGCTGAAGTCAAGGTAGACCACATCCACAGCCTTTCCCTCATCCACCAAGCGCGTCACTTTGTCATAGAAGGAGATCAGGTTTGTCAAGCAGGACGAACCTTTCATAAACCCATGCTGACTGGGCCTGATCGCCTGCTTGCCCTGCAAGTGCCACGTTACGGCTCTCAAGATAATGTGCTCCATGAGCTTCCCTGGCACTGAGGTCAAACTGACAGGCCTATAGTTCCCCGGGTCTGCCCTCCAACCCTTCGTGTGGGTGGGCGTCACATTTGCTAGCTGCCAGTCAACTGGGACCTCCCCCGATAGCCAGGACTGCTGATAAATGATGGAAAGCGGCTTGGCCAGCTTCTCTGCCAGTTCTCTCAGTACCCACGGGTGGATCCTATAGCTTTATTTATGCCTTGGAATAAAGAGTAGAATATTTTTATGCCTTCCCTCAGCTTCCTTTTAGGTACTAGATGCATTTCTTACTTCTTCGATTAGACCATATCTTTATGTGTAGCATTTATTCCTCCCTTTCGGCTTTCTGTGCTAGCATATACCCTTGGGTCTCTGCCACTCTGGTCTATCAGCATACTTCATCTATCAGGAGGCCTTTCAGCAAGTTCAGATTTTATCTTTCTGCTCTACATAAAATGTCTGTTGCTGTCTGATGCAAAGTATATTTTACATTAACATCATTAACTTCCGTGAATCTTACAGTTATATCAAGCACATGCTCAAGTGTTATGCTAATAGAGGCACGTTGGCTTGCTGAGTCATACCCTAAAATATGTTATCTCTTTTTTAGGGTAACTATTTGGGTACTCAGGAAGGCCAGATGATATTTCTCTGTAGCCCAGCATTGTCTTTGTCTGTCTTGTTTGCCCCTTAGTTCTTTTATACCTTTTATTCTCTCACTTCTTCAGCCCTCCACTGCATTTCATTTCAGTTCATTCTTCTCAGTAATCAGTTGTTTTCTTCCCCTTTTCTTTTTCTGAAGTCTTCTTCCCACCTTTCCAGGGAGGGATTTGAGGTTTTACCAGGGCTAGCTTGATGCCCAACTGTAAGGAGGAGGTAAAGGGCTGGTGGTAACTGGATGTGGGTATTTTCTCAGCTTTAGATAGCTGGTCCAAAGACGTCCTGAGCTATGACGTTACTGTGTTTTTAATAAACATTTACAGATTTTTCTTCTCTGAGCTTTTTAACTGCCTTTTGAATCTGTGCAAATTTTTAATGCAGACATAATCTTGCGGCAGAGAGTTCAACAATGTAATACGAATTGTGTGAAGAACTCTGTATATTTTTAATTTATCATCCACTAGTTTCCTTTGGTATTTCCTAACACTGTAAGATGCAGGTGAACAATTCCATTCTTCATTCTGCTCCAGAATTTATAGGCTCTTCCCATATCTACCCTTCAGATATTTTTCAGGCTGAAGGCTGTTTAGAAGTCCTTAAATGCCTTTGATAATGTGTCTCTCTTTGTACATCTTCTTGTTCTTTATCCTTTTAAAAGGTGGAGAGACTATGGCTGCACATGTACTGATTATGACCTGTCGTAATGAAATTTCCTGTTTTGTTCTCTTTTCCTTTCTAATGTTATGGATTACTGTTTTCATTTTTGACAGTGACGGAACAATGAGATGGCTTTTTCATAAAACTGCCTGTTGTAACTCTGTAAACTTTTTGAATGGCAGTATCTATTTCATAATCAATCACTGTGTATCTACAACTGGGCTACTTATTCCAGTACTTACTGTTCAGCTTGAATTTATGTTCAGCTTCATCTGTTCTCTTACTGTCTAGTCATGAAGTACCATGACATAGTTTTGCAAGTCAGGTTTCCATTTTGCTACCCTTATTCAGGGTACCTTAGTAAAAGAAAGGGAAAGGGTATGAATATTCAGTTTACAGAGTTTGCCAATGGTGCTGACATGGTAGTTTCCTTCCCCTCTTTTTCCTGAATTGACCTTTCTGCTGTTTTTATATTTCTCCTTTTCCTTTCACTATATAGCTTATTTTCTGAATGTACTTTTCTTCCAGATTTGTAAGTCCATTTATTGGGAATCAGAAAAAATGAAGTACAAAGCATGTGTTATGGTAGGACTGGATGGGAAGCCATGAGGGGAGCGAAACTTTCTAGTGATGTTAAAAGGATGTGTTGTTTGAAGTTTTGAACATACCCTAGTTTTCTAGTATGTCCAGGAGATTTTAATAGCATCACTTTAAATAGCTGAAAATAATTCAAATGAACTGTTTTTAAATACACACTAGTACATAATCAAGGCTAGATGAGGTAGGATATATCATGCTTGCTATGCACTGTAGCTAACTTTGTGCTCATATTTGTCATTATTTTTGTTTTTGTTACTTATTCTTAACCTGCATATAAATCAAATGTACTGTAGGGCAAGTACAAAGCCAAATGTCCTGCTTTAGTGAACTCATCAAACAATGACTCCAAAACCGTCTGTTTTGTTTGTCCCATACTGTTGGCACTGGAAACTGTGTGCTTGGCTCAGTTGCTCCTCTAATTGCTCACGACTGTAATATCATTTCCAAATTTTATATGCTCTAGGACCCACTGTCACTTTGAGATTGTGGGTAACTTTCCTGGAAATTTAACTAAATAGCTGGTGTGTGATATACACTCCAACACATACTTTTATATTCTCTCTGAGAATTATCTTCTGTGTATGGATTGAAAAGATTACTTAAACTAACACATTTTATAATATTTGTTGTTTCAGTGTGTTTGCTTGACATTTTTCAATGTCAAATATACTCTTCTTATTTGAAATTCAAGTTCAGGCTAAACTTGAAAAAAAAAAAAAGAAGGTAGCTTTGGATTGTAGTGGAAAACAGTAATTAGCTCTTCAGACTATCTTCCTGAAAATATTAATCTTACTTGAGTATCATACATACACACTCACAAATTTGATTAAATTATTTGACTTGCACTTCAGGAATTGACCTGGGCAGATTCAGCTCAAAAGATAACATTTTTCTCTCAGACTGAACAAATGTTTTTTAGATTGAAAATGCCTGCCCAACTTTAGTAACTAGCACTAGTAGAATCACCTGCTTCTATTATTACACTGGAGAACAGAATCAGCTAATTTTAGTCAATAAGCATTATCCCTATTTTTAAGTTCTTGATGAAGAGTAAAAAATAATCAAAAAAGTCCAAAACACTAGACTTAGTTTTACTTTTGCTGTTGTGATAAATCTTGTGAAATAGTGGTAGTTATATATTTTCCTCTCTTAACAGGTATTTTATATTTTTAGGTTCAATAATACTCACATATAAAACAGATTAAAATTATGTTGAAGAAGAAAGAATATCAGCTTCAGAGCAGCAAAAAATATTAGAATTTATAAATTGTAGTCATGCCATTTTGACCATCGGTAATTATACTATTTTTATGTTAATGCAGAAACCCCTTGAAAGGAGTATTTAAGCACTAATTATCTACTTACAAAAGAATGGCTCTGGAAATGCAGTGAAAAACATTGAGCTGTGTAGGGATTTAGAACAGATGTCATTTTTAAAAGACTGGGCATACTAAAAAAAGTGTTGGTTTTTATTGCATTTCTTAAATGTATTATGGCTCAGATCCGTTTCTACATCTAAGGCTCAGACAGTATGGTGCAGAAAAGCAGAAAAGTGCACTGCAACACACTCTTCCATTATTTTTCCAGTTCTGGGGATTTAATGTATTCTGAAGACTTTTGAGCATTAAACTAGCAGCCAGGAGTCTCAAGAAATATTTAAGCTGCATGCCTGTACTGGGAAGATGAGCCAGAGCAACTGCTTTCCAGATATGCTTCCCATGCTAGTGATGAGAAGCTGTAGGAGCTCTGGGAGTGGTAGTTGCTAAAGGACTTTTCCTTCATTCCATTGTTCCAAGTACATTTATGCCTTTTATTTTTTTTTTCTTCACTTTGTACTTGCATTGAGGTTGCTGCTTTCCACTGATACAGCAGATCGTAGCCAGCCTGCAAGATTCTGAGCCTCTGGGATGGCTCATGTAAAAATGGCTTGTGGTTTTCATAAATATTGATATGTCTGAACTCCCCAGTTTAAGCAAGTGAGTAAATTTATCCAGCCTTATTCTGGACCAGCAGACAAGTGTAGCTTTAGGACAGTGAGACCCAGAAGTGAACAGAACAGCCAGGGAAGTGAAAGGTCTGGAATATAATTCTGCAAACTCGGATTGCCTCTGGCTGAGATATTTGCAGGAGCCTGAGGAAGACAGGCAACCAAATTCTATTTAGTCCTCTTCAGATTTGACAGCCTCTTCATTGTTCCCCCTTGTAAAATTGTGAGAATGATGCTTGATCCACCTACCACATGAATGTGTTGGAGGATTAATGATTCTCAGCACAGCACTTTGAACACCTATTAACAAGCACTGTCTGCAAACATTAAACATTGTTATTAGTGCTGTGCACCTCATACAGTGATAGGACACACAGTTCTTTGTAGTCTTCCCTTGCAGAAGGTGATAACTGGGAGATACTAAATTACCTCTGTGGGATCTGAAGATCTGAACAGGAATCTGAATCAGGGTGTAGAGAGATCCATGTAGGAAGTCTAAAGTATTTTTGTTATTTTTTAACATAGTTCTCTATTTCCTTTGCTTTCATTGTTCCCAGATACATGTTGTAAACCAAAACTAGAATACTCTAAAGGGCAAAAAACCCATTGTAGAAATTTATTTCCTCAGAAAGGTTTATTATTTAATACTATAACTTTTGAGAAAATAGCAGAAGAAAATATGTATGAAAATGAACCCAATGGTTTATATAGTTGGGGACTCTCAAAACATTGATTGCCATAATCTAAGGGGGCATATCAAAGGAAGGCTGAGGCAAACCTTACAGCTGTGCAATTTTTTTGACATCTGTTACTGACCACTAGTGGATGGAAGATACAGAGCTACATAATCTTGTGATGAGACTCACTGCAGCTACTCTCATGGTGTTGTTTGCAGTATTCATAGGGTTGGGTCTGTGTCATTACTAGGTTACTAAATAAACTAGGCTAGAAGAAAGCCATATTCCCTTTAGAAGTAATTTTGGCCAATTATTATGCATGTGTGTTTGTATAAAACAGAGTATATCAAATAATTTAAGTTGGACTATTAGCTGTTTGTTTGTTCGTTTACCTTTATCTACTTAGTTAAAGAAATTCTGGTTTGCAAATGTGAGCAATATTATGAGTTTGTTGTTTTAGTGTTTGATACAATTACTGGCTTTCACAATGCAAGAGTGTCTTGATCTTGCAGGTTATAGATGATTTAGGAAGGAGTGTTCATTTACAATATTATTCCAGATTACACACCATACAATAAGTATGTTAATGTGAATTTCCCAGACGTCAGCCCCAGTGTTTAAACACAGAACTGTCAAAGAGATGCTAAAAAAAGCAATCCGAGACAGTTATGCAGTCTTTTTACTGTATCACTCACTGCTGCATTCTAAAAGGTTGAAATGAGAGGGAGAAAGCATTAAGTGGGCACTTATATGTTTGTCACTGCTTTTAATGAATACTAAAAATTCTGCTCAGTACAATACTGGGAGAGAAGCAAAGCACATCTGCTTGTACAAGTTGGCATTTATCTCTGTGAGCTGTAAGTTGATAACAATTGTAAACTGCAAAGGAGGTCACTGGTTGGTAAAGATGCCTAACCTCTTTGTACAAGAGGAGTCTGGAGTATAAACATCATGCATTTGCTTTTGAATTATTTGCAGTCTTTATCTAATTTAGGAAGGAGAAGGCTTGCTGATAGAATGGGATGAACCTTTAAGCACATAGAAATCTACTTTGAATGAACTCTCATGCAGAGAAATAGTAAACAGAGACATCGCTCAGTGCTTTGCATTATGCAGTTTGTAGTTCAAGTGACAGTCCCCCAGCATTTCAAATTATTTTGTAAAAATTATGTTCACTATAAAAGGACCTGTGGTAGTTTAGAAGTTAAGAATTGCTGTAATAATTTTCTAATTGGTGTATAAAACCACAAAAAATTAGATGTTCAGTTGATTTTCTTAATTGGTAATCTACAGTAATGAGAGGAATAAACAAAGATGTTACTAGCGAAACAAATACACATATATGTTCTCATACACATTATATTACCAGAGCTATTATCAGATTCTTGTATTAACCAAACAAAGGCTAAGAATATGTCTGAGGAGTGCTTGCTACAACTGACAAAAGCCCTATATATATAGTTAAAAAGTTGTTAAGGTGATAACATCTTTTGGCTATATATGTAAGTATGATACCCTAGGCTTTTCAATAGTAAAATAATCTCAAAAAATAAAAAATTACATTGGTTTAGAAGGTTTGGGGCAGATTTTTGTCTGTGTGATGAACTGTTCTGGAAGCAGAATCACTGCTGCTAAACTTCCTAGATTTTGTCTTGCAGACCTTCTGTGGGATCTTAGGTATATCCTAAGAGTTGTCATCCCTTTGAAGCCTCATGTTCAGAATGGAAATTAATCTACTAGGCTCTTACTTTTGGGAAACTCAAGGGAACATAATTACCTTTGAGGCCTCTACTACTTTGCCTATTGTAGTAAATGACTTTTGAATCTGTTGGGCAGGATATTGAGAGATGAGGGTACAGAAGTGTAAGACACCATGCTTCTATACCATTACAAGTTTTGTATTGATAAAAGGGTAAGAAAAATATACCCTTTTCTAAAACTGCTGAATTAAGTGCAAGAGAATGTGTCTCCAGCATTTTTCTGCATACAAATGAAGATTGCAGAAACAAAATGAGAGGGAAAAATGAGGCAAAAGATATGAAGAACTATGTAGCAGAGCAGGAAAAGGAAGGAAAAAAATCCTCTTAACCCATGTTAAGATAATGGCTGGAAGACTAAATTGTTGTTTGGAGCCCCATTCCAAACTGGCAGAAGGCAAATGCTGGATGTGTCCTGAAAGAGAAAGCCCTGAAGCCCAGGACTGAATTGGAGCCAGTGTGTTTCTGACAGAATTTTAATGTGCAAACATTTCTGTTGATTCCAATTCCAAATAGGATTAAGTGGCTAGAGGTTGATTATGGAGGAAGATATTTTTTATTTTGTTCAAGTTAGGCTTTCCAGGAGAGGAAAAAAATGAATTTTTCCTTAGAAGTGAAATTTTTATTCACTCTAAAATATTTTTAAATGACATTTTGTTTCATTTTGTTTCCTTTGTAATTCCAGAATCATTACATGAATTTCCTAATATATCCCATTCCATTGAAGTGGTATTTTAATTATTTTAATATGGAAGGTTATTCAAATAAAATTTTTCAACCAGGTCTAGTTGTAGTTCATCACCAGGTTACAGAGTTACTTTAGCAGAAGCGTCTCAGATGTGAAGAACAGGGAGATTCCCAGTCTTCAGCAAAAATTATTGTCATTATTTGGCTAGTCAAAATAAGAAATCAGGATAAAAATGTAGCTTTCTCCCAAATTCCCCAAATTCAAAACTTAACTTTTGTTGTTGTTTGTTTGAAAATACATCTTTGACTCCCATAGCATATGTTCTTTAATGTATTTCTTGACACTTCTGAAGGGCAGATCTATTTCTTGCATGTTTGCTGCCTTAATTTTACGGGAGAATTAATTTTGTTCTGGATATGTGCACAGAATTCCTGTGACAGATAAATTCTCTTTAATATCTTTGTATACGCAGAGCTTCTATATTAAAACTGAGTTTGCTACCTGCCCACCAGGAAGACCATATGCTAGCATCAAATGTTAATTGGTTATCAGCTGGGTATTAGTCCTGCTCATCTGCTAAATGGGTAGTACAAGAAACTTATACTGAAGTTAATGGAACATACTCTCTAGTCCTGTTAAATAGCTTTTCTACCATAGATTTGTTCTGTTAGAATCACTACACAAAATGAGTATTTAATTTGTTTCAGCATTACAGGCTCTTTAAAATTCTTTTTCATTTTCCAGTGTGAACTTGGAGACACAAAAGATAGACGGGACTTGTGGAGGTCATCAAGTCCATCCTCCTGTTCAAAGCATCTGTAGTTACAGTAGACTGCTCAGAGCCTTGTCCAGTTTAATTCTGAACATCTCCAAGGATGGAAATTTCACAGCTGCTCTGGGCACGTCTTCTACACTTTGACCATCCTAATGGTATTTTTTTTTCCTTAAATTGAGTTAAGGAAGTGGATTTAAGGAAAACAACTCAGTAGTTTTGTTGAATGAGGTTACTCCATCCTAGGTGCAGGTCTTTGCATTCACTTTTGATAAAGTTTGATGTTTCTGTCAGCCCATTTTTCCAGCTTTTGGATATTCATTACTATAGCAGACCTGCCTTTCTCTTTGTTGGCAGATCCATGCCCCTAATTTTGTGTTGTCTGCAAATGTGCTGAAAATGCACTCCATCTGATCATCCAGGCTGTTAGTAAAGATGGAGAACAGCATTGGTCTCAGAATTATTGGCTGAGGATAACTATAGTGACTGACTGCCAGCTGGACTTTGTACCATTGATTCTGGCCCTTTGAACCCAGTGATCCAGGCAGTATTCAGCCATCCATATCTCACCAATTTAGCCATAAGGATGCTATGAGAGAGTGTCAAGGGCTTTGCTGAAGTCCCAGTGAACAAAATCCAATGCTCTCCCTTATTAATGGAGCCAATCATGTCCTCTGAGAAAGCAATTGTGTTAGTCAGGCATGATTTGCCTGTGTTAAATCGATGATGGATATTCCTGCTAACCTTAATGTGCTTAGAAAATGACTTTGTGGGTGATTTGTTCAATAATTTTCCCAGACCTGATGTGAGGCCTGCTGGCTGGTAATTCCTCAGATTCCTCTTCTTGCCCTTCTTGAGGATGGGTGGTTCATCTGCCTTTTTCTAGATATTGGAAACTTATGTGATACCCCTGATTTTTCGAAGATGATAGACAGCCTGTGTCCATCTATTGCAACACTTCAGCTGCAAGCTTTCCCACTATGGCTCCATAGCCTCAGAGATGTCACAGCTCTCCACCGTGTGTGGAATTCTCCTTCCTCCTGGTAGTACTCTATGTTGTGTGTCTGCATATAGGTACCTGAGAAGAACCACAGTCAGGCTGCTTTCACAAGGGCAATGTGAGACCCTTCACCATCCTGTGCTGCTTCCTCACTGCCTCGAGCTGCCCCCAGCTGCCCCAGCATCCCAGCTGCTTCCTCACTGCCCCCATGCCTTTGCTTCATGGTATGACAACCCTTTCCCCAGCACACCTACTTTGAAACCCTTCCTACTGCATTCCTACTGAACCTTTTGGCAAGGACACTACTGACTAAGTTTGCCGAGGGAATACCACCCCTGCACAATAGCCTTTGTTCTTCAGAAAGGGCGCTGTGTGTTTTTTTTAAAAAGGTGATTTCAGCACCTGCTGCACAACCAGATACTGACTATGGGATGCACCCCCTTCCACCTGAGCTGTTGAACCCCTAACTGGGAGGATTGAGGTACCACTGGGGCTCCATCCGCTTCACCCCTGGGCTGTTAGTCACTCTTAATGCATTCAGGTTCATTATAATGGTGTCATTACAATGAACTACATGGCTGAGTGTTAGGGAAACTTTATATTTAACATATGACTATTTTGGAAAGAAAAAGGAAAACAGCTTAGCAAATGAAAATGCTACTCAGTGCTCAGGCTTGTTTTTATGGAGTTTGCAAATGGAAGACAAAGGGACCCCTCTGCACTGTAGCCCTTGGTAGGAATCATTCTTGCCAAAGCCAGGAAAACCTTCACGAGTGGAAATTCAATATTCTCAGCTCAGTTTATTGAAAAAAGGACAGGAAATGTTCCTGATGTCATTTCAACCCATCTTGCCATTAGCATCTACGAGCAGGTGTGGGAATAAACTGGTCAACGTAGAAGTGTTTGAATGATCTCTGATCAAGAGCTACTTGCACAGAAGATAGTAGATGGAAAAGTGGTTGTTCTCAAGTTATGGGCACGTGTAGAAACTCAGGCTGTAGAACAGCTGTTGGGCTGTGTGCTCTTGGAGAGGTCTTGGTCCTAGCCAAGAACCAAACCAGGACTAGAAATTGTGCCATAGTCTATGCCTAGAGTTGGAAACCTATATATTTGTTTTGGAAGGACATGCTAGAATAAGAAAATACAAAATAATTTAAATATAATGAGAAAAAGTAAAAAGCTGTAGGTAAGAAGTAGGAAAGAAAGTTGCTGCTCTGAGGTAGTTTTCAGATAAATATCGATCAGATATTGCTAATGCTTGCTTGGTGGATCTTTAAACTCTAAAAAGCAGTTGTAACATTAGCAGTTTCTCAGGATTGTGTTTACACACCATGTTAGATTGTGTTCCTGCTAAAGTGAGGTGGTACTGGTACCTTTTAGGTCAGTGGTATGAGGATTGTGCCTTTAGTGCAGCAAGATGTATAGCATTCGGTGCTGACTTCTGCATGTGGACTAGCCATAAGAATTGGTAAAGTACTCATCATGCTGGAAGCAGGGAAGGTAGGAAATGTCAATAATATCATGGTCTGATAGCTGAGAATCTTTGTCTGTATGCACTTAATTGAGCTCTTATACATATAGTTGTACATGACATGACAGCAGCACCCAGCCAAAAACAGGGTTTCAAAGATTTCCTTCTAAGGTTAACTTTGCACTCTAAGTGTTCCTGGTGTAAAAAATGAAACATATTTGTAAGTCTTCAAAGAACAAAGTTGAAGCAAAATACTGTTAAATTTATGTACAAAAAATAGCAGCAAAAATACCTCTCTGTGTTAGACAAAAAAATAAGATTTAAAGGGTAAAGAGAGCTTGTGGAGACAAAGAGAGGGAAATAGGTTTAGCAAGCTGCCACCTGGTATGGAATGAAAGGAAAAGAAAGGAAAAAAACCTGAGTTGCAAACTCATCAAAAACAGAGTTGTTAATTGAAAAGCTGACAGACCTGTAACTGCAGCAGTGCTTCTGGCCGCCACTGTAATAAATGTAACTGTACATTTAGAGTAATTTGCTAATTTGCCTAAGTAACACCCACAGACAGCAACATGACATAAATACATTAGTGGAAGCAACAACTATAACCAGCTCATGCAGGTTGCTGGCTGCTAGATGGATGGATCAGATGAGCTGAAAAAGATTTACACAACGGAATAGAAATGGAATTGTTAACAATATTGTGGAATATTTTTTTTCTTTCTTTTTTTTTTTTTTTTCTTTTTTTCCCAAGAATGCTCCAAGGCCTGTAGATGCCATACATATTGTAGCATGTAAATAACATTTTTAACTTATGTGTGCACCACCTAGAAAACTTGTAGAAATGGAGTACACATCTGCAAAACATGAAGCATTTCAGAAGCAAAAAATTGCCATATTTATATTTCAAGTAGTCTTCCAGTTAAATAATGAACTCTCAATGTGTAATAATAAATATCTGAACAGAGTTTCTGGCAGTACCTTTTCTAAAGGCACATATGTATTGGGTCCACAGGAAAGACTGTAAGATGAAATTTCCTAATGCAGGTGTTAGAAGTGCCTGGAAGTTACATTTAGGAGTTACTCATATTTTCATTTGTCAGACACTGTGTTCAGCCACATGATATCTCCTCTGGATTAGTGCTGTTTGATCTCACTTCTTTCTGGAGCTCTGAATCACACTGTTGAATTTTATCCTTCAGTCCTACTAATGCCAACTTCTGCCTCTGTATATGGTCTGGTAACTTACATTCTCTAAACATCCTAATTCTGGGTTAGGCTTGGGATCATCACTAAAGGTGTATATAATGTTACAAATAATACATTTTTAAAATTAGAAATTATAAGATTGTCACTGTGCCAGGTTGGTCTCTTTTTCAATAAAATACGTACTACTTCTCCCATTCTCCTGTTCTGACTGTCTTCATCCTGATGCAAATAAATACTACAGAAACAAAGTAGTGAGTGCAGCTTTACACAGTTTCCGCCTTTGCTTCCTCTCAGATATATGTATAAGGTTTCTGCTGATCTTTTTGGGACAGGTGATTGCTGCTTCCACGTGCAGAGTCCATTTGATAACCAAACTTGGAGTTGGGTGGAAAGTTTCTATTGCAGTGCTGCTCTAGGAGAGCCTATGTGTGTGGGCATATATATTCTTGCCTTCAGCAGGAGGTTGTTAGGTTTTTCACTAAATGCGGGTTGTAAAATATTCTCCAACATGAGTCATTTAAAATTATAGTCCATGGGTCTAAGGAAGTCAGTGAGAAAATGGAACAGAGAAAAAACAGACAGAGGCAAACTTTGAAACTCCTCCTGGGGATGTGGAATTCTGACAGCAAAGCCCAAGCCCTGTCTTGCGTGATGGCTTGGTCCTCATATCAGGGCAAAGAGGGCAGCAAACCCCACTGGTTGACCCAAGCCTTGAGTTGATGAGACCTCCTCAGTGCAAGCTGATAATGACTGCAGGTCTGGGAAAAGAGAACTGGGATTATTTTTTCAAGTGTTGTGGACAGTTTCCTTTGAACTGTAATTTCTGTCACTGAGTTGTCATCACTGTCACAGTAAGTGATACTTGCAACACAAACGGCAATTAAATAGGAGTAAATGCTAGAGCAGAAGTCTGTAGACCGTTATTTAAGGTTGCATTGAAAGTAGTTTCAACACATTAATGCTAAGCAAGCTAAATCGTACCGTGCCCTGAAAAAGACAGTAATGTCATTTACCTGAAATCACCAGGAATTATAGTAACACTGAGTAGGAATATGCTCAATTGTTTCAAATATGGGAGCATATTATAAGAATTGATGATAGTTTGTGAGTCTGTTTTTTTTTTTTGTTTGTTTTGTTTTGTTTTTTAATTGGATTTTCCATAAGACAAGTAATTTGTTTGTTTTTCACTGTTTTAGGTAGCCTGCCCTATGAATACAAGATTGTGATAGCAGGAAATCATGAATTGACCTTTGACCAGGAATTCATGGCTGACTTAATCAAGCAGGACTTTTACTATTTCCCCTCTGTTTCTAAGCTGAAGCCAGAAAGCTATGAAAATGTACAGTCTCTTCTAACAAACTGCATCTATCTTCAAGACTCTGAAGTGACCGTGAGGGGATTCAGAATATATGGCTCCCCTTGGTAAGCAGGTTTTTAAGCACACATAAGAAAATACCATTGACTGCTGTCACATCAGCCATTTTGTATGCATTCAGACATATTTGGATGACTGTGTTAGGAAGAAAAATAATACTTGGTTTGATAAAATTTTATATATTGTCTTATAATTAATCACTCTTGTGGTGAAATTAGATACTTGCATAGAATAGGTATTACTAACCAAAAAATGATGGGGAAAAGATAGTGTGCTCCTTAGATTCTTACCCTGGAGAAGTTCTGTAATAGAGTCCATGTATTTTATTTTTTTTTTCTGTCATAAAATACGTTTTCAATACTTTGTGAGTTTATACAATTACAGGTTAATTTTATTGCAAGGATACATTCTTATGACAGTTTCTGTCCTACAGATGATATTTAAGGTTCATCGGTGTATAGAGTAGTCATTTAAAGCAGCAAGCTTGTTTCAGTATTTTATTTTATGAATTATTTTATTTTATTTTATTTTATTTTATTTTATTTTATTTTATTTTATTTTAAGAAATAAAATACTGAAGGCATTTTTTCAGTTTAGGCATTTTTTCCCCTTAACATCAGATTCTTACTTTCTTTTTTTACAGTAATAGCTTTTCTCAAGGTATAGTTGAGCTTCTAAATTAAAGTCAACAAATCGGTGGCAACCTAGTATTTCATGGATTGTGCTGTACTGCGTAGAGAGAACACTTAAAGCTCTTTGACAGTATCAGAGATAGATGGGTTTTGGCTTCGTGACCCTCACCTTTGACCTCATATGTACTTCTTCTGTGTTGCTTATGTTTCATTACTATGCCATTTCTGCTAACACAGTTATAAATTAGGTCTTTCATGAGCATTCGGTATACATTTAAAATAAGTTTAAATGTATTTTAAAAGGCAGGCTTTTAAGGGAATCTGTTACTCATCCTTGCAAAATTACATCAGGCTGGAATATAGCAAAGAAGTTGTCAAACCTGATGCATATACCCCAATGTGAATTTTCAGTGTGAATAAACTGTGAAATCTCTTGGATTTATTTATTTTTTTTTTAATGAAAATTGGCATTTTCCCATTTGGTTACTTGAGATGGGTGTTAATTTTCTCCATGCTTATTATTCAACATTTTTCTACATCAAATAGTTTCCCTCTAAACTGCACCCTTCTCTCCCTCTTAGACCTCCAGATCCTTCTGTTTTGTTTTTTTTTTCAAACTACCCACCTGCTGTGTTGTAGTTCATCTTCCTCTTGTGTCTATTGTGTATTCAATCAATGTACAATTTACTTAATTTTCCAAATTATTAGGGAAGATATTAGATGGTATCAGTCCCAATATTAACTTCTGAGAAATGCCACTTGGCATTTCTTCCCATTTTGATGTTCAAATGTACATACTGTAATTACACTCTGTTTACAATATGTGTGGCAACTTCGTATCTTCATTGCAATATTTGTAACCAGGCACCATATTTCCAGTGTCAGTAATAATTTTCCAGGCAGTAATGTACCTAAAGTTTCATTAAAGTCCAGATAAATTAAATCAAAGCAAAACACTATCTACAAAATAGCACTAAGTGGAGGCTAAAAGAAACCATTTGAACTTTCTGTGTTTGATTAGGGCTGTAAAAATCTGTTGAGAAAACATTTTTCCTCCCATTAAACCATAAATATTCCTGTAAAATCAGATTTGCTGCATTCCCTTTGTGCACCTATCCTGTGATTTTGCACAAGTTGTCTAGGATATCTGGCATGACAATTCATGAAAAAATGATTGTGTTTCATCTTTCATACATTCATTTAGATTTACTGTCATCCTTATTTTTTCTATTCTGTAGTGCTTCAGGTTATATCTTAGGTTCCACAGTATGTGTTTTGCAGTGCCACTAACTTACATGTACCTCCCACCACTTATGGTCCCAGAAGGTAAGTGTTGTAGAGGCCTTTGAAGATCTTCACCTACTGCATGTGGGAGAAAGTCTTGGTGATGGAACCTAGGCCAACGAAGCTTTTCTTTTTTATTTTATTTTTTTACCAGAGAGACCTGGTACCCACAGTACCCACACCTGGTACCCACATAAAAATCGGTGATGCTGCCCTAATGCTGAGAAGGGGAAGTGTAGTGGGAATCCACTGATTCCCTTCCTCTCTGCTTATTATTCCAGGGTTCTGTGACAAAAGTCTCTGGACAAAAGTCATGATGGTGCTTAACTTTGACTCTGCATATCCCCAGATTGCCTGCTTTACATCTGATTGAACACCTCTTTTCCCTTCTCCTTGCTTGGCAAGGTGGTTTGTCGTTTTGCAATTTTAATCCTTCCTGCACCAGCTCTGTTGGATTAGGCCTGGCATCATGATCATATTGTTCCAGCCAAACTCTTTTTTTGTTTGTTTGTTTGTTTGGTTTAGTTTGTTACTATGCAAGGCTGAATGAAGTTTCCCTGCTAAACAATGTCATGTCCAGTAAAAACAGCAGCAACAGCAACACAACAACAGTTTTTGGATGAAAAACAACAGTAATAGCAATAATAAGTTGCTCTTCATTATTCTATCAGAAGGCCACATGCAGAATTGGAAAAGTTACATCAGCCAAACCAACGGTCAGATAACTTAGAAAAAGCTATTGTATGGGGGTTAAACTGCCTGATTGATAAATTGAAGGCTGTAGTACAAGTCTGTGCCTAATGAGGACTACTGTTCTCTAGCATTACTTTTTGTTTCTATACTTCATTTGCCTGGAAAAGAAAGGTGTTTCCATAATCTCTGTGGGAAATTAATCACAGTTTCTTTATACATCATAACAGTAATGATAAAAACTAAGAAGTATGGAACTTTGGTGTACTTCTTGTGGAAATTTTTTTTTCTTTCTTTCTTTCTTTTTTTTTTTTTTTTGCATTTGCATCATGAATCCAGTCCTTTAGAAAATGTTCATGAGTCTAGTCAAGACTTCAAAGTTTAGAGTTCTTAAACTGCGCAGAGCACAACAAGAAAGCTAAGTTTCATGTAGTTGCTTGCTCAGTAACCTAAATACTTTATTTTCCAGCCTTGAAAATATGCGTATAGTTTTTTGTTGTTTGTTTTTTAATGGATTTGTTTGATTGGAGAACTGCCAGTTAGAGTTTCTGTTTGTTGTACCTGCATGATTCTAATTAGAAGGTGAGCTATCTAGAAATTAAAGATGGGGACCCCAGATCCTGCCTTTCTATTTCTGATTACACCCCTGATACCCTGTCTTACTTCACCCTTTGTAAAAATAAACGCTAGCTACAGATATCCCTCCTTTATAAAACAAGCTGATCAATATTTGCAAAGTACTTTGAAAACCCAGGAGTAAAGTCTGAGTGAATACAAACCAGCATTAATTTAGTGTTTTTACCTGTAGCCATCTGTGCTTTTGTGTGTGACCTATTCAGAATTAGATTATAGTTCTGCTTAAGATGTTTTAGTTGCAAAGTAACCATGAAAGCTCGATTGGTTTGCATAAGATGACAGTCTCTAAGGCCTTTTAACTATATGCCATTTGTGTATGGTTAAATATTTTCAATAGCACTTGGGTATATTGACCTCTATTCTTACCTAAAATTCAGTGGTTATTTTTAATTGCAAGAAGAAATGGGACACTGTCTTGTCTCAAAAACCAAAGCTATAACTCTCCTGGGCTTCAAGGGCAAGATTTCAAGTGCCAGATTGAGCCTCTACTCACTAAAAAAATTGACTGCCTTAAACATGAATTATACTAGTATTATAATCAAGCAGGAAGCAGCCATTTTGATATTCAAGCTGCAAAGCACAGAAGCTGCTGTTTAAAATTAGCATTTGCAACACACTGATATCTTGGAAGATCGGTATAAATGCTAGGAGAGAGGAGGATAAAAATATTTGGTACTTCATGAGAAACTTGGGAATTTTCTTTTTAAAAGATTTTAAACGTTTCCAGAGCAATCTTGAATTTTAAGGGTTTTCTGTGGCTACATTTGGCCAATAAGGCTGGTGCTCTTGACAGTCCACCACACAGTATTGACTCTCAGGTTTGGATAAGCAGAGGATCAGTAAGAATGTAATGTGTTGCCTTCTAGCTTAGCACAGACGCAGAACTGCATGGGTTTCTTTTCCTATATAAAGTCTGGACATGATGATTATTTTTTGTTTGGGTGTTTGTTTGTTTAAAGCTGGTCACAGAAAGATGCAGTCTGGTTTCATTCCAGCAAAACCTCGGACATGGCCAGAACACAATTCACAGGCCTGGAAGCAATCTTGCATCAAGAATTGCCATAGCTGCAATGAATATAAAACAAAGACTTTACTTCCTCAATAGTATTTATTGTAAATTGGAAAGTTTCTGATTGGAAAGTACTCTTAAACACCCTAATTCATTCTGGACTACTATGAGAAAAGCCAATAGGTAAAATAAATACTTTTAAAAAAAATGCTTCTATAAAATGTTCTTGTGACTGTTGGGCCTTCCAAAGCATGAAGCCATTTGTCAGGGGGGAGTTTATTTGTTTTTCAGTAACATGTAAAATCATAATGTATAGATTGCAGCATGCAGGAACAACACAGAGGTAGCAGAGTTAGCGGAGGTAGCAAGCAGCCTGAGGTGCTTTGAAGACTTGGCAGGACAGTCATGGCAGATGAGATCTAGTGAGAGTGATAGGCTTCCCTGAAGTGATGGGTTGGACTGAAGACCTCCAAAGGTCCCTTTTGAGCAATGTTTCTGTAATTGTAAATGCCACTATGGAGCTAGAACTAGGTATAATCGTTGATACCTGAAATGAACAGGTATCAAAAAAGTCCTTGCAATAGGGAGCTTTGATGTTGCTATCAAACTGCTGACAAGCAGTGGACAGTCCAGACAGGTGGTTTGAAAGTCAGAAAGCCAAAATAAAAGTGGAAATCTGAAACTGAATTGTAGCAGAACATCTTTTTTTTTTTTTTTTCTGTCAGCAGACTGAATATTATATCCATGGGGACATCGTTCATGGAACTATATTAATTAATGATTTTTGAACATTTCAGATATAGATCTCCAGCCTTCAATTATAGTTCATTACCCCCACAATGTAGGAGTTCTAGTGTTAGCTATAGCTAGAATTAAATACAATCCACTTGTGCCTTTGCACTGCTAAAGATTTTAATTGCACAATCACACACTGTTTACACAAAAAAAAAAAAAACACCCTGGTGCATTCACTGCACAAGATCTGCTGTGTTTTCTGAATGAGGCAACAATGTGTTAGTCCTTTTATGCTCATTGTTTAGAAACACCCTGTAAAAATAAATAAATTTAAAGGTGCATGTGTGCTTTTGTATCAACATGAGCACACCTTGCTGAGGTTCATACGTATACGTGTGATCCTGAGTGTTGCTACATCTGCTATGCTGCACGGGGTTTCAATAACAGGCTGAGACATGGCTGGAGCTTAATAAACTCTGCCGTACTACATATTTTTTAAGTCAAGTTTTATACAACTCAGTGAGTAAATAACATAGCTCTGTTCTTCTCCTCTTGCTTGCAATAACTAATGAGAAGACTTTAAGATGAATGAATTGACCACAGATCAATAATCAGAAGTTGTTTATATCTGGCAAAGGTTATCCTGCTGCCCCTCTAATGTCTAATACTACACCTCTGCCTTAAATTTATTGATAAGGTGTGCATTTGCAGAAGATCAGTTATTTTGTGTTTATGCTCTGACCTTGTGGAAAAGGGCAGGAATTCCCGTGGCATTTTCTATTACAAGGGGAACTACTGTGCATTAATGGTAAGGGTACACGTTTTACATGACATAGCAAGACAAATGTAAGTGACAGAAAGGAAGGCAACTTCTTCCTATCCATTGAATCTCCGTAATGCTTCTAAGCAGCTGTACAGAGCTGTAGGAGAAACTTCTGTCACCGTGTCCTGAAACAGGCATACAATGTGGCAGGGGAACCTTTTATTTCTCTTTGTGTGTGGTTTTTTTTTTTTTTTTTTCATTTTCAGCAACGTGAAAGAGGAAGGGACAATCAAACCCCTCTTGCCAAACGTGACCATTTCCTTATTCTAAATGACGTATTGTCTTGGATAACTTAAAGAAACCCTTTAGGATGAGATTGCCTCCAGACTCATTATTCAGAGAGTAGATTTTTGTTTTGCTTTGATTATCTGGAGGGATCTGTTCCTCTGGAACAGAACCTCATTTTATCTTTTTACACAATTACATTTTTTTTAGCATCTATGCATTCACATTTCCTCTTTCATTATTTTGTTATAGCCCATCTGGAACTTCAGAAACTTTTATTTCCCAGTCAGGGAGAATGGGAGAGCAAAGATTAATATCAGCCTAGAAAGTCATTTGTGACCATTTTTGCTGACGTGACAGATGCTCAGGCTGGACTCGTTTTGTTTTGCTTTGTTTTGTTTTCTGTTGTTGTTGCTTTTCTCCGATTTGTTTACACACAGACCAACATCTCTCATACAACATTTTTGTTCAGATAATGGGAATCAAGAAGGTTAGGGGTGTGCGTGTGGGGGGAGTGTACTGAGCATAACATCCTGGGCCAGGGCCATTCAGTGAGTTCTGACTGCGCCAGTGCAAGACACACTGATCTGCAGGTTGTGTTAATGAGTATCGGACGCCAGCTTCAGCCCAAAGCAACCTCAGCAAGGGCCCTATTCTGCATGTCATCACCCCACTTTGGTGTTAGGTCCTTCTGTAGACGTAGTGCAGGTCACAACTGTTCACAACATGCAGCCCAGTGTCTTTATCCAAGCTGTGTAGTCCAGTGTCATCAGTGGTGCCACAGATGTCTAACTCACCTGATATTTTTTCCTTGCCTGATTTGTTTTCTTTTAATCACAATGTAGGTGACTTTATTATACTTACTCTCAAACTCTATTGGCATGTGTACATGGGTCCTTTGGGCAGGCTGAATGGTGACTTCCATGTGTAATTGTAGTTGTTTCAAAGAGCATGCAAAGGACAAGATGAGGCAGACTCATTTTTGTTTCACACTGAGTCTAGCCTACCCAATCTGTAGGTCTCTATTTCAGTCCCTTTCTCCTCCATCTTTTCAAGAGCAGCTGTAATAGTCTCTTTCATTCCTCACTGAACTCAGTTTCCATCAGTAGAATAATGTAACAAAGATTTATAGATTCATTTCATGATAGGGACATGCTTACATTTTGCCATTGATGAATCATCTCATGTTTACTTTGCCAGACCTCGTACAAATCTTTACAGTCATTGAGGTGAGCATCAATTAAAATGAAACTGTATTAAAATAAAATATTGACTTCATTTAACATAATGTACCTCCCAAGTTGGGAGCATGGCTTACCCATATTAGAGCAAGCAGCAGCAGTGCAAAATACTATGGTGCACATTTCATTCTCTTTAAAATTCACAGAAAATGATTACTGTTCTTCTGCATCAGAATGACTGCTTTGATTCTTAAGTTCCCTTTCAAATCTGCAAAAAACTATTCAATACTTTGCACCTGAAGAAAACATGTAGAGAGGCTCAAAAATATGTGTTATTGGACAAAAACAAACCAGAAATGTATCTAAGTAAAATATCTGACCCTCATTTGTTCTCTCCTTTCTGCATCCTCACTTGGTCAAAAGATAAAAATACAAATAACTGAAGTGCAATTGCTTTTGTACTGTTATATAAAACAGTAGAATACCACTCTAAAAATCTTGCATTCATTGCATATTGCAGATTAAGTAATTTTTTGAGCAGGTGGCTTGTTTTCATGTTTAGCTCTGCCAGTGATGGAATTTACAGAATGCTGGATGTGGAAATACTACTGAGTGCTGGGTTTTGGTTGCTCAGAAATATGTGTTAATATTGGTGGATGTTCCCTGATTTTCCAAGTCAGGAGCTGTTTGGAGCTCTGTCTTTATTAGTGACATTGAGTTAGATGATATAAATGAGTAATTTAGGTACACAGATATGGTTCTAAAATAAAGTGAATATCATGAGTGGGAGGAATAGGTGCCACTCATTATTTAGAAATGAGGCATCTCAAGTTTCAGAAATTCTGGGGAAGAGGTTGGCTTCTAAGCCTACTTGATGTGGCTGTATTATTACAGTTAGAATGCTGAAGACTTTTTATTGATTCAGGCATTCAGTAAACGGTAGGTAAGGTGTGACTGATGTGTAAGAAATAACAACATGTTCAGAAGAGAGAAAGCAAAATTGATCATCCTGTTAAAAAATATTAATTACAGACTGCAGTGCATAGATGCAGGTTTAATTGTGTTTTAATGGAATGCTCGAGTGATATTTTTATTTCCTTTTCTGTACTTATCAGAAACTGTTTTCCATTTTGGAAAGTGCTGCTTCTAAAAACACTTAAAACTGCAATACACTGTAGTTTAGTTTGCAGCATATGGGAGATTGTAAGAAAGGTTTTTCCTGCAAAATGATTTTGATCTATTAAATTCAGCTGTTCAGGGGAGGTGGTGGGGAGAACTGTAAGATATTGAACTCTTGAAGAGTAAAAGGTTTTCCAGGGGCAGAAAGTGAGACTTCAGAGTGCATTCTGGCTGGTTTAACATCAGAAACAGATCACTGGATATTTTTTCTCCCCCACACTTTTTTTTTTTTTTTTTTTTACTAATGGCATTTTGCTAAAATTGGTGAATTTCATGTGGTAAACATGTCCTGACAAGCGTTCTCTTTTCAGGACTTGGAAACACAGGAAATCTGAGTCTCATTCAGTAAACCCTAGGTATATCACGGAATCACACAGACTCACAGAATTTCTAGGTTGGAAGAGACCTCAAGATCATTGAGTCCAACCTCTGACCTAACACTAACAGTCCTCCACTAAACCATATCACTAAGCTCTACACCTAAAAGTCTTTTAAAGACCTCCAGGGGTGGTGACTCCACCACTTCCCTGGGCAGCCTGTTCCAATGCCTAACAACCCTTTCGGTAAAGAAGTTCTTCCTAAAGAAGAACTATACAGCTGTCATTGCTCATATTAGCAATCATACTGAATTCAGGAGAGGTCTTTTTAATGAATACTGCCATACAGATTAAGCAACTGAAAAGAATTAGCCAGAATCATAAAAAAATGCTGAAAAAAATATGTATGAGGCAAAATCAAAATTTCTCAGACTGCAAGTGAATTTTCTGTAGCATGTTAAAGGAACATGGTTGTTGTTAACTAATAAGCAAGTAGCCCAACCTGCTGGCTGCTCCTCGTGGAGATGGCAGAGATGCAGCGGGAGGGAAGGAGGGAGCTGGTGGCCGCTCTTTGGCCATGAGGGCTCCCGGCACGAATTTTTTTTATTCTTTAAACTTGGGCCCCTCGCTACGAGAAGGACATCGAGGTGCTCGAGTGAGTCCAGAGAAGGGCGACGAAGCTGGTGAGGGGTCTGGAGAACAAGTCATACGAGGAGCGGCTGAGGGAGCTGGGCTTGTTCAGCCTGGAGAAGAGGAGGCTCAGAGGTGACCTTATCACTCTTTATAAGTACATTAAAGGAGGCTGTAGTGAGGTGGGGGTTGGTCTGTTCTCCCACGTGCCTGGTGGCACGACAAGGGGGAATGGGCAAAAGTTGCGCCAGGGGAGGTTTAGGTTAGATGTTAGGAAGAACTTCTTTACTGAAAGAGTTGTTAGGCATTGGAACGGGCTGCCGAGGGAAGTGGTGGAGTCACCATCCCTGGAGGTCTTTAAAAGACGTTTAGATGTAGAGCTTAGGGATATGGTTTAGTGGAGGACTGTTAGTGTTAGGTCAGAGGTTGGACCCAATGATCTTGAGGTCTCTTCCAACCTAGAAATTCTGTGATTCTGTGATAATTAAACTCTGCACTAGGTTATGTGAGTGAATGAAAGTGTAAATCTAACTACATGTATTGTAGCTCATAAATTAATCAAAGGCAGGCCAACGTGATAAATTCTAGCTGTTGTGTATTCCTGAGAACTTTTACTTCTCCATTTCCCATGAGATTTTTTTTTCAAGTGACAGCAATTTAGAATATTCATTATTTTCTTCCCTGTTAACAAATGTTCCAGAAAATGTTTTCTCTCAAAAAAGACTTCTCCCAAACATTGCCCAGGGCTGAGGAGTTTGGAACAATTTAATCTCTGAATAGTCAAAGAAAGAAAAAAACAGTAAGTCAAACACCGTTGTGTACTGCTTACACATACATGTTGGATATGGATCAATTCTCTAAGATGTTTCAAAGTGACCTCTCACAGAGTGAGCTTAGTCAGTTACTGAATGCAAAGATCCTTTGCATCCACTTTGCAGTTGTGTTCCTCCACTGTATCTGTACTGGAGTGCAGGAGGACATGATGCTATGTGTGCATGTGTATTTCTGTGTATGTCTGCTAAATATGGATCAGCAGTTATGTTTATTTCCCATCACATTTCGGCATAAGTGCTTTTTCTTGTAATGTCTGAATAAATGGTGTGGCTTTATATTTCTGCATATGACTGGAGATTTGCATTTGCTTGTTTTGTTGCAAATGTTTCTAGCTTTAGTTAAATTTGAGAGCAGTCGAAAAATATATTGCTTCAGTTTAATTAGGTTGGTAGAAAAAAGGTTCTTTCTTGGGTGATAATTATTAGTTGTATATTATTAGAAGTAGTATTGAAGTAGTTCACATTCAGTTACTTAGCAGAAATAATTGAATTTTCTGATCCAGTAAACTAGCTCACTTTGTATTCAGCTGGTTTTTAATTTAAGACCTATGGAAGAAGAGACCTGTAATCTCACTATAGGGAATTGGCTACACTTTCCTGCAGTTCATAAACCATGAGAGTGAAATAGCAATCCCCCACAGCAGTTTTTTGTTTATTTTTCTTTAAAAGTTTAATTTTATGAGACAGAGCAGATTTTAAAGTTTAAAGTGTTTATTTTTTGGTGCCTTTTTTTTTTTTCCCCACTTCAACAAAAGGACTGCAAGCTATATCTGTGGTCTGGACTGTAGTCTCAGACAGCAGCGGTTTCAGGATGTTTCAAAGATGTAAACACAGTTGGGTACTTTGATGAGCCCTTTGGCAATGTTCCAGGAGAAACACAAATAGCTATCTAGTTTGGAGCAGATCTACATGGAGCTGATTCTCAGCTGGAGTAAACTGGCAGAGCTCCACCAGCTTTAAACCGTTTATGCTGGTGAGAATCAGCCTCTCTACTTCACAGATGCTTGTATGTATGTGTTTTCCATCATTTTTTTTCAAAATAGGTGCATTGCTACGTTGAGAAGTAGATCGTGACTTTACATCCTGCTCTAAGGAAGTGCAGAACTGTAAACAGAGCCACCATCACAGGGTCTAATTGTAACATGGTTATCTCCATTTTTTTCTCTTTTTTTCTGGCCAGAATTTAAGGGGAAAAAACCAGTAATCTATCACTTGTTGTGGAGCTGTTCACAACACTCAGAACTTGTTCACAAATCAGAACACTTCCTTTGGATTTGTCGTTCATAATTGTATTTTATAAATTGACATAATTTAACATGAATTAATACGAGGATTTCATCCCTAGTAAAAAAGCAAATTTAAACCAATATTAAAATGGAGGGCTACACCTGTGTGTGTCTCGTATTTCTAGTTGTATAATTTACATCAGGTAAGTATATTATTTTTATAGGGCTATCTCAGAATTCCTGGCTAGCCAAATGAACATCTATGTGTTTAAGATGTAGGCATAGAAAGTTACATTGCAGCAGTTGCTTTCCACCACTCTGGTGTGGGGTGAATTTAGGACTGTAGGAAAACATTAATTTGGATTTTAGGATTGCTTGTATGTTGTTCACTTTAGGTAGAAACAGGCCATATGACATATCAGTATGTGCTGTTTAAAACAAGAAATATCTTCATTTGAAAATGTTAATAGTATACTTTATGTGTATATATGCATGTGGAGTATTAATTTAATTGTTTTGGAAGCATTTTCATGCTTGCTTAACTCAAAACGGCTTTGATTTTTCTTTTTTTTTTTTTAAAAAAAAGAAGGAAAACAAAGAAAGAACTGGCAGACAGTTAGTCCATATGGCCTAATTAGTCCTGGTATTTTGAGAAAAGAATGTAAACCTGGTGAGTTACTAAACTGAGAAGTGGCTGCTGTGAGGGCCTTTTTTATCAATTCTCAGTGCACCTGTGCATCCTACGTATTTTATTCATGTTTCATCTAAGAGAGTCCCTCCAGGAGCTTCATTGTAAAAAAACTAACAACAAAAAAACAAACCACACCCCAAGTGTCTCCCTTTGGAGGGATATTCCATTTCCTCAGCTGACTTCTGCACAGTCTCAAAGTACTACAGTAAACCCCAACTAGCCAGATGTGCAGAAGAAGAATATGTTTCTTTAGCTGTCTGGTCATCTGATAGTGAAAAACTGTAGAGATGCCATGCATGGATGAGACTTGAATTATTTTTCCATACTGAGTGTTATATTTGTGGCAAGTTTTGCATTTAAAAGGAGATGGTGACTGTACTGTGGACAGAGGCTGTTCAATCCCCTTACTCCCTCTTAAGTCCTTCTTCTCACTGTGACTTAACAGTTACAAGTATTTGAAATATAGTCTGGATAACCTACCTGTACATATATTTTTCATGTTGGGAAAACTGAGGGAACAGACTCTGAGATACCAGGAGCTAAACACATTAGCCCTGCATTAAATCCATAATACTGAATGTCCATACAGTTCTACATCTGTCCTCTCAGCATTGAATCTCATATCCAATTATTCCGAATGAGCTTTAAAGGTTGTTTGTGAAGTTTATTTTATTATTTAAAAAAAATAATCAGATGGGACATTATCATTTGGTTCCCAGCAGAATGAGATAAACTTTTTGCATTTGGTGTTGGCATGTTTTAAATTCAGTCTTTCATTATTTTTTCTCCTTACCTGTTATCTTCTGTGTTCTTGTTATGAAGATAAAAATAGATTTCATTTTATTTTTCATTGTTTTATAACAAATTAATGTTTAAAAACGATCAGTTCCTATTAGTCACAGCTCATTCTTTCTTCTGTCCAATCAGAGATGTATGAAATCATTTACTAAACAAAAGATGCATGGCTTCATATGTAACTCAAATTGCAAAAGAAATAATTACTGACAAAGGGTCACATTCTGATTTATACACTCCTTTCCTTTTGTGAAAACAGTAATTTAATTTAATTCAGAGTTCTGAGAATTACAACCTTGGATGCAAAGCAAGTAAGACAAAACAAACAAAAAAACAACAACAACAAAAGAAAAAACAAAACAAAACACAGTAAACTTTCCCATGGAAGAAATGTACTTCTTGTGGCCGGTAGACTGATGGAGGATCCAAATTCAATTTGGTGTTCACTACAGACTCCCTAGGTAACGCTGTGCAAGCCTTTTATTGTCTTAGCTGAAGTTCTTAGCTTAGTTCCTCTCCCTGCCACTTCTGACTTTCACCTGCTGAGCTGTACTTCGTGGCTGTGTGTTCCAGAGGATAATCATCTATGAGATTAACTATAAGGTGCATTTAATTGATTTAAGTATGAGGCCTTGGCTTTCATTAAAACACTTGGCTTCCAATATTATGAATATTATTTTTTTTTTGTGTAATTTAATCCTTTCTGTACACTGCTGTACGCCACTTCTGTAAATAATGTACCACCCTCTCTCACATGGTATCTGGTCATAATATGTCTCCTCACAACTTCTGAAACATGTTCTTCTTTACATCTCAGTTATGCTGTTAATATGCTTTGATGCCAAGGCGATGAACACTTGTTCAAAGCCTACAAACAGTGCCCTACCTTGTTCCTTCGGTCCCTGCCTATTTTGGGCTGTCCTCTTGCAGCAAAGAAAAAAAGACAGAACATTGTTATTTCATACCTACTTTAGATGTAGAAACAACTGATGACACAAGAAAAAAACAACAAACCAAACCAAAACCAAAACAAAAACACAAACAACCAAACAATCAAACAAAAAGGCATACTTTTATGATTCTTTACATGGAGAGAAAATGAGAAAACTGAGTAAAAAGCTGTAAAAATGCTCAGTGAACTGGAGATAGCTACTTAGAATAGGCTAGAAAGGTACTTAAAGAGATTGGTTGATGACCACCTGAAGGATGTGAACTCCAGGCAGACAAGGAAGGTATACATTATTGTATACCTTTGTTCATTGAACTGTAACTAATAAATGAAGAGCAGGAAAAATTAGATTGATGTGTGTCTCTACAATTGTAGGGAAAGGGAGCAGAAATGAGAGTATTTGTTCCATTCTTTTCCCAGTGAGCTTCTTTACAGTCATAGGCCACTCTCTGCTTATTTTCCTATAGGAGAAAAATGACAATTGTTGTGGAGGAAAGACGGGAACAAGTTGCATGTCTTCATGAACCATTGAAATTTATTTTGTAAGCAGAGGAATTCTAGTGAGAGAATTTGCCTTTCAGCTGCAGAAAAGATTTATGTAGGAAGCTTTACGGAAATGAGGAGATATAATGATTGTATTCTAGTTGTATATTTTTTGTTCTTCAAGTGCACACAAGATGTTACCCACTGATCCCTTTGATACGCTAATAACTATTGAGTCTGTTACCACTCATAGCTCCCTGTGGATATTGGACTCTGTAAGGGAGTTATCCCTTGAAGTCAACAAGAGTAATTGCGTGCCTACTGGTGGCAGGATTTGTCTAAAACAACCAGACAAACCAGATGAAGCTCCTGCTGTAAATCTGGCAGTCCTGAAGTTCCTTGGGTAGCTTGCACCGCGTGAGCACTAAGGCAGTGCTGTGGTGGGAATGTTTTTGAAACTGCCCAGTGACTGCCTGTTGGGTTCATTTGTAGCTGATGGCAGAGTACCATGGAGGTTCCTGTGGAGCAGATAAGTGTACAGAGAGGAAGAAATCCATTCTTTAAGTTACAATGTTTAAATAAAGCCAAGGTAATGATTTAGACTTCACCCTCTCATTGAGTGTAATAGAAAAAAACATGCACATTGATAGTTTTCCCTGGTCAAGTATCCTTTTTTGGGTTCCCTTGTACGTTTGCTGAGCAGAGTAAGATATATACCAGTGGTCTGAAAATTGAAAACCTTTGATGTTCACATAAATTACAGGTCAAGTCTGTGTAGTGCATCACTGCCCTTTACAGTAAATCATATGTAAAACCAAGTTATGCCCCATTTAAATGACAAAAGAATTCTTGGACTAGACAGTTACTCTTTCCAGGAGTAGCTGAATAAAAGAAGAAAAACTAATAAATAATTAAGGAAGTAATATGTTTGACCACTTTTTTTTTTTTTTTGTATGACTTTTTTTCTGTTATTATTGTAACAGAAATGCTCCTTTCAAAAACAACTAAAGCACTAATGATAGCTGAGAAAGTCATTCATAGGAGGTTGAACTGGATTAATTAGAATTTATGAGAAGGTTACTACAAGAGTGCAGAAAGATGTTAAGGGGTTAACCTATAAGAGATTACATTGTAGTCAGTGTTCTGTTAAAGTTTGAATTAATTTTTCCCATGGGTTTTTCACATTCTAATTTTCAACTAAATGAGACATCTGTTTCAGAAAAGGAAAATTTGCTATGGTTGTCATAGCAACTATCATTCTGTAAGAAAATTATTCCAATGGTTACTTTAGAACAGAAAGATAGAAATTCAGTACATAAAGCAACATCTGATTGCTAGCACAAATTCTGATAATTGAGCCCTTTTTGAATGGTGGGTTATTTGACCTGCAAAACTTGTTCATATGTTTTTAACATAAGGTTAATTGTGATGTAAACAAATTCATTTCTGATGTAGTTTCCCCCTAGAGTCTTATATGTAGACAATCATTATTCTTATAATAATAATACCGTTGAATTTCAGAGTAAATGGAGAGATCCACACTGTTCCCTTTAAGAATATGAGATCTAAATCAAAGTACATTTCTATGAGTGCTTCACTTCAGAGGTGAAATACATTCATGATGTAAATCTCTAATTGCCAAATAATTTTCTTTTTTTTTTTTTTTAGTAGCAGATTTTCTCTTTTAGAACATACTGTAGCATTTTCTTCCTAAAATGCAAACTATTATTGAAGCATCTATATCTATATAAACATTACACATTTCCTGAGCAAGCACTAATAAAGAGATCCAGAAATTCTGTGCTTGATATTAAGACTTCAACTTTATTTTCAGGTTTCATCATAAATGGAAATTTTAGACCAAGTTGTCTATGCATGACATCCAGATTGCAGACTTGTTAGTGGTTATTAGAGAAGATTTATTTTTTCCTACCCAGAAACTTTTGCAATAAATTTTCTGAAGAAGGGACTTGGGGTTTTATAAAATCCCTGCATGCATATGAAGCTTGTTTTGCTTTGGGGGTGAGGGCACTGAAGTGCATGATTTTTCTTCCCTCTTAAATGTAAAGCACACTACCATCCCCCTCTGAATCCTTCCTGGGACTTCATATTTTTGTCAGAAATGCTCCAACCATTTCTTTCAATCTTGGGATTGTCACAAAAGACAGCATTATGGCAAATCAGGCGAGTTCTAACATTTCCCCTTCACAAAAGAACAGCTCCAGCATGCATAACTTACCAGCCTGCAGCTCAGGCGGGCGCGAGCTGCAGGCACAAAGGGAGGCAGAGACAGGGGAAAGTGCTGCAGGTCTTAATAAGCAGATCATGCCTATTCATAAGGGGAAACAGGCTTTTAACAAGTGGCAACCTATGGGCTAGGCCTAGGAGAGGCACGCAGATGCTCTCACGTCTGCATGTGCAATTCGTGGTCTTTTGGGTTTCAACAGGATTAAACCGACTGCTGATGCAACCTGTGATGGTCACAATTACATCTCCTTATAAATGCTTCATTGTGTGCTTAAAATAATGGCTTGGTAGGTTTTTGACCTTTTCTTCTTTGGCAAATATTGTTCTTTCCCCTTGGCTTCTTCCAGGGGAGCAGCCTGGCTGCAGCTGGTTCTGCTGTGCCTGGCGTGCCAGCGGGCGGTGGGGCAGATCCTGACCTTTTATCCCACTGAGGTCCTGGGGACCATCCTGACCTGGGCAGCGGGTGGGAGCACTGGGCTGCATTCCCTGCGTCTCTCAGTGGCTTTCAACAGCCAAAGCAGGATTTACTGCACTGACTGATGCTTTGTTTGTGTCCTGTTTGCCCTTGCAAATATTTTCTGTCAGTGAGATTTTCCTCCTGGAAAACTTGCTCTGGACCTAAATACTGTTTGCCAAGTAGTTGAGTGTTTTCATGTTGGTGAAGGAAGCTGCTTGGCACACAAGGTTTGTAGTGCGATCCCAAGACAGGGGTGGGGAATCTGGAAAAAGCCTAACCCCTGTATGTTTTTATAAAGCCTGCCACTTCCGTGACATCTGAGCACCTTACAAACTTGTTTGCTTTATTTTCACAGTGTGTCTGTGAGAGAAAAATATTCCTGTCAGTGGTGAGCAGAACATAAAGATCTCTGATCAGACTGGGGTTTGGTCTGTATGACAGAATTACAAACCAAAGTTGTGAGCAGCTGACTGCAAAATAAGCCAGTGAATAGACCATGAGTAATTGCCCCAGCAGTAGGAAAGGGAGAAGTCATGTACCTGCGAGCCAGCTGCTGTTCCTCCTGGGAGGAAAGCCTGGATGATGAACAACTAACCGGATACGTGTGGTGTAAAATGTGAAGGCAGAAGCTGGTGAAGGGCTAGGTCTTTTTCTCAGCCAGCTGCCTTGGTGTGAGCCACCTGACTCAAAACAACATTTCTGCTTCATGCTGTTAGCATCTCATCTTCACACAGCTTCACCTCACTCGTCACAGCTTCTGGAGGCTGAGATATATTTCTGGTCCCAGTGGCAGATGTGCGAAGCTTCACTTTTTTTATTTTTTTATTTTTTTCTGGACACCTGGTTATGCAGGGCATTGTGTGATGAGGAGCTAGGAGATGAGCTGTCTCCTAGCTGTGAACACAGAAAGCCTTCAGACACCTCTCTAGAAAGCTTGAGGCTTTTGTCGTCTCTAGAAAAAGGAAACATTTGCAAAGCCCCCTTCTGTTTTCCCTTTACCAGAATTTTCTTCCCCCGGGTAAGCCACATCCCTTTATATTTTCACAAGCTCTGTATTTTTAAGCTGTTTTCAGTAGACATGTGCTTTGCAGCATTCTAAAAGGAAAAGTAGAAAATATATCATCATGAATATTGCAGATGTGCTAATTTTTGAAATGTTAGTCAAGAATCAGTAATGGAACAAGATGATTAATAGCTTTATGGGTATTTTCTTTTGTCTTTGCCATACATGATGTGATGATGTTACTATGTTAATGTTGTTATTTTTGTCTTTGCCATACATGATGTTCAGAGAATTTGTTTAAAAGATTTCTTTCTGTCTTTTGATGCAGTGAGGGAGTGTAAATCTTTCTTTAACAAAGTAACATCTCAAAGGGAAGTCTGGTTGATGTGTATGTATGTATGTATGTTAAACACTAAGGCTGCAATTATCATAAACCTTATTAAATCACAGCAGCCTATTTGTTGTTCCTCAAATATGGACATGCTCAGAACAAGTCAGTCAAAAAATTATTAAAAAATTTCAACCTAAAACTAACCTGTCAATTTTATGGCTGAGAATTAGAGCATAGTCAGCAAAACATAATTTACCACTGTGATATAATTGCAGTGAAACACATTTTTTTAATCAACAGGATAGCAAGATACGGATAAATTGTGTTCTGATTGGCAGTGTTACAATCCCCCTGCTCCACAATGAGCCAGTCTATAAGTATGTTTTTAAAAATATAAATGCCCATCTGATAAGAAATCCTGAATATGTAAAGTCTTACTTAAAAGCAACTCAACACACCAGAGAACAGAAGAAAATTATATGTAGGAAAAGAAGAAGCGTTCTTTTTTTTCTGATGGGATGCTTCCCACTGGAGAAACAAACCAGCATAGGTGATGTCTCCAGCTTTTGAGTGGGCTCTGTAGCTGTGCCAGGGTCTGCCCTTGCCCAAATGACAGTAGGCTATGGGCCAAATACAATCTGAGGGAATGTGGAACACATATCCACACCTGGCTATCTGTGACAGGTGTTCTAGATACCACAGGAGTCCAGCAAGTGGACGTCTTGGTACCTAGGTCTTGTGAGAGTTACTGTTCACCTGGTTAGAGTAACTGTATGAATATTTTGTTCTGTGCTGCCTACTGAAACTCATAGGGAGAGTGCACTGATTTTCCACAGTAGTTAAGTAACACTGGTTGTATGTAAAGAGGGTTTTACTGTGCACAGAAAGAAGAAAATGAATGCTATTTGTGTCTTCAAATTCCAGGCTACTAGGAAGTCAATATTTTAATTAGATAACCAATACATGGAAGTAGCACTGAAGACATTCTCCTCCTCTCTTGGCAGGCAACCTTGGTTTTATGGCTGGGGCTTTAATCTTCCACGAGGCCAAGCGCTATTAGAGAAATGGAACCTTATTCCAGATGGGATAGATATTCTTATAACACATGGACCACCTCTCGGTAAGAAAATATTAGTGCTGTTAGCTGTGTATTTCAGATGTTTATACAGTAACTGATGGCTGTCCTTAGACAAAGAGTGGAAACCTTAGTTGTAAAAGTCAGAAGTAACAACCCTACTGTTTTCAGCAGCACCAGGGCTTTGGCTTGGGTTTATGTTTCATGATTACTTACGATCAGTGGTGGAAAGTTAAATAACAGGTACAAAACTGAAGTCCTCATAAATAAAGTCTTAATAAGTTTTATAAATTAACAAGGTCCAGTTTGCCCATGCGTCCTCCCGCTCTGACAGTGGTGAAATCAGTAGACTTGAAAAAGGGAGTCTGCTTGGAGAGAAATACAGGATTAGTTTGTAGTACAGTCTTTCTCCCTCACTTGCACTAATGTCCCCCTCCAACCCAAAGCTGTATTTTCATGCTGACTTGATGAATTTCCTGTTTCACAAACCCAAATTCTGCACTAGTTGGCCTGCTCTTTGGACAGCATGGGTGAATTACTAATTTTTAACACAATCCAGCAACAGACCAGCAATAAACAGTTTTCCATTTGTATTTTACAAGGAATAATAATATAGCTCCTCAGCTCCTTTGAAGAATATCCCTGTACCTAGGGCTTGAAAATCCAGGGACTGAAGGTAGAGAGCAAGTTTCTCAGCACCCAGTTTCAGGCACTGGGCTAATTTTGCCATCTGGTTAAACCTGTATTGCTGTTGTTATTACTATTTATTATTATTATTTATTCAGTTTGAGCCATCCTCCAAGGATTTTGTTTTTTTGAAGATCCCATTTCTTTGTCTTATTGATTCATTAATAGACGGCTTCAGCACAGAACACTTTGCCTGAGGGCATCAGCTGTTGGCATCCCTGACATCCATGGTAACAAATACATTACGCTTCAAAAGAAATTAGCACTCTACCTAACTTACAGAACCTCTTTATTGTGTATCTCTGTCCACAGACATTTTGAGAAACAGGATCCTCCTTGACCCTGGGAGCCAATTATTTTCACCAGGAAGCTGTTTCTTTTTGTTCTGATCTTGGACAGCATCACTAGAGCTGTTCCTAATGATCATAAAAAGCAATCAGTGTTCTTACAAATTCCTCTTACATTCCAGAATGGGTGCCTAAATTCTGTCGATCATCCATTTTCTCTGCTCCTTTTTTATTCATTCACTTCCAGACTGCATGCATCCCCCTAAACTAATTAATGCTTCATTATTAGATAGTTTTAAAATTGCCTGTATGATTTAGATGCAGAAGCACCATTAAGAGTTAATGGACTTTGTGCTTCTTAGTCCCTTAAATGTGTAAAGAAAATCTGAACCACAAGTAATTTTTTTTCTGTTTTAGAGGAGTGCTTTGGGATGAAACTGCGGCAAGGAAACAGAGGTTCACACAGGATAAGGAAACAAAAATTAAACAGCTGTTATTGACCATTTTATTTTAACCTGTTTGTTATTAATAAATATATAGCATATTTTTGTAGTTTATAAAATACAATATTCATGATCCCATGATCAGTGCTAATGCTCATTTCTAAATCAGCATATTTTTATTAATTTTATGTATAGTGTAACTTGTAAAGTCCTTTCCTTGACTCCTAAAGGTATGCATTTATGATTCTTTTATTTCTCTTCAAAAAGTTCACTTTTCTTTATTTGTTTTTAATTTAATTTCACCCTTAAGTCTTCATTTCTAGCTGTCTGCTTGATTGTCTGTTACAAAGATTTATACTTTCCTGACAGCTGCATAAACCTGTTTCAACTAACCAAACATTACAAAAACACGAAGATGAACTCTATTTGTTAGCTAGGTGTAATCAATTATTCTTAGTTTGTGTAGTCAGGTGTACATAATAAGCTGCTAACATAAGGGAAAGCTTCAGAAGGCTGATAATGCATGTAAACAAAAACATGTTCAACATAAATAATGTTTAATTTAATGGAGAAGTTAATTTTATGGATTTTTGTTTGTGAAGTTTTTGAAGAGGAAATACTTTTGCCTTTATGTTCACCACAGACGTTTTGACAATTAACTGTTTCAAATCGTTAATGTAACAAAACCTAAAGTTACAACAATTTTGCTTTAAAAAAAAAAAAAAAACAAAAAACCACGAACTGGATTCCAGAGGAACTGCTGGCTTCACTGTGGCATCTTAAATAGTTGTTATTTCCTACATTGAATTTTGAATTGCATTGGATACCAGGAATGACAGGTAGAACTGATTAACAGAACTCAGCATTGACCTGCTCTGTCTGTAACTCAGACAGCTTTCTCTTTGTGCATCACCCCATCAGGAGCCAACAGTGTCTTGAGAGGCATCTGAATGAATTAGGAATCTACATCCATTGCTTCCTCTTTTTGACACCTAGGATACAACTACGATAGTGGGGCAAACTTCTACCATTTTTATAAAAACCCATACTATAATGAGCCCAGTTTTCAGGCACGGGCATCTAAAGAGTTATTTCTCAATGTATGAACCTACTTTGAAACTCTAATAAACCTGAGAGCATTTCCAAGAGCTTGAATACCACTCTTTTGGTCTTTTAAGCCAGTTGGTTAGCTGCTACTTAGCCATGCTTGAGTGAATCTGAAAAGAAAACACATGAAAAGTAGGTCCAGACTCTGCACCTCTCTGGCTGACTACAGTTTTTTCAAATGTACAATATATTCTCGCAACAATCATTGCAGCAATCTAAGTCAGGGATGCAGAGCTATGACAGGCACAGTGAGAGTACCAGAACACACAGAATCCTAGAATCCTAGAATCATTAAGGTTGGAAAAGACCTCCAAGATCATTTGGTCCAACCATCCCCCTACTACCAATGTCACCCACTAAACCTTGTCCCTAAGCACCACATCTAACCTTTCCTTGAACACCCCCAGGGACAGTGACTCCACCTCTTCCCTAGGCAACCCATGCCAGTGCCCGACTACTCCTTCTGAGAAGAAATGTCTCCCCATTTCTAACGTAAAACTCCCCTGGTGTAACTTGAAGCCATTCCATCTAGTCCTATTGCTAGTTACCTGTGAGAAGAGGCTGACCCCCAGTACCCCACACCTTCCTTTCAGGCAGCTGTAGAGAGCAATAAGGTCTCCCCTGAGCCTCCTCTTCTCCAGACTAAACAACCCCAGTTCCCTCAGCCACTCCTCACAGGACTTGTGTTCCAGGCCCTTCACCAGCTTCATAGCCCTTCTCTGGACATGCCCCAAGACCTTGATGTCCTTCTTGTACTGAGGGACCCCAAACTGAGCACAGTACTTGAGGTGCGACCTCACCAGAGCAGAGTACAGGGGGACAATCACCTCCCTGGTCCTCCTGGCTACACTATTCCTGATACAAGACAGGATGCCGTTGGCCTTCTTGGCCACCTGAGCAAACTGCCAGCTCATGTTCAGGTGAGCATTGACCAACACCCCCATATCCTTTTCCTCTGCACAGCTTTTGATCTACTCTGCCGCAAGCCTGTAGCGCTGCATGGGGTTGTTGTGGCCAAAGTGCAGGACCTGGCACTTAGCCATGTTGAACCTCATCCCATCTGCCTCTGCCCATCAATCCAACCTGTCCAGGTCTTTCTGCAGGGTCTTGCTACCTTCGGCAGATTGACACTTACCCCCAACTTGGTGTTGTCTTCAAACTTACTGCGGGTGCACTCAATTCCCTCATCCAAATCATCAGTAAAGCTACTGAAGAGGATGGGCCCCAACACTAACCCCTGGGGAACACCACTGGTGGCCGGTTGCTAGCTAGATTTCATTCTGTTCACCACCACCCTTTGGGCCCAGCCATCCAGCCAGTTTTTAACCCAGCTAAGAGTGTACCTGTCCAAGCCATGGGCTGCCAGCTTCTCCAGGAGATTACCATGGGAGACCGTGTCAAAGGTCTTGCTGAAATCTGGGTAGATTACATGAACAGCGTTTACCTCATCCACCATGTGGGTCACCTGGTCGTAGAAGGAGACGAAGTTGGTCAGGCAGGACTTGCCTTTCAAGAATCCATTCTGGCTGTGTCTGATCCCCCAGTAGTCCCACATACATTGCGTGATGCATTCAAGATGATCTGTTCCATCACCTTTCCTGGCACCAAGGTCAGGCTGACGGGCCTGTAGCTCCCTGGTTCCTCCTTACAACCCTTCTTATAGATGGGCATCACATTAGCAAGTCTCCAGTCATCCAGGACCTCTCAAATGACCAAGACCACTGATAGATGATGGAAAGCAGCCCAGCAATTGCATCCACCAGCTCCGGTCTGGCCCCATGGACTCGTGACAGTCCAGGTGGAGCAGTAGGTCTCTTAACAGTTTCCACATGAACTGGAAACAAGTTCAGGGAGATGCCCCTAAACAAGGGGGTTTCTTCTGCTCCTTATCTCAGACTTCCAGGTCAGGAGGCTGAGTACTCTGAGGATAAGTGGTCTAGCTAGTTACAAAACAGAATAATTGTATCTTTTACGTTTCCAAATTTGAGCCTGATGAAAATGGCAGAACAACATAAAGGAAACAAGATCGGTTAATCCAAAGCATCTAATACAACATCCTTCTTATACTACTGTGAAGAAAACACCACACTTCAGTTGGCAGTAAGCATCCCCCTGCTGCATGCTTTTGGATTCAGAAGCAAGTTGGTGTGCATTTCTGTCTATATTCATAAAAAGTGCATTTTTGTATGGATCTATGTGAGTAAATATAGCACTTAAAGCATATCTGCTGCAGAAGGGCTGAGTTTCCCTGGCTGTTTGAAGCCCTTAAGCCAGGTCTACTCGAGGATACTGTTTTTAAATACACTGTGGGTTCCTCACCTCGGTTCCACTAATGTAAGATTTGATGTGATAAAAATACAGTTTTGTCATTAGCCACACAAATTCCATTACATCAATTAAAGTGTTCAGTTTTAATAACTACATCCCAGGGCTAGATTTAAACAGCTAAGTGTTGAATTAGATGCTTAATTTCAGAGACTTGCTTTGGAGTCTTGCTCTTTAATCCTCCGTTTCTTAAAGGAAGAAGAATGAATAAATCATTGACTTTTCCTGCTAACAGTAGTGCAAAAATGCTTAAAATGCAGTGATTTTTTCACTTGAAAAATTATTGGCAAGAGTTACCATAGTTCTGTTTCTTCAGATGGGCTTTTAAGTTTTTCTTCAATTATTTTTCCTTGTTTCCTCTTCTACTTACCAAGGCAAACACGATTTTTTTCCATGCCTGTTTTTCTATGACTGCTTATGAGAAGTTATGTGACATTAAATCTCAGAAATATTTTTGAATGTTACAGCAGTACAGCTTTGCAGATAACGTCTTCTTTTAAAGCTTTCCTTTCTTTTCCAAAGGTTTCCTAGACTGGGTACCTAAGAAAATGCAACGGGTAGGATGTGTTGAGCTGCTGAACACAGTCCAGAGACGGGTACAGCCAAGGCTTCATGTTTTTGGACACATCCATGAAGGTTAGAAAACATTTCTTTCTGTATATATACTTAAAAACCACAACCACAGAAGCTGTCTGCTTTAACCAGTATTTTTAAAATTGAGTGTTTGAACTGAAGCACTTCTGGAATTCAGATACTTATTTAGCTGCATATATACAGATGAAATTGGCTGATATTTGCCTTTCAATATTTGTATTTCAGCTTCTCTTTTAGTTTCTACATCTATAAAGTAGGGTGATGCTTCCATCACAGTGAGGATTACTGTAAATTTTAAAATAACACAAGTCCAGTAGTTGCAGAAAGGGACTAAATATTAGAATTGATGGATTGTATTTTCCCCTGCTGAATCTCTTTGATTTAGGATAATTCTTGTAAGCTCTTTGTGTCTCAGTTTCTCTTTTTGTGTGTTTGTTTGTTTGTTTTGTGTTTCTTTCTTTTTTCTAATGGGTGAGAATGACTTGGGGGGTGCTTCTGGGGCTTAATTTTTAAGATTGGACAATGAAGGTTGTCTCTCCTTGTCAGTGCCTATGTAAAATCAAGAGGGATGTCACTTCCAACATGCGTAGAAGTGCAAGATGCTTATCCATGTATTTATTTGCTTTGTCAGGGGAAACATTTTGTAGCCAGACAAAACAAGGCAGTTTGACTATTTGAGTTTTAATTGGAAAAAATGAGTCCCCTTCACATAATTCAGTAAATGGTGACAAATGTGATCTACTGAAGTCAGGGACTGTAGGAGTTCATCTCCAGGTGAAGGGAAAGGTAGACACTGTCAGCTACAGAGATGTCTCTCCCATATGCATTCCATGGCAGCAAGACTTCAAGCATGCCCCCACCAAGAGAAAACACTGGGCTCTGCAGAAATGTACCCATCAGCATGTAAGCATGTATTATCAGCCGCTTAGTTCTTGGCAATGTTAACTTACTGGCAGGAAGAGGTGCTCTACAACTGCCAGCTTTCTGCTTCTGGGACTGCTCCAGACTTTGATGTAGGATATCTGTGGGTTCTCAGCAGTGTAGAAATGAACAAATGGAAAAAATGGAGTAGCTGGCACTCATATCCTTCTGTTTCTATGAAGAACCATCACCCTTCCTAAAAAATCCCACTCTGACTTGCTGTTTTCACACTGCTAAGTTAAGGGTGACATTGGTTAGAAGTGTGCTGCTGTAAAATCAGTGAAGACATTCGTATCTTTATTTCAGAGGGTAGGGATGAAGTCCATTCTCCTTGTGTATCTCATCTGTGGTGACTTATTAATGTGTAGGTAATGTCCAAAGTGCTGTTAAAAGCACGGAGTAAACAAACAGTGCATAGGCAGTACTTTTTCCTAACATTTTTGTGTTGCAACAGACTTTGAGAATTTGTACAAGAGAGCTGGTGAATACAGTTCAAACTCATTGTCTTTTTAGAAATTGTAGGCCAAGTGAGTTGCAGGGGATGTAAGCAAACAGTTAGTGAGCCATGAAGCTTCAGGCAGGTAAACAAAATCACATCTGCTAAGACCAAGCCCAGCTTTGGCTCCCAAGGGAAAAGAATGGCACCTCCACGGAATGGTAAATCGTGTGAATTAATACAGTTGGCACCAAAGGTATCAGAACACAGAAACAAGGTACTCTTCTTGTAAACTATCATAATTTAGAGAAAACAAATGGGGAGCTGCATAGCCTATTCTGCGGTGGGATGCTAAATCTCTGCAGAGGAGAATTCCCATTGCAGACAGGCTGTGCAAACAAAGCTGTTCTTTGTAGAGAGAGAATGCATGATTTGAACAGATGAGTTCCTCCCCTGACTGAGTATAGCTACATCTGCAGCAGTCGTTTACTGAACATCCATGAGGATGAGATGCTTAGATGAGATGTTTCTTCCCTATTCTCCCTCTGCACTTCTGCATCTGCCAAAAAATACCTCTACACGTGGCCTTTCAACCTTGGTGGTGACAAGCAGCATGGCAGGGATTCCAGCTAAAATACTGCTGTGCCAATTTCAGCCAGTGCTTGGCAGTAGGGGAAGAGTGAAAACTGTAGCATGATGAATCTTTCAGCAAAAAGAATGCATTAGCAAGCTGATTTTGTTCTCTGCAAACATGTAGCTGAGGAGACAGTCCCAGCAGCAAAGCGGGCTGTCCTCGGTGCAGTTTGTGTTTTACATAGAACAATTGTTCTGTGGCAAACAGCACATGATTTAAAGAAATGTATGTGACAGGAACCTGACAGAGTTCTCTTCCCTCCCTACTTACTAACTATAGTGTGTTTTTTCTATGGGGAGTCCAAGAGACCCTGCATTATTCAGGGTATTTTAAGGAATGAAAAATAAAGCTGTTTGGCTGCTGGTTTCTTGTTCGTAAATTCTGCAAGTAACAATGCTTCTGTAAGACATGAAATTACACTTGGAAAACCTGGGATCCTAGGTACCTAGGATATGAATAGCTTTAACTCAGCATAGCAATGAATATGTTTCTCTGTTAACTACATTAATGATAAGACTGAATTGTAGTACAAAAGCTTTCCACCAGGTGATTTCTCCAAAATCATGTATGTGTTTCAGATTGTGACTGCATTTCTTCATATTCAGCATAATACTTGCATTTATTTCAATTTGAGTGTCCAACATTAAGCTTTTAGTTTTAGTGTAATCAAGCTCATGTTTTTTTCCTAGTCATTCATGAAAAGATTTTGACAGTGGAGAGTGTGTCTAATTTTTCATAACACCATGGCAGTTAAAGGGCTTTTTCTTCACTTTTTCAAACATCATTTCACTGTATTTCTACAAAACTTAGAACTGGAAGTTTGATTTCCTGCAGATTTAGCTCTGGAATTGTTTGGCTTGGGTGCCTACCCACACATCAGATGTAGTTAATGACTTCCCCCACAAGTAAGACATTCAGGAGGTGTTTTCTCCCATGTAAAAGTTACAGTATCTTAGGATGTGAATGCACCTTGTCCATCAGAGAATGCATGACTAAAGTCTTTTTTCTCTGCCTGGGCAGGCATTTTAGAGTCTTTCTGTCAAGTCTGGTTGAAATTGGTTAGCGAGTTCAAACACATGGGAAGTGGTTCCTTCAAATCCCAACCTGGTGCACATGCACACACCCTCCCCTTAGTCATGTCATCTTTTTTCTTCATTGGTTTCTTAACAGATGTACAACATAGCACAGAGAAAAAAAAGGTGGAAAAAGGAAAATAGCTCAAACACTGGTGCATTGATGACTGCAAATCTAAATGACATACAGACATTTTTTTAGTGTTGAAATTTTCTAAGCTCTCTCTTCACATCTCTTCAAAAACTGAGAAGGTTTTAAGAAAAAAGTTTTGCAGAGAAGAATATTAGTGTTTCTAAGGAGGTCTGGGGAGCGGGCTGCCAGAGATTGTAGCCACTAACCAGGGAGGGTCAATTTTGGTTTTATATGATTTAAAAGATAGCAGAATATTTTACTGTGGGAAAAAGATGGTATTCGTCCTGGAGACCTTCACATTTTGCATTAAGAAGAATTTTAAATGCATTCCAAGTAATAGATGTGACACTCGTTGTTGTACGATGTCCTGGAGACCTTCACATTTTGCATTAAGAAGAATTTTAAATGCATTCCAAGTAATATATGTGACACTCGTTGTTGTACGATAAAGGTAATGGTAAAGGTAAATAATAAAAAGCAATTAATAAAGACTGAGTAATAATAGTAACCAGAGCTTTACTTTCTTCATAGGTTATGGTGTCATGGCTGATGGAACTACTACCTACGTGAATGCATCTGTGTGCACTGTGAATTACCAGCCACTAAATCCACCTATAGTTATTGACTTACCTACTCCAAGGAACACATGATTATAATAAAGGATTTAATGTTGTGCCCAACACATTAGCAACTTTATATTGCTGGCTGAGAATCCCAATCAGGAACTATTCAACAAAGCAAAAACCTTCTTTTTTTCCTGCTATCTCTTCACAGATAAATTCAAGTGACAGAAATGGAAGATGAACACAGGCATTTTGGTGGCAGAAACAGATTAAAGACATATCGCCATTAAAATATTTGTGAACACAGCAAAGTGAATGCATTCCACGTATATATACATATATATATCTCTCAAGTAGGGACTTTTGTATATACCATACATTATATTGGACTTACTAAAAGAACAATGTCTTTCAAGGAAGTGTTTCCTCAAGAAAGTTCGAAGTTTAAACATAAGTGTTTAGACTAGGATTTCCTCATTTCAGATGTTTCCCAGTGAGCTCTTGATAATGAATGTGATGGTAAAGATGTTTTCCCTTAGTTAACATGGCATGTACAAAAGATAGTACATGAATGACCAGTCATAGGAGGAAAGCTCTTATTTCAGGTCCTCCAGGTCTTGATTCTTTGCATCTATTCAAAACCAATGCAGCAGAGGCCCTACCTAATTCACTGTACTAAAATGAAGTTTGACTACGTTTGGCATTACAGATGGTAAGGGAAATGGTGCATATTGCTGGCATGCTTTAAACAGCTCAAAATTCAAGAAGGGAGACTGTGTTAAGTGCAGTATAAACTCAGGAATTTGTAACCTGGCCTCACCTGTGGGGGGAAAAAAAAAAAAGTGTAACTTTTTTCATATGCTAAGGCGATACGTGATTGTATGTAAAAAGAAAAAGCAAAAACAAACAAACAAACAAACAAAACCACCAAAAAACAAAAAAACTGATGTTCAGTAGTGATATTCTAAATAAAACCCACTGGGACTGTTTAAAACCTGTTAACCTGTTACTGGGACATACAGCCAATGATGAGATTGCTGTTTTGAATTTGGCCCATGTCAGCTGTGATTAAATGTCATTGTGTTCAGTTTGTCCTTTGGGAAACTGTATGGACTTAGAGGGGGGGTGTCATCCCAAAGTGGAGTTTGGGCATTCATTTTCGGACAGCTATGTAGTAGCATAAGTGCAATGAGTGACGAGTACTTGCCAGTGGGTACAGAGCAAGAGTCACCTCACAAAACTTATCGTTCCCATGTGCCAACTCAGAGACACTGCAGAGACAGGCCCGAGACAAAACCATTAACCCAGTTGAAATCCATCTATTGTGTTGGGTGTTGGCATACCCAGGCGAAGCAGGAGATGTGAGAGCTGCTGGGGATGGCTGACACTAGTCCTGCCCCTGCAGCTTTCCAGCAGGTTAACAGAGGTGCTGAATCTGCTGGGATTTCAGTCCAGTCCTAGGCAGAAGCTCAAGAATTGACTAAAACCCACAAAAATATGTGCTTCAAATGTGTGCTGGAACACATTTCTGCCTTGAACTAACAACCATCTCCATGCTCAAAGAGGAACCTTTTTGCCTTGATGGAGATAATGTAACTGGTGTAACCTGAACATGGGCATTCTGAATTTGGTGCTGACTGCATCTATATATTAATTTTGTTTCCACACATGAGGCAAATCATTGCACTATCAATACAGGGTTGTTTGCAGGTCTGTAGATAGCCCATACCTGCACACACAGTGGTTAGATGTACGGGTTACTTTTTGCCTGATGTGTAGTTATAAATGTGACCTTTGTGTAGCAGCTGCATGTACATGATATACATACACAAACTTAAATACCTGTTCTACAACCCCAGACTTGCAGCCTCAACTCTAAGCAAGATAGGCAGAAACACCACATTTTGCATGCGGCTGCTCTTCTGACTGATGCTGGAAGCTGTGAACTTTGAACCCAGGTACTGACCCACTGACACCAGAAAACATACCAAGACACAGATTTGTCACTTCTTGGAGCTGTTGACTGACTTGGATTTTCTTTTTGACTAATTTGCTGCTTTTTCCTGAAACAAAAGCAAACTGAAAACCAGCAGTATCCTGCAACTGTTTTGGATGAGCATGGTTTGTAGCACAAGAACAGTCTACCATGAATTCAGCTGGGTCTACTTTTTGTATAATCCATTGGTGTAGAAATTGCAAGATCAGCTCCTAAATCAGCAAGGACTGAAATTTTTAGTTTAATGTGAACTCCCAGCATCATTGAGAAGATGAAGAATAGCTTGCAGTTAGAATAAAAGTGTCTTACCTAGTCACAACACAAGCGTTTTGAAACGTGTTTCAAAATTGGCTGTATGTTAAAGTCTGAAATGTTTACAGTCACTCATGACACTTACACTAAAATGTTAAAAGTGGGGGAAAGAGATCTTTTTATTAGCCTCAACAAAATTTCTGTTGACCATAAACTATTCTCTTAAAAATAATTTTGCCTAAGGTATCTTCAAAATACTGTGTATTTTTATGTGAAAAGGATATGAAAGCAGCTGTTACTTCAAAATATCATTTAAAGTACTTGAGGTATGAAAGCTTAAAGGTTATTTAATCATTTTGGCATAACTTTATTGTTGTTGTAATTTTTGGTCAAGCATGTTAGACAAATAAAGTCTTAAAAGAAACAACATAAGGCCTCTTTATATCCACCTCATACTTTCAGCGCTGGTAATGGAGAATCTCTTCTCCAGGTGTGGGGTATTAAAGTTGGGGTGTTGAGGTAGGGGTATTAAAGCTATCATCATCAAGGGCTGTGGTTTAGTGAGAGGCAGCTGGCACAGGGGATGGAGTGTCCCGCAGGTGGCATGGCAATGCTTACTGCAGAAGTGACTGACAAGTGATGGGTCCTTGTCCTGCACGATTCACAAGCCTGGAGCTTCCTCATCTCCCTCAAAAGCTGCAGAGCAAACTGGATGGAGGGGATTGCTGAGAGGGGGAGCCAGCAGCTGTTTCCTGTAACTACAAAAGTTTGGCAGAGGGGATATGTCAGATGTTTTTGTGATGCGGGGAAAAACTACCAAGTGAGTACTGCAGCAGAACTGCGTGAAATAGTTGAGAGCTGGGATGCTGTCCTTATCCAGAGAAGGACTATGAAGCTGGTGAAGGGCCTGGAACACAAGTCCTGTGAGGAGTGGCTGAGGGAACTGGGGTTGTTTAGTCTGGAGAAGAGGAGGCTCAGGGGAGACCTTATTGCTCTCTACAGCTGCCTGAAAGGAAGGTGTGGGGTACTGGGGGTCAGCCTCTTCTCACAGGTAACTAGCAATAGGACTAGATGGAATGGCTTCAAGTTACACCAGGGGAGTTTTACGTTAGAAATGGGGAGACATTTCTTCTCAGAAGGAGTAGTCGGGCACTGGCATGGGTTGCCTAGGGAAGAGGTGGAGTCACTGTCCCTGGGGGTGTTCAAGGAAAGGTTAGATGTGGTGCTTAGGGACAAGGTTTAGTGGGTGACATTGGTAGTAGGGGGATGGTTGGACCAAATGATCTTGGAGGTCTTTTCCAACCTTAATAATTCTAGGATTCTATCTGGAGGATAGACAGTTCGTGCACAGGGTTGAGCCTGTATGAGCACAAACCTCACAGGGGATATTAAATGAGGTGACATTTTTATTTTAGCTGTGTGAGCACTGTCAAGGGCCTGAACTTTTGCCTCCAATCTGATCTAACTCAGGTGAGTGAGGCCATGAAATGGAAGGTTTCCACAAGTGCAGTTTTGCAGTTGTTAACTCTATTTAAATTCATGGATGATCTTTCAAGTCATTTCTCACCCCACCTCCCCATGGTTGACCTTCACTGATATTTATCCTGGTAGCATCACTCCCAAAGGTGTGCTGATGTGTATCAGTAATACATGCTTTCCCATTACTAGGCAGAATTGTTACCAAGATTAATTTCAGTTCATTCTGATGAATGGACTAGGAGAGCTATGACTGCATGCCAATGAAAAAAAAAAGGCAAGATTATTTTTATCTCTCTCAGGCACATATGGCTGAGGATGTGAAATGTTCCTTGGCTACAAGGAACGAGCAAGCTGGGACTCAACACCCATGGAGCAGCTGCCTTTTTCTGTGCAGCTCCCACCCACTGCAGATGCACCCCAGCCTAGGAAGCTGGATTTAGGGTATCAGATGAAGCTGTTTGGTAGCACCTGGAGCCAGAGACACCAAAAACTACTTCAGCCTTCAAGGAGGTTGCGGCAGGGAGCCAGCAAGGGAGCTGAGAGGAGGGAAGGTGAAAATCCCCACCCGGCTCAGCTGGGCAATGCATGGGCACAAACTGGGCAGGAGGCATTGTTGGTCCTGGTGCACTGCTGCAGCAGGGAGCTAGAGAGGATGGGGAGAGGTAGTTTGTCTTCTCCAGTCTCTTAAGTGCTTCAGAAGAAAGAGGAACAAGCCATTCCTTAGAAGGAAATTTTTAGAATAATCTACCCATGGGGATCTCTGCCCACCTCCATTTATTCTTGTTTGTATGAGAATTTCTCTCTTAAAAACCTTTATTATTGCTCACTGCTAATGTAACTCACATATAGCAAACATAACTGCAAATGTTCTTTCAGGTACATTCCCATCCCCTTCTGAAAACTCTGCATCTGAGATTTTAGAGATATTTTGGAATAGTGAGTTCCCCAGGTGATTATGCACAATGCAGTAGAACAACAGCATTTCGCTTATCCCTGTAAGAATGCTGCCATTCAGCTTTATTGACTGTCCCTTTGTTCTCTTTTTATGTGAAACGTGTAAATAGGAGTGCTTATCTGTACCTTATATGTACACTTCATCTAGAAATTAAAATAATTTAAATTCTAGGTAGACTCCATTGCTAAGCCTTTTACTTTCCCATCCCAGAAAGGCTCCTCCCTGCTTGCTGCTGTGTCCTTGGGGAGTTAGGGAGAGACAGTGACCCCAGAGGACCTCTTGTCCCTGTGTACCAGAGCTTTGGGATACAGTTCTAGCTACATTCTCGTCATATGCTGTTCTTCATTTCTTTGGGGTTTCATGTTAATAATGGATATTTGCAACCCCACTGGAGGACTGTGGTGAGCTGCCTATGGTTTCAGCTGGGGTTTTCCTTCAAGAGGTGACAACTAATAATTCTACAAGCATCAGCCCTCCTTCCCAGTGTGCCCAGCCAATCATGTACCCACATGGGAATCCCTCCCTTTGTGTCTATGTAAGAATCTCTTTGTGGCCTTTCCCCTGCTTGCCCTGGCTTTGGCGGTGCCCTCTGTAGTCCTCATGTCCTCAGGCTGTGCTGAAGAGGACACCTAACACTGGCACTGACATTTGTGCAATATCTGACCATGTCTCATCCTGCTTTGTGCTGTTTTGTGGCTGGTCCCTCACCCATGCTCCTTCTGTGGCTGCTGATCACCTTCCTTTTGTCAGCGACTCTTCTGCATCCCACAGCCATTCCATCTGTCCCCACTGCTGTGTCCTGCTCACAGCGGGGCTCCCCAAACAGCCCCCTGACATGGGTGCCGCCACCTCAGATACATTTTTGGTCTCCCCAGGGGCCAGTGTGCATCCATACATGCAAAGAAGCAGAAATCAGCTGGGGGGATGACTGATTTACCCCAGGGATGTGGCCTGGAAGAAGAGGGTCCTGCGTGCTCCTGTAGGCCTCATGCCAAGGGCCATGCATGTTTGGATTTCTTGAAGGAATACATATTTACTTTAATGACAGCAGAGACATTGAGCATATTTTTTTAATACTATTTTATTTCTTCATTTTGTGCATTTGAAATGTCAGGATTTACATCAGGCTTCATTTATGGAAAAAATGACGGCTTTTTGCGGCATTGCTGCAGGCAACTCCTCTGTGAAATGGGCAGGCTGATCTCATTGCCCTGAGAGGTAGCAGCTCATGGAGGGACAGGGCAGGGACCCCCTGTGACATGTTGTGACAGTGGCTGAAACATCAACTTTTATGCCATGGGCTCGCTCTCAAAGTTAGCAACTATCTGACAGGGTTACAGGGTGTGGTGAATCCTGTGAGGACCAGAACATGTTGGTCTTATCACATGGACATCTGGTCTTGTTTTTTGCCAGGCAGGACCTGCAACAAGCCCAGAGCAGCACAGGCCAAGGGAGACCTTCTGCTGGGGATGACACCAGGAGGTGTCCCCAAGCTTGGCCCAGGATGACGAACATGGATATCTCATGTTTCCCATCTGTTTATGAAATGGATCAAATGGCACTTGGATGATCTCGCAGCTCCAAGGTGCTCCAACCATGATGTCCATGTTCATCCAGATGCCAGGAGGAGCAGCACCTCTGCTGCCCCTCCTTCCAACCAGTGCCCTTGGGATTTTCTGTAGGGACAACACAAAATTTGTTTTGTGCTTTTTTCCCCATGCACTTGCAACAGTACCTTTTTTCCCCCACCTGTTATCCTTGCAAAGCAGTGGTACATAATTATGTTTTTTGCTTGTTCAGAAATAAATAATAGCTCTGAAGTGATACAAATCCTGTTTGTTTATATGGATGCCCATAACAATAATTAATCATATGTATTAACATACGGTCAAGAGACTTGTCAAAGCTGGAGCTCTTGAGTGGTAAACAGAGCTCATACAATTAGCAGTCCCTGCTCTGAGAACGCTTGAATTGATTCAATGTTTCTCCCAACACCTAAGAAAGTCAAGGAAGCAATAAATCATGAAAATACAGACAACATACTCAACAAACAGTGGTGAAGACACTTCATCAACTGCCTTTAGCATTGCATCAGTGTGTTGCATGAGACAACACTGTTTGAACTTGTTGCATTATAGCTGTAATGAGGAAGTGCTCACTAACGCTGCTCTAAACTTGAAAATACTGTGCTCTCTTCTGAGCTAGAAGTAGAGTGTTTGTTAATTACTTCCAATTCATCTGCTAGTGAGTACTTGTTATCCCTTAAAATAAAGACATCATAACTTTTAGGGTATAGATTTTAATCTAAAGTGTAGCATCTCAGCCAAACCCCCAGGCCAAGTAGACCAGAGGGGCAAAGGGTGCAATTGGCCACACTGGACAAGAAGGGTCCTGCCAGAACCAAGCATGAAGCACCCTGTGATCCTGCATCCTTTATCTGCTTTGTTAAAGCAGAGCCTTTCAACTTGCAAGAAATCAACACTTGCTAAGGGAACAAAGAAAAAAGGACAACAGCAGCAGATGGAGAACAGTTCCTCCAAACTTTGAAGCTGGTATTATCTACTAGAAACAATAAAAAGAGATCAAAGCCCAGAGATGGTAAACAACAAAACGTACGAAAGCAAATGACTTGAACAGTGCTCTCAGAAGCCACTGTGATGTTTTGTGCTCCCTATTGGCTTCATTCCTATTTCTGAGCTAAAAAGGATAGCGTCCTTTAAAGAACATCATTGTCTGGTTGTCCCCACACTTGCGTTATTAGCAGTGGTTGTGTTTGATAATTGTGCAGTGTTGATCTAAAATTCCAGCCTCTTCGTCTGTGGAAGACCAGGCTGTCTGGAGCTGTAAGGAGATATTTCAATGAACAGAAATGTGTGAAAAGAAGTGACCACTAAATCCTCAGCCCATGCGATGTCTTTGTGTTGTCAACACATAAGAGATACAAAGACTACACAGTGCAAAAATTCATAAATTTATTATGCATCAAGATTAGAAACCCAGGTAATAAATGCGAGGAATAGAAATTACTTGTTTAGAAACATGCATTTGAACTAGCTGATATTAATGAAGTCTGATAGGATGACACGTGACAGGAATGTTGATTAAGTTGTTTGTAATCTCCTCAGGAAAGATCAACTCTGCAAGACAGGAATAAAGCTGGCTCACAGTACAAAATGGTAACTGGCAACTTTGAAGTCAGTCAAATGGAATATCTATTCATCCACTGAACCTAAGAAATAATACTCGTGGTGTCCCTCCATGTGGTATGTGCTGGCTACCATTACAGCCCACTTCAGCTGGAGGATGACCACTACTTAAATACCCTGTGCTCATCGTTGTGATGCAGTTCATTCTAAACAATATAAGTGGGAGAAAGATCTGACAGAGTTTTTAAAATCCCTAGATGACAATTTTCTGACAAAAAGGCTACTTCAAGCAGGAGCAACTGCTACATCACATCTCCTCTTGATGGGCAAGGAGATCTGGTTCACAGGAGAATGCTGAAGCAGCTTGAAGTATTGGCAACCATGACCTTGACCACATCCACTGCTGTAACTTTAAATAAGGAAAAATAACAAATCAGATAAACTCCTCGTGTTTCAAAAAGGATAATTGCAAAGCCAACACATTGGTTGGGAGAAAAAATACTTAAACAGGAAAACATAGATGGTATTTGCAAACTGTTTAAGAAAGTTCGCTAAAGAGAAATCCCAGAATCCAGAAAGAGACAAACTGGTTTCAAAACCAATCAACCAACCAGAAAAACACCCTGGTTTTGAAGGTAAATAAAAATAGACTGGGAAAAAAAAATAATAATAAATAAACTGATGAATGGAGAAATGTGTGCTAAAAAGCAGTGACGAAAGCAAAAGTACACAGGAATTATCAATGGCTTGCGATGGTAATGACTCAAATATACAAAAGCTAATGGCACTGGGAGAGTCACTGACAGCTGTATTAAAAAGGTGGGATTTTTAGATTAATATTTTTGTTGTGTACAGACAAAATGGCTGGGTGGTACTGGGGCATTACACAGTGCCAGTGATCAAGTACTTTTCAGCCCAGCAGTCCTTAAACGTGTGTTAAACAGCATTTACCAAGTTTTTTGAATCAGGAACACTGTATCTGAGATTATCTGAGAAGCTGTCTGAGGAGATTTTTAAACTGTTAATAATGAATTTTCAGACAAGTTGGGACATGAGAGAAGTCTCAGCAACCTGGGGAAAGCTGAAATTGTGCCAATATTTTAAAAAGGGAAAGAGGAAGGCCAAAGTGAGACAGCATTAGCCTGACTTTGATCACCAGAAAGAAGCAGTGATAGGATTGATTGTAAAGGCTTGAGTAATAAAGTATTAAAAAGGGATAATAAAATTAAATGCCAATCAAGGTGTGTTTAAGTAGGATGGATCTTCTCAAACTAATTTGATGTCTTTTTATGAGATTACAACTTTGGATAATAAATGAAATAGTGTTAAGGTAATAGACATCTGCAAGGCACATAATTTGGCACCACTGCCTAGCATTTTGAGTAGGAAACTGGAACAATAGATTTTTGACATGGCGCATGTTAAATAAATTAAAAACCACCCAACCAATGTAATTAAATGAGGAATCATCTTTAAAAGGCTATCTGCTTCATAGGGTCCGCCAGGTAGAGGTTCCTGTCCTGATATGATTTGACTGCTAGATCTTGACTGAGAAATCTTTCTCCCCTCCCCAAAACCAAAGGTGCTACTGAGATGGTTTACAAATGAACCCTGTGTCAAACCACAGGGAATACTGAACAGAATGGGTCACAGGTACGCTGCAGTCTAGATTTTGTTTAGAAAGTAAGGTGTAGCAAAGAAGTCTACCTTTCATTGTGACCACATAGGAAGCTGTATCTCTAAACACAGGAATATGGGCAATAGTGGCCTTCCTGTGTGGAGAAGAGCTCTCAAAATGGACTTAGGTGTGGCCTGGGCATCCCAGCGACTGTTTTGTTTTTAAAATACATATATGTATATATTTATATGTATGTATGTAGTGTTTTCTTTATGAAAATTGTAATTATTCACCAAAACAACCTTCAAATGATTGTGCTGATTGTTTGCAACTGCCAATTTTAAAATCAAGATCTGATGTATATCTTCAAACAAAAATTAATTATGGTTCATTAAAAACAAACAAATAAACAAACATCCATTTGGACCCTTTTGGCTTAACTTATTGCACTTTGAATCAGGCGCTGGATTAATTATGGAAAAATCTACAAAATGACCACTGGCCAGGGTGCTTCTACTCCTGCTGCCTTTCTGGTGCTCTGCAAACCAGTGGCAGTAACAAAAACACTTCTTTACCCAGACATGTCATTCCACACTCTGGCAGGCAATTAAAATGCAAATTAAAAATGTTAATTAGAAGTGTTTCAACATCTATTCTAATACATGAGATGGGAATTCTGCATAGTGTGTGGAGAAGGATGCATTCTTCCTCAGGCAAAACCAAACTTCCAGTCTTACTCTAGAGTGAGCAGAAATAGCTGCTACTTTTTATGAAAACTGATTGCAGCAAGAAAAGAAGAGAAGGCACCTAGGTCTGATGCTGATCTAATATACTGGAATAAATCCACTGAAATTAGGGTAGTCACAGTGCTTTGTTGATTTAATGGGATGAGAATTAAGCCCCATAAATGTACTTACATTGAAAGCAGGTCCAAAATGGTGTCTGCAGCACAATGAAACTTCTGTGTCACACTATTTCCTCCCTTTATTTTTAGTCACAGCAAATCTATATTCAGGGATTAGGACAGACAGTAGCTAAAGTAAGGCTCAAGCACATTGGACTGCAGCCTGAGTATAATCCTGTGGCCATGGGGCCGGTTGTGAAGTTTCTGACTGAACGTCACCTCAGAGCTGATGGGACAACATCTACACAAGACTGCAGGAGCCACCAGCAACTGTGGGGCTCATCAGGGACAACCCTGAGAATACTAGATCAAAGCAGAACAAAAATTATGGGCTAGCAACAAGCTGATGGCACATATTACAGAATTTTTAAATATCAACTCAAATTACTGAGGCATAACAATTACCAGGAGGAGTCATCTGAAGACAGAGGTTGGCAAGAAATGACTCCTGGTTTTGGTGTATGTCAGATGGAGCATTTATTGTTGGAAGTCCTGTTGATATTCACTCCTCTAGTGGTGAAAATAAATAGAAAGTCTGGTTTCTTGCTTTTAAAACGTCTCACAGAAGGTGTTTCTAAGATGGCAATCACTGTTTCCCACTACCCAAGGAGATCCCCATTCCCTTTACATGCAGATCTGAGGCTGGACTCATGGATGTCCTGCTTGAGTGACAGCTGCAAAACCAAAGCCCAGATGAATACGGCAAAGAGTTTCCAATGAGAAACAGGATTTCCCTGTATTGCTGTGATGTCTCAGTGTCTACACCAGTGGGAGACCATTTACCCTACAATGCAGGAGGGTTGTGCAGGAGCAAGTCCTATAGCTGCTTTGTTAAAAAAAAATCTGGAGCATGACCACAAATGCAGTTTAAGCTCTTTTGTGACTTTTAACTTCCCCAGCTCAGCAGGGCAGGAGGAAAGAGGTGGCTGCGGTGCAGTACTGAGTCCCTGCAGCCCCACACAGTGCCTGTACACATGGGGAACCCACAGAGCCTTGCAGAGCCCACTCTGGCTGAGCTGCACCTGAAACCCCCAAAACAAGCAGCACAGGAGCACCTCTGTGCACTTGGCTGTCATCTCCCCCAAGATGAGTCATCAGCCCTTAATGGGCAGGCCCAGAAATGTGTTTTTATAATGACTCTGACTTATGTATCCTGGTAGGTCTGCTGTCCATTTAAATAGTCCTCCATGTGCCTCCAGTAAGGCTCGTCCCAGTACAATCTGATGGTTAAGATGACATTCTTCCCTTTCCTACTTAAAACCTACCTACATTAAAGATGAAATCTGATGCTCCCAGAGCTGTGATGGGGTTGTTTTTACATTTGTTTGAGCAGCATATTATACCTGCTTATTTGAAGATGACAATATTTGTATTGTGGCTAAGAATTCATGCCAAGCATAATTTTTGGGCCTTGTGAAGATATCATATTTGTATATTTTAAGTATTGATATAGTACAAAATTACTTTTATGTCTCTTTTCACAGTGTAATAATGCTCTTTCCATTGCATGACAGCTTTTAGTATAGAAAAATTCAAAAACAAAAGAAAATTAATTTTTGGAAAATTGACTTTTTTAATCTGGCTTTCATTTGGCCATGTTTGGAGCATCCCTTACTGCTCATGACCTGCTGTATATCATCCCAATAAAAACAGTAATTGCACAGAGATATAGGCATATAGGCACTTCACACAGTAATGCCTTAATCAAACAAATGAAAAAAATGAAATGATTGCATTGTCAACAAGGGTGGTTTTTTTTTGTTTGTTTGTTTGTTTGTTTGTTTTCTTCCCTAAAGCATGCTCTATTTCTAGCCTTACAGGCTGCATTCCAGTTGCTGATGTAGAAGAAGGGCCATATATTCTTCCCTTTCTCTTCTTCTGTCCCTTTGACTAGCCTCAGCCTTCCCTTTCCCCTTCCCTACTTAGAGAAGGGACATTTCTGGTCTTGCAGGCTCCATGCCAATCCCTAGCATAGAAATAGCTGCTATAGAGACTATGAACCTCTTCCTTCCCTCCTTTAACGGATTTCCATCTCTCAGTTCCCTTTTCCTACTTGCTTGTGCTTCTAGCAGACATCTCTTGTGCCTTGCAGCCCTGCCCTGCTCAGAAAGGCCTCCCCTGAGCAGCTGCTGCCTGCAGACCAGGCTGGCTGCTTGGCAGGGGCAGCCAGTGGGCTTTGGGGCAGGGGGCCACATGCTATTGGGGTACATGCAGGGGGGTACATGCTAATGAGCAGCATGCGTTGGTGCTGAGCACCTGTATTTGCAAGGGCTTTGGGACAAGAAAAATACAAGAGGAAAGATGCAGTGAACAGCACTACCTGCCTCCCCTTTCATAGTCTAATTAGACACAAAATTCACTTTTTGTTTGCATTTTAATTGTCTGGAAATGCCAGGGTGTTTGGCTGGTGTAAGGTCTCTTGTTGTATGGGCTCGGGCAGGGTGGTACCAGCCATGAGTGTGATGGGAGGCCTCCACCTCTGCACCTCTCTCTGTGGCTGTTTCTTGCCTGTGAGTGGGTTTCCTGGGCAGTCATGGGAGCTCTGGCAGGGACACAACGCTCCTTGGTGGTGGCAGATGCAGCAGTGACTTCAGTCTCCTTTGCTTTGTTCCTTTTGTGCTGGAGTGAAGAAAATGAAACATGAAGTGCTGTTAAAACACTGCCAAAGGACCTGCTTTCTCAGTAAAACCCCTGCCTCCAGCGCTGAGGAGACAACCAGGCAGTCATGGTGCCATTCTGGGGACAAAGCTGCAAGCAATGCTGAGGTGGAGCAGAGAGGCTGGTAGGGGTGAGCAGGTTATGGTGATCAGACGAACTACCCCCAGGGACCCTAATTTCTGTGCTTCAGCCCTTCCCAAGGATCAGATGCTACTCCACACCCTGCGAGAGGAAGGCAGTCGGGCTGCTGTCCCCCTGCCTGCTATCCCCTATCCCATGCAGCTGGTCCTAGGGCAGCAGAAAGCAGGGATCAGTGTCCTCTGCTCAGCAATGACATTTCCTCTCTTTGCATTGATGTTTTTATTTTCATAACCACCTTGGTGATTACGTGTAGCAACGGGAGACCATTACTGAGGGATTATGCTCAATTCCACTGACATTATTTACCTCTTAGTGGAAAGAAATGGATGTCTGCCAGCCTGCCGCCACTGGATGGCTGACCACTGTTTGTGGGGAACAGCTGCAATAAAAGCTCTCTTCTGTTACAAAGTTGATCCAGCCAGCAGTTTGTGATTGTAATATGAAAAATTACCTCAGTTATTTTGAAACACTGGCAGTTGATTTTTTTTTCTTTTTCCTTTTTGAGGCTGGATAAACAGTTGGCAAGTGCCAGCCCTGCCTTTAGGAACTAAAAAAACACAGCATGATTTGATTTGTTTGTACAGCAAAAAGATTGTTCTTAAACAATCTTGTAGTTGTTGGGTTTGATATGCCTGCCAGTGGAACTAATGAAAAATCCTCTAGCATGATGTGTCAAGAAACCCAGGGATGCCTCTTGCCACTGCATGTCTCCTGAAGATGATGGGTATCTTGAAGATTGTGGAGCAAGGGACACAACACCTACACCCTTCTGCAGTTGCACTCCATGCCAGAAAGCAGTGTGGGGATGGATGCCTTATTATATTTGGTACAAAATTGGACCCAATTATCAAACAGGAGGTGTGGATGATTTGTGGAAGAGCTCTACAACTCAAAGCAAATCAGTTATAAAGTAGGTAGGTAACAATCATTTATTTACTTTTTTTCACAGTGGTTAGATCTGTTCAGTGAAATCCACTATTTAAAAATAATTATTGTAGTATTTGTGTTACAATTTTAGGTGTTCCAAATAGCAATTAATTCTTTAATGAGTATGAAAAATTAATTCTGTGCACAAACTGTATGAAATAATAACAGAAATTAGATCAGACGTGTTGTACCTGATTGGGGTCAGGGGAAGAAGTTGCCAGTAAGGAAGAGAGCAGTTTGCAGATTCTTGGAAGGTACAATAATATTTTATTTTTTTTTTTTTAAATAGACTAACTGGTTCTTCAGTGGGACTAAGCTGAACCCCGTTTGGGTTCAGCACAGTTGCTGAAACACATTACCTGCTGTAGCCTGAGATGCCCTTGGGCATGGGGTCTTCCATATATGGCTGGCTGATGCCAACACAGGACCTCCCAGAGAGGCCCAGTATGAATACTTAACTCATGCCACAGGTGCCTACTGGTTCCAGCAACTGCACCGAGACCCTTTCAGTCACTTGCTGACATAGGTGTTGTATTCTTAAAATGTACTGTTTTCTAGTAATGGAACTAGGAATTTTTGTATTGGGAGAACATCCTTAAATAACTCTAGTCACAGTCCCCTCTGTTAATCCAGTATCTAAGCATCAACTTCAGAGATTTACAGATAGCCATCAATTATGGAAAAACTGAAGGAATTTTTTTTTTTTTTTGAAAAAGCAAATGTTCTTTTTGTTACTATTTCAAATACATCCAATTTCAAATGTATTTATTTTATAGGAAATTGGAAATTACAGAAATCCTAGAATCTATATGAGAAACTGTATAGAATATCTACATTACACATCTCCAGATCCAATTTGAAACATCACCAAGTACTTTTTAAACAAAATTTTCTGTAAATCTCCTGAAAATCTCCAAATATGATGAAACATTTCCCCTGAAAAAGAGGCATTAAGTTGGTCTACACTGTGAATCTTTCAGATTCTTGGCAATGGTTCATATATTCACTAGAAATAATAAGAAAATCAGGATTATGTTCCTCTCTCCACTCTCATTCCAGAGACTTCCTTCTATATATTCATTTGTGTATCACACACATGACTTGCTCTCTCTTTTATTATTATTTTTTTAAACTTATTTTTACATTTTACTTAGGAGAAAGAAAGATACAAAAGACGTACAGGTGATGAGGACAGAGCTCTTCAGTGTACCAGTGAAAACTAATTCAGGAACCCAACAGAGACATATTTATCTAAGAATTCTTCAGAGCAGGTAAGCATTTAGTTATTGATATAATCCCAGTAAGCAAGCTCAGATGATCATACATCCTTTAATTATCACAGAAGTTCCATGGACAAAGAGATTATCTTTTAATTTCCTTCCCAAGATCTAAGTATCTGACAAGATACACATACAGAACTTTCTAGAACTGGAAAATCTAACCAGAGGGCTTACTTGCAGTTTACTATTTAATTTATATATATATAAATTTATATATATATATAAATTTATATATATATATAATCCTTAAAAAAAAATAACCTCATGTCTAACACTGGGAATCTATCTGCTGTTAAGAAGTCAATGCTCATTGGTAAAGTAGCTTCCTTCCTAAACTGCTGAAGGACAGTTTTTAAACTACTGTAGAACAGTTTTTAAAACAGAAAGGTGTGGTTTTGTCACACCGCTGGCATCATCTCAGATTTCATAGTCATTCCATATTGACAATACAAATATGTCACTGTAAGTAAACAGAAAAGATGCACTGAGAAATGGGATGACTTTCTGAGTAATGAAGGCTAATATATTAAAAGTAATATGTTTGGAAAATTACAATTGAGGAAATTGAATAGGATGCCTTGTAAACCTTTTTACTGAAATTAGAGTATGTCATTAATAAAATGTGTAAAATTAAAAATACAGAAATTTCTTAAATGAGTCGCTTTTGGAGATGTCTTTAGGAATTGTTATTTTGACAATGTTAATTGTTGCCTCTTTCTTTTTTGATAAATGGATTATGCAGAATTAATTCCTTCACTATGTAGATTTAATCCACAACACAGGACCACTCTGTCAGAATTTTAAAGTATTTTGAGCTCTCTAATGAATAGTTACAATAAATAAATAAATAAATAAATAAATAGCTATACTCAATTTATTAGTTTGAAATTTGAAATTATAAATCCATCACTATCTGTATCTACAGTTTCTTGCACTTGACCAAATCCTACTGTAAGAATGCCCGGAGAAAATCTTTATATGCTATTTTTGAAGAGAGGGCTTTATCATAATATTCCAAAATATTAAATAACTCCTCTTCACTTAGGTTGATTTTGTACTCATGAAGAACCTACAAAAGACAGAAACAACTTTAAAATTTATTCCAGCACTTTGGATGATGATGAAGTAAAAACATTAGTTTTTCTTGTTAAAATTTCTTTACAAAATAACTTTGTGATTCAGCTCCACTTTATCTTAGGTTTCTGAGAATATTAGAAAATCAAATCCTCTTTATTATCTCCTGTTCTTCCCATGTCAGTAATGACTCCATAGAATACATTTCTGAAAAACTGCACACACATGGGGTTCTGTCTTCTATCCCAAATAGCACTTGCCTTAGGGGGAGATTTGGGAAATGGGTAGCATCAATGTGTGTAGAAGCTGATTTACAAGAAATGCATGTTTAGAAGGCTTTCAGTACTATCAGGAGATAGGATGAAGAGGTGGAATATCTTCCTTTCTATCCTCCTTGGATGATCTGTAGTCTTTACATCCAGACAAACAGAAGGAGTAACGCAGTCACTCAAACTGTGCAAATCCCAAAGCAAGTAATAACGCTCATGCAGTACTCAGTGTTTTTAATTTTCACAGGACAAATGCTTGGCCTATAGGCATACTTTCTGAACACTTCACTGAGAACCCAATTTGAACAGGATGCATCTGGTTCACCTAATGCTAAAAATTTCACAAAGTGCCTTTTACAGTACTTCAGCTGTTTATACAATAATAATGTCCCATATATTATATGGGGCATTTTATGTTATTATTATATAATAATGGGGCATTTTAATATAATTATTATATAATAGTAATAACCCAGTAATGCCCCAACATGAAAGAAAATAATTGACTGATTTCTGAGGATCCCTTCTGGTTTCAGATGAACTTGGGAATTTGAGCCCTGCAAGTGACCAGTAACATCATTAATCTTTGTGGGCCATGCCAGTTATCATTAGTTTTCATTAGTTTTCTGGAAAATTCAGATTATTCTACATCTTTCCGCCCTAACAACTCAACATCTGAAATCACTAATAGCCCTGTGCAAACAGTACAGCAATAAACAGCGGAATTACTGAAGTTAGTAGAGAGCTAATTTCTCCGTTTCAGTAAATTAAGTTACCTAGGAGACAAAGGGATCTATACCTCCACAGATCACTTTCTATCTTGTTAAATGGTCGATTAACACCTTTGCAGTAGTATTCTGGAATTGGGGATGGCTTCTTGATCTAAATCCATGAGGCGCTAGATTTTATTCAACTTCTTATTTATTTTTGCTTAGCTTAGGTCATGTTAGGGAAGCTTGATTTGAAAGCTGTTGACATAGTTTTAACTAGGAAACATAACCATCACGTGTCCTAGAGGAGTATGACAAATTAAAATCAAATGTAACAGGCCTGATCTTCGCTCCCTCTCCCCTAAGTTTTGTCTGCTGAGGCAGTACCCAGGCAGGCAGAAAGCTGCAATGACAGCCAGGGAGCCTCAGGCACAAAGATGATACAGCCACACTGATACTTGTTGTCCCCTGGCCCTCATGCAGGGGCAGCAGGGTTTCAGCTATGTGGCAGTGCCAGAAGATATCATGTTCCCAGTAATACTAAATAAGTTAAGGTTTAAAAGAGCCATTCTGTGACTGGTATGATCTAAAGGGTTTTAGACTGGTTCTTAGAAATGCTAGGCAGCAAGCTGGCTTCCTGCAGCTGCAGGGAAAAGGGAGCTTCAGAAGCACACCCCATGACTGCTTTTTGCATTTAGGCATTTGCTTACTGTGACTGAGCATCCCATCTACCAGTTTATCAGTTCTTCAAAGCAGTAGTGATAGGAAGGGGTGTCCCATGCATGTCCCCATGCAGCATTAAATGGGTTTAGAGACACACTGTATTATTTTCTTGCAATTGAGTAGCATATATTCAGAACGCCTCTAGAACAGATAGTGATTATTATTCCTAGTAAAAACAATGTCAAATATTTTTAAATTAATTAAGGATTAAGTTTAAAGATTAAGCTAAGCAAAAGTCAAACTCTCTGTGAGCTACATGAAGAAGCAACTCCTGATTCCAGACTCTATATATCTAGAATACACAGGTGTATATTTGCTATTTGAGGGGATACAAGGTACCAAAATATTTGTAGAGGATATGGATCCCTCACCTGGTACAAAATTATGCTGCACACAGAAAAGCAAAGAGAGAAACCAGTACAAGGGACTCTCAGATGGGGAGTACTTAGGCCCATTCCACATTCACCAGTTGAAGGGCAACAGGATCCTGCAGCTGCAGCAGTGACTACAGGGAGACCTACCATAAGGAGCTCATTCAATGCACCCAACACTTCAGTTCCCTTACCATGCATTTGTGAAAACTATGTATTTAAAGTTTGTATAGGGACTAGGATTTTCTCTATTTTATGTATGCTGTTATAGCAGGATCCCAACAAGATCCCAGACCTCCAGAAAGTATAACCATGTGGAGAACGATTACCATGAGCAAAGGTCAGAGCAAAGGCTATAGAGAAGCTAGGATGAGTTTATATATCCTAGTTCAGGACCATTCTTCAGAAAAATCTGTCAGGAAGCTCAGATTAAACTACCGTAATTTTTTTGACTATTTCCTGCTAAATGCAACTTACTTGTCTGAAATCTGCAATATTTAACAGTCCAGTACGACTTTCATCATAGGATTTAAAAGTTCGCTTCATTGGTCTCCAGCAGTGCAAGATCTGGGGCTGAATTCTCATAATTGCACTGCAAAATGACATGGTTTGTGGTCCAGGACTCATCTAACAAAGTTGGGTGAGAAATATGATCATTTACTAACATCATGGACACAACTGGGCACAACTATAACACAGAATGAAAAGGTACTGGAAAGTAACACTGACTTAACCGGCAACTGCTTGTCAAGTAGTTGTTTACATATTATTGCAAGATACTGTTTACACAAGATAATTTTAACCTATAGTATTTTAATATTCTTGGAAAGCGCAGATGGTATATTTACTTAATCACTGTCAACGCCCTAACTTTTTATTATTTGAAACTGATTCTGAAGTCAGTGTTACTTCTCAGATCTCAGTGTTTTTACATGTATTGTGCTTGTCCTTGTTTCAACTCCCTTTTTCAGTAATTTTTAATTGCCTGCAGTGTTCATTTTTCAGTGTTTTTTTTTCCTTTTTTTTCTTTTTTTTCTTTTTTTTTTTTCTTCTGTAAAATGTCTGAATTCATAATCCAACTATGGGAGCAGTATGGTATTTAAGAAAAACAATTCCCCATGTACATTTTCCTCAGTACCTAAAACACCTTGTAATCAGTTTTTTAACACCTCTGTAGTTCAACAGCTGGAAGATAGTGTTAATTTTACTTGGGAAATGGTGTCTTTTGTTGTTTTAGCCTGGCTAAACTCCTTATGTTGTTGTACCCTGAACACATGTGAACTGCAGAATTACTCCTTATGGTGAAATTCATTCCATTTGTACAAAGCATTAATACTCCAGTATTACCACGAGTAAGTGCTGACTTTGAGAAAAGTCAGCAAGCCTCAAGCCACCTTCGGGATCTGGATGTGCTCTATTACCCTTTTATTTTCCTTCAGGTCCTGCTCAACTTCTTCCCAATGCCCTGCTGGTATTATTATTTTAATTGAGTAAGCCAATTATGCCATATTTGTGCCAGTTGCACGTGAGCTAGTGTTCTGACAAATGTCTCATTGTGAAGGAAATGTACAGTGGACTTTATACAACTGCTTTAAGGACACGGGCACCATGCTGCACCTATATGTGTTTTAAGAGGCCTAGTGGTCGGCTGCACCATTGTTCTGTACTCTTGGTGTATTCCTCCTTCAGAATATATAGCTGAGGAATGTTTGGATACATTAATAATGCGATTTCCAACCCAAAATACTGTGCACCCTTGTGGGTTGAAGGGAGGGAAAGAGCTCTTTACAGTGAATGCAGCTTGGGTTATTTTCATAGCTCAGAGCCTGGATGAAGCCCTAGGACATTGATTCTCTCAAGCTTTTGAGAAAGCAACAAAAATAAAATAAAAAAGATTTTATTTGTTGTTTGTTTGTTTGTTTGTTTTTAATTATTATTATTATTCCTTTTGATATTTATCTGTATAGTTATTAGGTGGAATGGGGTGAACAATCTATGAGGAAATTTCATTTTAAATATTACATTATATAATGATTCTCAGAACATGGGCTGGGACCTTCATTATATTTTCTAAACAGAATAAATAAAATAAAAAGGATTCAGGACAACTACATACAGACTTAAAAATGACTGCTTTATCCACTCCAGAATACTGGGATAGAATTTTACTGCATCAGATTTGTATATAAAGGAAACCTTATGTAAGATAATGAGGTTCTTTGATGCAAAACTTACTAGTTTTACCTTACTCTCCCTACTGGTAGTGAATTCTTGATAATTCCTAATGATACTTTGGTAGCATACCTTGGTAGCAATCTGCTTGTTCCACATCTGAAAACTATTCAGTAATGTAATTTCTCTACAAAATGCTGCTACTAACCATATCTAAACTAATTAGGCACAGTAACAAACAGCCTAAAAATGTAGCAGGCTTGCTGAATGAGCAGATTTGGAATTTGGCACTGTTCCTACTACAAGACTTGGTTGTGACGCTATTACTGATGACTTCCTTTCTGGGCCACTACAGCCAGTATTCTACATTTCTTCCAATCTTTTCTACCTTTGAGTGGTACTATGGGCAAAGGGGAACAGCCTGTGGGTAACCGTCATTCATTGCAGCTTGGGGAATTGCTATGTGTGACAGGGAGAGCTGCAAGGGCACAATGTGGCTGATCAGCCCTGGCTACAAGACGTTCTCAGTGACCATTAACAGCAGTGCAAGTGAGATCTTCCTCTGGACTTGTCTTACAGGTCTGGGCATGGGGCAGGGGCACAGCCCCAGTCAGTCTGGAGCTACAGTCAGTAGCTCCAGACTGGGCCCTCCTGACACACATTCACTGCACTTTTTATTTCTAACTTGATTTTTATTTAGTTCAGCAAAAGCTCTTAAATGTTTTCCACTAGTAATTATTATCCACATTTTAGCAAATGTAACCAATTTACCATAAAACTTGGGTACAAGGGAGCACAGGGAGTTAAATCTTCCAGCTGAAGGAGATACCAAATAACAATTAATATAAGAGGATTAAATAAGAGAATGCTAGAATACTATGTCACTACAGAAGAAATTGAAAAAAAAAAAAAAAGTAATTTTGATTTTTATATGCTTTGTGTGTACCGGTTTTTGAGGCTTCTGTATAATCACCCTTTGTAGCAGTGAGCTTTTCTGTGGTTTTAACAACAAGATACAACTCTGAAGGAAGTCATGGTATGCAAATTTTCCATTTTTCTTGAAATCATATTTTGTTGTTATTTGGTTAATTTCCTCTTTACTTAAACCCCAGTGGAACTTCTCTGCTATATCTGAAATAATATAGAAATGCAGAAAGAATATTAATTTTGTCATTCATAAAAATAGACAGTCATTGTACTGTACACGTTTTAGCAGGAATAATGTCGACAAGCTCAGTTTCAGTGACTGCTGCATAAATGTATTATGCAGCTATTGCTAGATGCAGGTATATACATATGCCTAAACTTATAGGGGTGGCAGTTCACATTTAACAGGGCTTCAGGGGACTGATAGCACGGTACTTTGATTTTAAATGCACAAGAAATATGCCTTGGTGCTAACTGTAATAAACGTTCTGATAAGCTAACATGTTCTTATACTGAGGAGTTTATATCTAATTACACAGGTGCGCATTGTCTTATCACACATGCAAATGTCCTAAGAAAAGCACTGGGAATTCTGTGTAGAAGAGAACACAACAGAAGAGCAGTATAGCTCATCTTGTCTAAGAGTAAAATCCAAGGTCCTTTGAAATCAGCAGGCATTCACCCATCAAGACCAGAGCAGCCAGAAGCACATACAAGATCACAAGTAAAAGATTGATGAAGCTATTCAGTTATCACTAGGCATGCTAAGGGTGGTATACTGGGAAGGTGATGAGATAGCTTGTATACAAACCAAAAGTATCAACAAGCATAGCCATGTTCTCTTTTTCTAAACAGTAAATAATTCTGAAGAGGAACATGAACTTTTTGCATCCAAGTGTACAGTAAGCTGTTCTGCTCTGCAGTAACAGGGTGGTACCTGGAGCAATCACACAGTGGATGCCAGCTGACTAAAGACTAAATGTTCCAATGGCCAGGACATCAGAAGGAAAACAGAACACATCAGAGAATGGATAGAGCACTTTTCAGATGGTAACAAACCTAGGAAGTCTGACACTGGGATTTCTCCTAGCTTGCCGACATCCTTCTCTTTGCACAGTTTAATTATGCTTCTCCAGGAACGTTGGATATCCTTTCTTATCTTATTTTCTATTGTTTCACAATTAAGGACAGGTGTAGAACATGCCGTTGCTGTCTGAGGATGGCTGGACGCTGGTGTCTAAAAGCAAGAGATAATGGTATTATTTTCATCCAAGTTTTACTGGTTGTGTAGACAAAATACCAGATGACAAATCCAGTTTCTGGCTTTCCAGACTTGAAACTAACGTATCACCCAAACCATTTTTAAGTCTGTTTTGAATTGTGTCAGCATGTTAGAAAATTCTTAGTGTCAGAATGACGCTATTCATTTAATGGGCCTTGACCACTTTTTTTTTTTTTTAGTCATTATTTTATTTACTTTACTTGTGAATCTTTAATAATTTCTCCAAACAGTTTTTTATTAAAGAACAGATACTGTGTTTAAAAAAGACATGTAATACCACCTTAGAATAAACAAATCAATGCAAAGTCACTGAATAATGCAGTAACAGTACTTTGATTTGTTAGTAGAAGAGTCAGTTCTTCAGTGCTCGTGTGCAGAGCCACAGAAAGAATAATGTGAGAGGATCGAATTGTTTGCTGTCTTTTTGACTGCTGCCTCAGGAGTACTGTGGGTGAGCTGGAAGTAAAGCCCCAGCCTACTTCTTTATTATGGTTGCACAAGCCATAGTTATGCTTCTAGGTCCAACAAATAATCTCATATTTAGTGAGACTTCCCAGTGCTCCCTCAGGGGTTTCTCTACTGCATACTGGCTGAGGACTCGAGCACATTTCCATGCAGCAAATGCTGCAGGGATGAATGCTGATGGATGAACATCAGGCTGGCTGGGGTCTTCCCAACCACCGTGAGTTCTGGGAGACTTACATTCCCTTCCTGTTGTCTTGCACCATCCGATCTAGCATTCACAGACAGCAAGGGGAAATTTTCCAGTGCTTTCTCTGAGAACTGAATCAAAGCATGAAGGACACACACAGCTAATTGTCTGGGCTTTTCAAGAAAGAACCTACAGTTATTGCAATAATTGAGCTAGCAATGGGCCAGTGTTTAGATTTACCAGCTGTGACAAGTTGTTTGCATCTTTAATTTAATCAATCTGTTATTTCTTTTTCAGTAGCTAAACATCTCCATGTAGATCTAGTTAGAAAATCCAAGCATGTTCCAGGCACTGAATAATTCTAAATATTTTATTTTTCTTCTGTAGGCTTGATTATAACCAAAGAACATGGAATAGGTGCATGTAGATCCACAAAGGGGGATACTGAATATTTCTGCCAGTATTTATTTCCAACCTGTCTGTCAGTCCTGTCACTAGCATAAGAGGCCAGAATGGCAGCTGGGGGGGGGGGTTATTATTGACATTAAGCATATTGACATTATTGACACTAAGCATAGATAGGAATGCCAAAGCAAAACTACTGCCTTCCTAATCCACTTCTCTTACCTCTCTTTGAGGTCTTATGATTAAGTCTACCAGTAAGACTAACACAGCTGTAACAGCTGTAATTTGGCATCCACCAAAAAGCAGAACAAGACCAGCAGAATGTAAACACCAGGTAGAAAACTGTAACTTCCAATCCTGCCTAGCCTTCTCAGATGACCATCTACATTTTTTATGTTGCATTTTCAGCTATTGAGCCTTTGTTTACTTGGTTCTGAGAAATGTGATTGTGCTTAAGAATAGAAATTTTATTTGCCATACAGCTCTGATGGATGTGCTGAAGGTAACAGCAGGGAATATTACTGGTATAAATTGATATATATGAGTTGACTTCAGTGGAGTTACAATTTAACCCAATTTTTGTCATTGTAAAGCAAATATTTTACAAATAACTTCATTTGCTTATTAGCAGATTTTCATGCCTGATTTCCTTGGAAATCAATAGAAACACCTTCACTGAGTCCCACAGGTATTATTTTCAGCCTATGCCCAGAGGAAAAAAATAAAAAGAAAATTCATAAAACAACCACACTTACACTCTTTTGCCCTACTAGGGGAGAGAATGTATTGGGACACTCAGGCTGAGAAGACACTTGTGCTTCCTGCATGGCACGGGTAGCTGGCTTGGTAGAAGTTGCAAGACTAGGAACGCTGAGAGTGCTTGATGGCATTGTTACGAGTTCTGAGCTGAACTTTCTCAAAAAGTCCTGATATTTCAGCCATCCACCAGCAACAACATCGACTGTGTTCCAAAGATTTTCAAACTAATGAAGAAGCAAAAGATGACTTTTGCAAATGTTAGTTTTACAACAGCATCCCCTAAGGTACTAACAATGTGACAAAATGTATTGAAAAAAAAGGAAGAAGATGACTTACAATAGAAGGAATCCTAGGGTTCATCTTATTAAAAAAAATATAAAAAAAATCATAGCTTCTCTGCAGAAGCCTGTACAAAGCTGGGAAAACAATGAAAAAGGGACTTCTGCAGGACATTTTTAATTGAATTGAGCCCTTATTGTGCTGGTTATACTATAAACGCTGTGATTAGACACAGTGATTGAGGTGCTGTATAGAAGAATAACATTTTATCGTGAAATCTAAATACATGCTGCATGTGTGTCCTGGCTATGTACCATTAAGGAGAATTTTTCATGCTATTGGGTACACACAAGTTCTACAGCCACCTCAGTAAGCCATTAAGGTTCCTCAATTATTGTACTTGCATCACCAAATTATTTCACCCCAAGGGCAAAAAATGAATCAGCATGAAAGAACACAGCAGAAAATCTTTACAGCCTTTTGAATCACATAAAGTTATGAGATACTGCCAGGAACCATACCTCTACAATACTGACAGCCTGTGAAAGTCCTCGGGGCAGCTGCTGATGCCCTTGTTTCTGCTGCCTGAAAGGATCCGTGGAGGTCTGATGGCTGCTTGGCACAAGGCAGGGCAGGTATCCCACTCTCTGTATGGCAAGGATGAGGTTGGGCTGTTTTTCACTGAACAGCTCTTTATTCCACAAGTATCTGTACTGAATTTAATGGGACTACTCATGATATAAGCTACTAATCAAAGCAGGGATTATCACAGTCTGCCCTTAAATGAGCTGCACTCATTTTGCAAGTGTTTCAAGAGCCATCAGTATGCTTTTTTTAGGGCCTTCGTTGTTGATTTTTAATATAAATCTGTTTGGGAACCTCAGATTGCTTTTGATTTGATCTTTTTCAGCAGAGACTTAAACCCTAAAGGAAACTAGTCACCTCTTTGATGCATGTGCCAAGTTGCAGTCAAACTTCAAAGGGCAAAGGATACATTTGGAATTTCCTTTCAACTTTCCCCCATTGGCCTGGCTGCTACCACATTATGAATTATAAACAATTTTATTTTGCACTTGTGATTACACTTCACACTTCATGTGAGGATCTCAAAGTGTATTACAAACTTCAATTAAATCGAACAATACCCCAATAAACTGGGTTAAATATAGTTAGAAACTTTCAACAGGCAACAAAATGTAGCCATTTTGAGGACTGCAAATAGTTCAGGCAAGTCAAGGTAGTTCAAGCAGAGGAGGAAAGTGCCTGTAATAAAAATGGGGGTGTCACTCAGGAAGATATTAATCAACACCTCGTTTGCCATTTGTTTACACCTTTTATGAGAAAGGCCACACTATCAGAAATTCAGAAGACCAAGAAGCCGAATTTCAGGAGGAATGTCTTCATCCATTCCTTGATATGGATTCCAAACAGGTCTTGCTAATAGCAAACAGTAGTAAGTGGCCATCATTCAGAAGAGGATAAAGATGGCATTTTTTGTGAAGTCATCCAGACTATGACTATTGGTAACACTTTTGTAACAACTCTGAGCAGCGACAACACCTTGAACAGCAGGGGTCTGGTTTAGCAGTGGCAAATCCTGTACCCAGATTGGAAGGCTCTCCTGGAGCCTCTTCGTATAGATATACATAGGCGTATCTTTGAGAGACCTGTCAAAATCAAAATATCTGGAGATATAGGGCTTGAGTCTCACTCGCACAGAGGCTGCTGCTTACATAAATGAGGCTCCTCAGGACTGCTTCTCGTTGCTATTATAGATGACAGTTTCTATCAGGATTTTTTTTTCTTTACTTCTCTGAGGTTCTTTTAAGCATAAAATAACTCCTGTGTCATTTCCGTTCTTCTTGAGCATAAAGTAGACAGAATCTAGTCTGGACAACTTTTCAGCTGGAGATGCCTGCCATCCTGCTTCTAAAAAGGAAAAAACAAGAGATTTTTCACAACTCAGTACTATGTGTGCCTGCCTGCCTTAGAATCAAAGAATATTCAGAGTTGGAAGGGACCCACAAGGATCAGCGAATCCAACTCCTGGCAGCACACTGGTCTACCCAAAAATTCAGACCATGTGACTAAGTGCACAATCCAAATGTTTCTTAAACTCTGACAGGCTTGGTGCAGTGACTGGGGAGCCTGTTCCAGTGCGTGACAACCCTCTCAGTGAAGAACCTCTTCCTGATGTTCAGCCTGAACTTCCCCTGTCACAGCTTGATGCCATTCCCACGGGTCCTATCGCTGGTCACTAAAGAGAATGGTCATATCGCTGATCACTAGAGAATAGATTGGTGCCTGTCCCTCCACTCCCCCTTGTGAGGAAGCTGTAGACCGTGAAGAGGTCTCCCTTCAGCTTCCTCTTTTCCAGGCTGAACAAGTCAAGTGACCTCAGTCATTCCTCATATGTCTTCCCCTCTAGGCCCTTCACCACCTTTGTAGCCCTCCTCTGGAAACTCTCCAACAGTTTCATGTCCTTTTTGTACCGTGGTGCCCAGAACTGGACACAGTACTCAAGGTGAGGCCACACCAGTGCAGAGTGGAGCAGGACAATAACTTCCCTCGACTGACTAGCAATGCTTGATGTACCCCAGGATACAGTTGGCCCTTCTGGCTGCCAGGGCATACTGCTGGTTCATATTCAGCTTGATATCAACCACAACCCCCAGATCCCTCTCTGCAGGGCTGCTCTCCAGCATCTCATCACCCAGTCTGTATGTATAGCAAGGGTTGCCCAGTCACAGGTGCAGGACCTGGCAATTGCTCTCATTAAACTTCATGTGGTTGGTGATCGCCCAGCTCTCCAGTAGGTCCAGATCTCTCTGCAAGGCCTTTCCACCCTCAACAAGAGTCAACTCCTCCAAGTTTAGTGTCATCAGCAAATTTGCTCAAAACACCTTCTAGTCCTACATCCAGAGGTTAGCCATGAAAAAAACCTGGATCTTCCACTCAGTGGTTCACAGGGATAAGGAAACAGCATCACCAAATTTCCACTTCTGCTTTCATCTGGTGTGGAGGCTCCAGATTTAAGAAGACCTGGTAGTTGCTCTTGGTACCTCGCCAGCAATATGATGACCAGGAATAGAGCACAGGCCATTTGTTCTATAATTTTCAAGGGGGAAGCAGAAAATACTTTGATTTTTTCAGTGCTTTCATTTGCTACTATACATATGTATAGCAGTGCCCAATAATATGGCAGACCCTCTACTGTAATTACAAGCAGACCCCACTCCTGTCTGCAATTTGTAGTCAAAAGTGCTGGTGGGAAATACTGGGCCAAAAAATCAGAGGATATATATGTGCAATGAACAAAGTACCAAAATAATTTTCAGGATCTAGACAAGCATAAGAGTTCTGTGTCTCGTCTTTCAGTTTCCAAAATAATATTGATGCAGTCACGGACATGAAGGTTGGAGTGCTGTTAAGTAAAATACTAAACTTTGTAATCAAGGTTACCTCTGGTTTGATTATTCACCTAGTTTGGGACTAGGAAAAATCACAGTGACACATCATTAGCAAAGATAAAAAATTGCATCTTTTTACTTTAAATCCAGCAGAAACATAATCTTAGGAAAGATGGGAACCTCAGCTTCCACTGAGATTAACACGGGTCTAACCAGGTGCTTCGTAGAGACAGATTCATATCATGACGTTCATCACTCGAGCTAAGTTCAAGGTTACATAAATTCTGCTAGCGCTTATCTGGGGGAATCTTTAATCCAGAAAAGTAGCTGAGAGGTGACTGGGAAACATCAAATGCTTGCCCTTTTCTTTGTCCAATGAGGGCAGGACAAAATAGCTACTGAGGAAAAGGAATTTGCATTAAATCCCCATGAAAGTACTTTCTACTCCATGTTGACAATGTGCCTCCCTACTCCTCACCCCCATCGACCCTAGAAGTGAATTAACTCAAAATTGAAAAAATAAACTTTTAAAATAGTGAATACACAGATGAAGAGCTAAGAAAAGAGAGCTACTGCAGTTTAAATTCACAACAGTATTAGCAATAGCATCTCCGTGACTTTGCTTTAGAAAGCCTGTGGTTATTATCGTTCACAGCTATACTCAGAGGTAAGGAAAAAATGATATCCCACAAATGTAGCAACAAATGTTCATGGAGTGAGTCTCAAAACATTTTCATTTCTTCCAACTTGTTAAACAAATTCTTGCCTATTCAGAACAATCTGTAAACACGTCTATAGCCACAGTCAATTTACCTGCTGTACGCTTAAACTAAGAATAAAAAATAAAAGAGTTTTCTTACTTGTTCTTCAGTCAGCTGTTGAAAATATCAGTTACAAATATCCCAGAACTCCTCTTTTGATATCGTGTGTTATCTTTTGAAGAGTCAATATCTTTAAATTCTTGTGCAATCCTGTCTAAGCAAGCAGTTGCTACTTCTGATATCTGCAAGAGTTTGCCTCTCTTTGACAGCTCCCAAGAAGATTTAGGCAGAAAGAATTTTTGCCCTTCCTCAGTCTAGACAAAATATACACACAGAATTAGTAATGCATCCACTGAATAAATTATAAATCACGGTATGGCATTCAGCCAGCCGAAGAGGGAAAAGTCCACAGAGAAGGCAGTATTAGAGATCCTGTAGGCAGTAAAACCTGCTTCCAGGAATTCTGGCTTATACCACAAAAGAGAAAAGGGGTTATGTACATAGTTAAGGGGAAAAATAGACTCTATAATCATGATCCAACTGGTGACAGGCCAACAAAAATCACAGAATTCCAAGACTGACCTACACATTTACAAGGGTCTAAAAAATTGGGTGATCTTACAAAGAGGGCTATTCTGTTAATACAGAAAAAGAGAAGTAAATGCTAACTAGTCCAAATATCCCAAATACGTTCTTCTCATCTGAATAGTCTTTAGCATAGAGTGGAAATCTATTTGATTTAAAAGACATTTAAGTCCTGAATTGAAAGAGACGGCAATTATTTCCCTTCCATTTCTAAGTCCCAGGTATATTCACTGTGGCACTTTCAAATCTGGTCACCCACAGTAGGAATACAGCAGCTAAATATTGCAGTTGAATATTGCAAAGGTAGAGAATGTGTCAAGGTAGAGCAGAAAAGGGGTTGGGAACATGTGTGTTAATGCTTGAACGAGGTGTGCACCAATCCTTTTTTCTGTGTATTGCTGTCAATTTAACACCAGTGTGTGGCTGTTAAAATCTACCACCAAAGCTTCCTCCTAACTAAACTCCCATTATGCATTCTGCAGGGTGAGAATTCACATTTTGAGTAAATGCAGTAGGAGGTCATGTGGCAAGCAGAGATAAAAGCTGCAAAAGTCAGTTGGAATACACTGCAGAGCAAAGAACTGCTGTGCTTTGGTACAGTCATACCTGAGAATACCGAAAGATTCATTGTGCATGCAAAAAGATACATTTCATAAAATTAAGTATCAGTGAAGCCTATATAGCATTTGCATTCTATCTCCAGCAAGCTCAGTTTTTAAAATGGAATCAAGTTTTACTTATAAAATTAGTCCCAGGAATGGCACAATAATAGTAATTAAAAAGCAGTACCAGAATTTTGGAAAGGCAACTACTTATTTTCAGGAACGGAAGCCAACTTTCCACCCACTGGCACTGTCTAAACTAAATATGTAAAATATCTTGAAAGGAAAGTTTTCACAAACAGAAGTAGTAGCCATCTTTACTATAGCTATGGTAAGAGGTAAAAACAACAACAACAACAAAAATAAATAAATCTGGTTTTGGTCCAAAGATGTTTCTTTACAACGTGTTAAATGTTACTACTATATTTTATACCTCCATGTTCAAGCATATAAGCATTGCCACCTTCCTGCTCCATGCAATATGAAATATCAAAAAAGAAACAGATGGCTTTTTGTCTTGAGCGCCTGATTCCTTATCATGTCTCACATGATCGCTATAACTGAATGGAAAAGAAAATATGTTTCTTACAGAACTGCAAGAAGTCTGCCTCTGATCAGAAGACTCCCCTGTTTTCAGATGCAAGTAACACTTTTTATTATTAACCATGCTTTACATAAAACATTTCTGCAGGATAGGTATTACAGCTGTATTACCAAGAGAAGAAACACAAGAAGTGGAATTATTCATGCAGACATGGAGCCAGGTCCTTGTTGTTGTCAGAAAATGAAGATTGCCAGACATGGTACAGTACCAGGCATACCTTCTGCCTGCAGGCCGGTCTAAGACTAGAAACCACGTCACCTCTGCTTTTAATTATTCTTATGAAGCCAAAGACTTAGAGAAAGAATTACTGCCCTGGAACCTTTTAAAGAAACATATATGGAAAGTGCAAGCTTTCATAATTTATTTAATTTCAAGAGCTTATTTATTTATTTATTTATTTATTTTTATTATTTCATAAGACCTAACACTCTTTGATCTTAAAATGGTAAGAAAGCTAATAAAAATAACTTGTTCTTCTTGTAAACCACAGATTGAAAACTAGAAAACCATTTATATCCAGTTATGGCCTTTCATTCATTATTATTATTTTCATTCATTATTATTATTATTAAGTAAATCAGAACATCCAGATAAATTACAGTTTCTCTGGCCTTGTCACAAGTCTGACCTTTCTCCCTTTCTGGGGAGGTTTAGACAGCAAAGGTCTTGGGAAACTGCTTGCACAAGAAGCCTCTTGTATCTTTACCTGAAAAAAAAGATGCAATTTTCCTCTTTGTATGTGAGAATGACCTTTGCCAGGAGTAATCATCCTTTTGACATTTACATAAGTTGTAGAGGTTTCTGTGCTTACCCTTGGGACCATCCTTTACCTTAACAACAAGTATCTTCAGGTTGTTTTCCATAAATTGTTCTTCCCTAAAGATGTATGGAAGCAGCAGAGTTAGTTGCCCGAGTGTGGTTTGGGGTGGAAAGTCATTTTGTTCTTGTGTTCAAACAACCATATATTGTTTGGCATATATTGCCACCAGACAGCCAGTTCTAGCTCTTAGAATCTGATTTAAAAGTTTCAGTATTACAGAGAGGCCTGTGTTTTACCACTGGTTTGTAAGTTATATCCTCATCTGGCAATGATCAGTTTAGCTCCATTAACCTGAGTGCTGATTTACACCTGCTGAGGATTTCATAGCTGGTGGGCAACAAGAGCTTGCAATAATAAATGTAATTATAAATAAAAGATGAATACTCCAGTAAGGGTCATTTTGTAAGGTAGCATTTTTGTTTTGACCAACTGTTTGCAACTGACATACTCAAGTTTTGAGGTCACATTTGCAGGATAAAACACTCTGTAGTGTTTAGCATTTGTAATGGCATATGATGATTTGACAAAATGATTTAACACAATGAATCAAAGACTACTCTTTTGTCAAACTTTGCCTTGTCCACAAAAATGCCACAGCCCTATACATGTAATTAAAATAACAGCTGTATTAAATACATATGAAACATTAAGCCTAGGTAGAACTGGATAGAGAAGCAGGAGCCATGGGGAGGACTCTCTGCTCTTCTGTCTCCCCAGAAGTGTCTAGTCCATCAGAACTACATCTGATGGTCTAATACTATGTTCTCAAAACGATTATTGCTCCTTTCTCCTTTTCCTTCTCTTCAAATAAATATAAAGTGAAGGCTTTCATCCCAAGGAAAATTTTGCCATTTTAAAATTTTGCTTTCTAGCCTTAAATAGGGGCAGAAGCACAACTGGGGGCAAGCTGGGTAGCAGGAATGGAATTTAAATTCCAAAAGATGCTGTTTTGAGAGGGGCAGAATAGATTATCTGGGATTTTGTTTCAAGAAATAAACTTTCTGAGCAGTTTTGGTTGTGGTATCTTGTAGGTATTTTTGTTAGACCTTTTTGTTCATTACTTTAAACAGAGAAGGAAAGGGAGGTACAGCGTTGGTGAGCATTGTCAATAGGAAGAGATCTCAAACAAGTAATCCTGGCACAGTGAGGTATGGCACATCGTAGTCACAGGGAGGGCAGTGCAAAGAAGAGCAGAAGCAATGAAGGGAAATTTCTGATCCAGTTTCACTATGCATTATTAGTAACTTGGGATTATATCATGGGACAAGGAAAGATTTGATATTTGTCAGCCTGAAGCAGATGTAATACTAACATGCACATATCCTAGAAGGGGTATTCTCTGGAGAATGGCTGTTCTACGCTAGGACAGAATTTGTGGAGCTGCTGACTAAGGGTAGGCATGTGATCAGCGGGCCTGGTCAGCCTGGTGCAGAAGGTCACGACTGCTGAGTCATCTGTCTGCGAGCAAGAGGGCCAGAGGTTCAGTAGATGAAGACTGATGAACAAACCTGTAAAACTCCCACCCACAAAACAGGGAAAAGCACCACATCTGTACAGCAGGTCTTCACATATTCCTGGTGCAATTGCACAGGAAGATCATAGCTGCAATTGAAATTCATCTTCCCATGACTGAACACAGTGCACAAGGGTTGGCTTAATAACACTGATGAATTTGTGAAGCACGAGTATGGAAAAATTGAGGAGAGGATGCCACTCCTCTGTTGCACGGTCTTTTTTGGTTAGTTTGTTTGTTTTTGAGCTCCAGAACTATATAGTTACAACAGATACAGTGTAGAGTTGCACTCAGTGCAAATCAGAGTTTTGGAGAGTCACAGCACAGTCACCCTCTGTTTGTGGAGCTGGTAAGCTGCATCAGTGCTGTCCCCTCTGTTGGTTTAGGAATAGTTTCCAAGAGCATGAGGAAGCCGCTTCATTTGCATTTTCCAGGTAAGGGTTGCAGCACTGCCACTGCTGAGAGCAATGTGATGTGAGACCAAGTGGCTTAGCTTTGTAGACTCTCCAGCAGCAACATGTCCAACACAGATAGAGACAGCAACAACAGACCCAATGCTTTTCATTAGGAAATAGTGGATACTAGTCCTGGGACCTGAAGGCACACTTATCACAGTGCCAGGCTTCAAGAAGAGATGCACATTTGCTATACCCTCCTAGGTATAATCCTCTCACGGGTACTGGTCCAAAGAGAAACAAGATCCTCTCTGGCAGGAAGAGCAACAAGCATGAATAAGTGAGCCTGCAGTTTTGCAGGCAAGTAGATATGATGTACCTAGCTGGAAACAAAATGTACTCAGCTAGAAAAGAAAGCACTTTGCAGCATGAGACCAACTGCAGAGAAACTCAACAGGAAGCTAAACACAAACAGAAATAGAGAACTTGGTGTGCAAACAGGAAGTTCAGGACAAAGCTAAATCAAATGCCTAGTTGGATTTTGAAATGTTTCATGATTTTTCCTGCAAAGAAGTTCTGGAAATCAGCCCAATATCCAAATTTCATCATTTTACATTACATCACCTTAAAAAAAAAAAATAAAAATGGCAGTTATGCCAAATATGGTTCTACTTACTCCCTTTGTCAGCTGAAAGACACACATGCCAGCAAATCCCTCATTAGCTCAATTCCTGCCCTTGAATGGGCACAAACAATGGTCTATCCCTTCTCTCCGTCATCTCTTCAACCTGACCTGCTCTCCTCCTTCTCGCTGCTGGTCTCGACAGCTAAAGGTTTATTAAGCTCACTGCAAATCACTCAGCAGCCTCCACAGCAGGAAGGCCAAACAACACAAAACAATTGATCGCAATCCTTCCTTTCCTCTTGTGTTACCCACTACAGTGTAGGTGTGCTGATTCTGTGTAAAACCTTGTCCTAGATCTGACCAGCACTCCCTCTACTATTGCTTTTAACACATTCTTTACTTTTTTTCCCGTTACACTACTGAAATTGCTCACAGTGGAGAAGGATGGTGAGTACACTTTCTTTTGGGGTAGGAGGTGTCTGATTCCCCCTGAGTAGCTTTCATTAGGCCAGACTGCATTAGCCACTTATTTTAATGCAGAAGAGCTCCACTCAGACCTTATTAATCATAAGTCTGGCAGGTCAGCCAAGAAAAGTTCATGATGCTTATTCCCAGCTCCAGAGTCTGGACTTTTACAAATGTCCTCAGAGAACCCACTGGTGCTTAACAGCATCCCCAAGACAAGGTCCTCTCTGTCTTCTTCCTCCTTTCTCAGCTCTTCTGCAGTTAGTTACCAATATCAGAGCTAAGTGACATAACCGCAGTTCTTCCTTACCTGAATATTAAGCTGCAATCACACTGCTTGAAGTATTTTATGTTTCTTTAGTTCTATTTTCATATAGCGTATCTCTACACCTCTACGGAGCTGTAATTCAGTGGGAATCCTGCTCATATAAATTAGATCAGATGTACAGATGCCATAGTGTGTATTCTAAAGAGTTAATCAGAATGTAAAGCTCATTAGCATATGTCAAAGACATCAAAAGATCCGTGTGATGAATACAACATTTAGAAATCATTTTTTCAACTTCCCTTATTCAGCTATTTCTTACGAAAAAAAAATAAATAAATAAAATCTGAACCTGTATGGCTTTTGGGTTTGTGAATATTTGCTTTTGTGGTTGTGGGTTATATTTATGAGGTGCTATGTGAGACAAAAATCATCCCAGGCTCGCACTTTACTAGTTCAGTAAATTTTCCATACTTCAATGATCAAGCTGCATACTTTACTCATTACTTTTTAATATACTTCAGTGATCAAATTGTATAGCATAATGATCAGTTTTCCTAACGTTCCTGAATGAGTTGCATACCTTATTAATTTACATACATACTTTACAGGCCAAAACTGTAGCATGTTTGGATGAAGTGAATAATTTAACTGCCTTCTCCCAGAACCTGCACAGAACCCCAGGAATACATGTGAGCCCAAGGTGGGATGAAATTGCATAGGCATGTGAGATTTGGGGTTGAACCCAAAAGGAAAACATGACATTTGAGAGCATCTGGAAGCTGAACCAGTACTGTGACCCTGGTTCATATTTGTTTTGTCTTTTCAAAAATGTCCCCTTGTAGATTAACTTGGGCTTTTAATGATGGATTTATCCCTTCTACCCCAACACAGCACAGAAAACAGTTCAAGGAGAATGCTCAATATAGAAAAAAAGCAGTACAGGTTCCAATCCTGTCATGAACCAAGTACCTCCTGAAAGATGGGGAGGTAGCTTATTTTTTGTTAAGTTGAGGTGGAAAGTACTCAGGATCTTGGAGTACTGCTAAAGATATTTCATGTTAAATGTACACTTGCAGAGCTTGAACCCAGGAGTGTGCAGCTTGTCAAGTTGTTATGGAAGCTTAGCGCCTCCTTGGAGGATGAGAAGACATCGCAGCTAAGCCTTCCCTAGCAAAAGTAGACACCTGTTCTAAAGTCTTAAAGCTTGCTGGTAGGTCAATATTACAGCAGTCAAAAACATTCTTAAAATAATTATACAGTTGTATTTCACACAATTTGTCTTTGGGCTGGTATGATTCAGTTGAAACTTACTGAAATTATATCAGCATACTAGCAGAATAAAGGGGAAATGCAGCGTTTTCTGACCTATAAAAAGTATTCCAATGTTTTACACTTGAGAACCATGTAATCTATTACATCTATTAAGACTGCATTTAAATTTTAATAAGCTGAAAATATAAATATTTTAAAATCACCAACTATTTTAAAATAACTGTAACTAAATGTAATATTGCCACTAAGGACAAAGTAACAGTTACACTACTATTAATGCTAAATTTACAGAGAATAAAAGCACTTAAGCAGCCATATAAAATGTTGAATAAAGATGCACTTATAATAAGTATTGTGGTAAATCTACGTCTATTTGTAACTGACAATTATTGTTAAAGTCACTAAAACACTAAAAAACCCTATAACACGTTACAAACTTTTTGAGCTGTTTATGGGTCCTCCTTCATCCAAAAAGTGTAGTCCCTCCTTCTGCTCTTTTCAGTCACTCAAGCCCTGACAGACTTTCTGACTCAGGACACGAAGAGGCTGAAACAAAAATCTCACTGGTTTTCCAGCTTCTGCATTATGACACAGAACTTAATCACCATATAGCTCTATACAGATTTGTTTAGCACAACATTCCATTATCACCATGGCAATAAAGTGGTAGGCTTTTTATATGTTTTTCCACTGGGTGATGATTATTATTTTTCTCATTTTATTTGTGCTTCGAGCATATATTTTTGAAAATGAAACATAGTTACTTCTTAGAACAGAAAACGCAAGTTAATGCAGTGTTTTTTTTAGAACTCCTATGTGTATAGTTAGTAACAGGCTTTCACATCCCTAGCCAAATTCAGAAATGAACAGTAAGGTAATGTCATTTGGACTCCTATACACTCACATCTACTTACACCCTAATCCCACTGGTCAAGATAGACTAAGATAGGAGAAACTAGAGAAAAGAGAAAGACTGTGAAATTAAAATAGGACAAAGACTTCTTTTACTTACACCTTTTGATATGTTCCTGTTGTTTTCAAGCGCAGTAAGAATTTCTGCCTGACAAAAGAATGCTGTGAGTATGAGATGTGGGATCTGTTCCTGAAGACTGCCTCAAGTGAACTAATCTGGGTGAGACACTGCAGACAAAAACATCTGCCACAGCGAAACTGCAACTCTAACTTGAATTGTTGCAACAAATACGTTCAGAGCATCAGAAGACCGTCTATGGACACAGTCAAGATTTTCTCTGTATTTGACTAACCTCCATGTTTGACCTTACTAGTACATCTACACTCCTGCTATTGTTTGGTGCTAAGAACGTGGTGAGCTCCACACTCCACTCACTTTTCTGCCCACTTCCTGTCAGTTCATCTAGACACGTCAGAATTCATCAAGAATATTTGGGTATCCCACATCTTATGTCATCCAGTTGGGTAGCATCCATGGTCATGATTTCAGCTTGCCACATGTAGAGACTTACATCTGCATGAGTGCCAGACTTAACTTCTGAGAGCAGTTTATAAGACAATAAGGGCTTTGTGGAGCTTGACAGAGATCAAAAGAAAAATATGTGAAATTTAGAAGTTTCTAGCACATTAGATTTTATCAACTAAAGAAAAATAGAGCTCAGTAACTATTCTTACTTCTGAGAGGAGGTTTATGATTTTCAGGAAAGCTTTCCAGTATACTGTCAACTCCTTGCAAAGGTTAAGGTTCTTGAGAAGGTACCTGAACTGCTAGTGTCATAATTTAAAGCAGAAGTGGTCAAGTACTTGCCGAAGTTCTAGTGCTTTAATTACTCCAGTGCCTTCTTCATCATATAGAGAAAATGTCTGAGAAGCACGATTTCAAATTACAACCTAGACAGACCACAAAAGACAAGTCTTTTTTAGCAGTTCCTATGGAAATGAGGCCTGCATGCTTTTTACTTACAGATTTTTTTGTTATACATAGAGAAACAAATAAACAAAAATTTCCAGAACCTTTCTTAGTTTGAAGTTTTCTGTTCTTTCAAAAATGAAAGGCAATTGTTGAAATAAATCAAAACTGGCCTCTATTTCTGTGCTACATATGAATATGCAAATAAAGAACAACCTACAGTTTCAGCGGTTTTTGTTTTAGCTTTAGAACTGTTCTAAATAACAGGTTTAAAAATGTATATTTTAATGTACACAAACCTTGTCTAGTGATAAAATCAACATTACCATATGCAAAGGACATTGGAAAGGAATCCTTTGAACACTAACAAATCTTAAACTATTTGTTATAAAACTTCAAAGGTTTGTATTCATTTGTAGAAGTGTCGTAGATGGGATGTTATTTTTTCCAACTAGCTAGACTTTAAGAACTGTGCTTTCAGATCTGCCTCTAACAAAGCAAACACTTTGTTATAAACTCATGTTGTTAGACTCCCCAGTCACATGGGAGGCAGCAACTATTACACAAAAAATGACTCAGAAACAAGGGGAGAATTTTCTTATTTTCTCGTATGAAGGAAATGAGAAAAAGTTCCGCTTTTCCACAAAAAAGGCTGGCTGTCCATGCAGAAAATGTCTGAAGTTATATTGACAACCAAATGGTATCCTAAAAGATCAAAGGGATAATTTGTTCATGTCAGAAGTCATTTTGAAGTAGACAAAACTGTGACCTTCCCCATGTCCAAGGCACCTAGGGATGAGAGGACAGATACTGCCTTTTAGGATGCCAGGAGTGCCCCATTAAAATTTACCAGACGCTAACCTGGACTATTGTATTTAGCTACATCCAATTTTAATGATGCAGAGCACAGTAAGGGATTTTTCCCTTACTGTGAAAAATGCAAAGTGATTATATGAATAGTTCAGCATGCTGTTTAAGAGTTAGTCTATCTGGCCAAAAATGTTGTGATGGCCCCAGTAAGTTTACAAACATCACCAGAGTCTCCAAGAAGCATGGAAAGAGATTTCTGTAAAGAAACAGCATCTCCCACAGTATTTTGTTCTTTTTCAGTTATACCAGCAACATCATTAGTGATGTCTTTGTTGCAAGCCTGTGTTATTTTTAACTGCAGGACAAAGCCCAAAGATTGAGAATTCAGAAATGCAGCCATTGATAAAAGGGAATTTCTACCCCCATCATGTTCCCTTTACTTCCCTTGTGCTGGCAGCAACTCTCCATCTTTGCAGGCCTGCCTCTAAGGCCATGAGCTTACACTGAACCTGAAACTGCAGGTGCAGATTACATGGCTCTACATTCCTTTGTGATAGGAATGCTTCCTTCAAGGTCTTTTTGATTATTCTTTCGCATGCTTGAAAACAATGTTACTGTGACATTAAAATTTATTTACTCTACAGGCTGCTGCATTTCAGTATGCTCTGACACAACAGCCTAAGACTACTTAATATACGGCATTTTTTTTTTCATAAAGAGCTTTCAAAATTCTAGAGAAAAAGGGTTATTTTTGTAATCCTCATTTTACAGAAGGGAAAACCAGGAAACTTGCTGCTTGTCAGCTAATGTGCCTTATCTGTCTGTGTCAGAGATAGGAGTGGCCAAGAGTATAACTGCAGACAGTTGCAGAAGCCAGCTGACAGGTGCTAACTTCTGCAGCCACTATAATGTGTCCACATCCAATCATATGTCTGTATCCTCAGTTGCTACATGTTCTTTTCATCTCACACTGATAAAACCATAATGTCTGCCTGCACTAGCACGTTATATCTACCTATAGGAAGTCTCCATTTAGGAAACTCAACGGAGATATTCAAAAGATGTGACTATTTACATGCCTGCCATGCAGTTTGCAGACAACTGGTGAAGGAAAAGGGCTTTGGGGAAGAGAGTAGAGTTCAGATGATTTGCTGTTTTATTTTTCTTTTCCGATCCTTATCTTCACAAAACCTCTAGGCTTGATTTGATATGCTTGTTCTGTGAAGTTACCAGAATACAATCAAAAAGTCTGCAGTTGTCAGAACATACTATTCATACATAGGCCAAGGTTTTTTGTAACACTCCATTAATAGTAGAAAAGTTTTGAAGTCTTTGGGCTCGTCTCCAGCCAGGCAGAAGAAAGGGAATTAAAAAAATATTCCATGACCACATGAAACTTACCTTGTACAACAAATCATAAGATGTTGCAACTTTTTCTTTTATCTTAATTAAGGTCTGTTCTAAGCTGAGCGCTGCAAAGCTTGCAGGTAGTGCAGCCTGCTTTTGTCTCTGTTGGTATTTAAATGCTCTGCCATCATCAAGTGCTCTCAGGAAATCAAAATAAGAGAGCTTGCTGTCATGAATGCTGATTCCTAAGCTAAGGGAAAAAAACACAGAACAAGATATCCATGATTTTAAATAACTATCTTACTGTTGTCTGCAGTGATTAATTACTATGATTTATTATCTGTACAGCAGCAGCACTTCAAGATACGTTTGTGCTGTCAGTGTACAAATCCTGTTAACTCCAGCCCAAGCTTTCTCAGGTCTAAGCCACCAATCCCATCAATTAAATGCAACCACACTCTCAGATGCAGATTCAGACCAGTCTCCAGATGCTCAACAGGAGAACTGCTTTAGCCTGGGCTCATGTGTACAACCTTCCAGTCCATTAGCATTAATCTGGTGCTTTTTAAGCACAGCAGAATATTTTGATCACAACCTGCTGCTGAGCTTATCAACACCAACATGAACAGAGGACACGTAGTCTCTCAACCTTGTCCTTTAACCTCCTCTTCACATCACAATCTAACAGACTCTATTGAGAAGCTGATGTTCGCTGTGCTAAGTGCTGTTACTTTCCCTTGACTTTTGCTTTACAAAAATACCTTTGACTCACAGATCCTGATGAGCTACTTAAGTATGTCATCAGTATGTCACGGTTATCACCACTGCTAAAGAAAGAAGCAGTACCACACACAGTCTGGTACGCTGGTACCAAACACAAGCTCACATATACAGTACAGCTCTGTGACACATTACGTAGGTAATTCACCACAGCTGAATACATGCTCAGGATTTGTCTGCCACATAATAGGAAACAAAATCAGTTTTCACACTAAACTTCTCCTAAAGTTTGAGATGGAAAAACTTAACTTCACTCTCAACCTATGTTTCACTTTTTGTGGTTTGGCAGGCCACTAGAAAACTTTTCTACAGTTTCTTGGCCCTGGTACCAGTGGCCACAGCACAAAGGTTTTAACATGAAGTGTGGGCAATGAAATGCCTAACTGAGGGCAGGACTCAGCCCCACTGCATTTCAGGCACTGGCCCTCCCTTCCTTTGATACATCATCCCCTGAGCTGCACAGAGGGCTGGTACGTGTGGCCCAACAGCTGCTGCTGCTGATTTGCAAAGCCCCATGGCCCGTAAGGGATCCTGATCAGATCACTCGTGGTCAGACTGTACCTCTGTACCTGAGAGGCCTGCCCAAGGGCTCTGCAGGCTGCACGCACAACTTGCTGGAATTATGTCTGCTAAAATGTCTGCTGGATTGGGGACACCGGGAATTTTCATGTTCTGTCACATTGGAAACTCAGTGGGTTACATAGCTGACTACAGATAGCTCTGGGTAACAACACTGAATGTATTTTTGCATCACATATCAGCATGGGGAAAGATGAGCTCTTGCATATGATTTTTTATTTTTTTTTCCAGAGAACTTGAGTTACCAGTCTAAATTAACTTTTATTCAAAGATGGATAGTTTACCATAAAAAGACTGGAATTAAGGCAATTTTCACATATGCAGAAAATATGTGAGAGTAAGGGTTATTTAGCATGAAAGATTAAGATGAAATGAATAGCATTAACCATAACATGAAAAGCTACTTTCCTTCACTGTCATATGACTTGTGACTTCCTAATGAAAAGACACAGTGTATTTTAAGCAAGGACTTCAAACCTGCCTAATGAACCTGTAGAATTATTTACCACAAGGGAGTACAATAGCATCAGCTTGCTCTACACTTACCCAGTGTAAATCCAGTGTAGTCAGTTAATGGAATTTCCTACCATGCAAAGACAAACAGAGTCTCCAGAGTACAGTATGCTTTGGGGATTTTTGATACAGGTTTATTGGCTCCCATGGAATTGTTACAGATTGACCTTTAGAGTTACCAGCCATGGAGAGGATTTCAATACATTTTAATAATTTTATAGACAATCATCATAACTGTAGATAATTTGCACACATGTAATAAGCAAGCAGCTACTAAACTGCAGGTGAAAGGCTGGGATTTTTTAGTCTTTCATTAAGCTTTTTTTTTTTTTTTTTTTGTCAGAATTATGGTCAAGGCAACACCTAGTGAGCCAAGCCTTCACATAGAAGATGGCCTCACCATGCAACCCGATTTTCCTGTGTAAAAATGAATTACTGTAATGTATTTTCATCATCTGTTTCCACAGTAAATCACTGGAGACCAATGCCTCAGCTACCACTCACCAGAATATCCAGTTACTAGAATGTCTAATTAATGGTGAGAGCTAGTAAAACAAAGAGGAAGCTTTATGAAACAGGCTGGAAAAGAAATTAACTATAGACCCCATATCTGCTACTAAGAAAAAAAAAATCAAGAGCCCTGATTTTGCATCTTGCAGCTGCACAGCACTCCCACATACCACCCATGTCAAGCTGGTTCCAATATTGGAGACAGTGTGTGGAAAAGGAAATAATCAACACCATTTCAGCGGAGAAATAAATTGCCAAGTGGGCATTAAAATTTTAGTAATAAAACTAAATGCATATGCTAATCTACTCAGTATTATTTAGAAAAGACTATTTTGGATCAAGAAATGAATAATCTGCACAAAATTACAATGAATGGAGGTGTTTATCATCAAGAGGTCTTTGAGAAAGAAACAAGCAGCAGATTCCTATTAAGGCTTCAATTCGTAAAAAGTTTATCACCCAATTAAAGGTGAACTGTGAAAAGTCTTTGTTAATTTTATTTCAAAAAGAGTCTGGTCTGTCAGGCTCTGGAAAACAAAACCCAGTGCTGCCACGCATATGACCTCTGAGAGGCTGTTTAGGGCAGAAAACCCCACCTACCTGAAGCTGGAGCAGGTCCTTTGTGTTCCTCAGCCTCTACAAAGAGAATTTTCCTCTTGCTCATATTAACACACTGAATTAAAAGCATAGTTTTGCATAGCAGCAGCATTGGATTACTTGAAAGCTATTGCTATTTTATAACCTGATTTAATTCTGCTTTTGTTTGGAACAGGGTCTCTTTCACCCCTTTGCTGTATTACTCTGAAATAAATAAATAAAATTAGCAAACAAATGCACAGATTCAAAGCAAACCGTCGTTATGTAAGCAGACTTTTCACTCTCATTACCTGTACAACCAATTGCTGGCCTAAAAATATTTCTCACTCATATGCATTTTTAAGCATATAGCTATCTCTGTTAGTTTTAACAAGGCTTCCAATATGCTTAACATTAGATACAAGATTATAGGTTTTGCTGGGTGTGACCAAAGAGATCACTGGAAGATAATCACACAAACCTGTTTAGAAGACTCCGTAACTGATCATGATCAAGGTAGCAGTTGAATTCTTGTAGTATCCTGTGCAGGTCAAATGCTGTTACACAGCCATCTCTATTTTTATCCATTTTATGAAAGGCCTTGAAATCTTGGAAGTAATCTCTAAATTTATCCCAGAAAGAGAAGAGATGTTTATTTTAGCTCATTTGTTACATCACATGAAAACGATACAAACAAATACACAAAATAGGGGTGGAAGGGCAGAGAAAGATTTTGAGCTTATTTGTGTGTGGTAAATTCATATGATTTATTCAAAGACTGCTAAATTGTTCACAAATAAACCTCATTCCCCCTCCCCCCTTTTTATTTGCATGTGGAATTGCATAGCCAAAATCTCCCACTGTAAACAAATGTTACTTGGGTGATTAAGTGGTTACTCTCCCCATTCAGAACTGTAGATAGAAAATACAGTCCTCTCTTTTAAAGCCTGTTTGATCAGAGTTACAAAATACTGGTAAAATTATGAGGGCTTGGCAGCATAATTCATGCAGTTTGAAGCTCCTGGAACTTTGATAACAGTCAGAAGAACTGTTTTACAAAAAGTTAAACCTGAGCAAAACTGGGAATAGCACAGGGCCTGACCCTTGCCCAAGGGAAGAAATGCAGAGCTTCTGCTGACTCATGTGGACTTCAGATCAGCATTCAAACTTTTTTCTGAGATATTGATTATCGATTGGCTATTGACACATGATCAAATTCAGACCTCAAAATCCTGACTATGCCTTCCACTTTATTTCGTCTCTCATATTTCACTGACATTGGGGACCTTTTGATCAAAGTTTGGAAACCCCAAATATCCCTCTCCTCCTCATTCAACAAAAACCTCTCCACATTTGGGCTCAGGAGGATAAGGCAGGTATAAATATCTTTCCTTTCTGCATGTTTTCAACCAGCAAAATCTCTTCAGATTAATGAAAGGTCAAACTAGTTGTAAACTGTGCCTTGAAGTGGATTACCAAGTATACATAAATTAGCTACATATATTCAGCACTTACAAGGGGATACCCTGATGGCAAAACCAACAGGTTTTAATCTGGGTTAATAACTACAGCTGCTCTCCATTTGCTTTGGGATTGCTCTTTCTGACAGCCCTAGGGTACAGAGCACAGAGGCTGGGTTCTTCACAGAATCGGGATTTGTACTATAAAAGACATATTACAGCGATAACACTGTTCAGCCATGTAACCCACATGATCCAGCGTGATTGCCTCAGTCCCTCAACAAGCTGGGCTGTGGATCTAACAACTCAGACCAGTTCACTCAGCTTCTTGTTAAGCCACCACCAATCAAGCAGCACCCGATCCTTACATCTTCTCCTTTGTATGAGTAAGGCTAACAGGGAGCAGCACTCAGTAAGTCTTTTCAGTGCTCTCATGGATCTGCTCAGCAGCATCTGATCTCACCTCCAGTTACTGGTACTGTCTTTCCTTTCACAGCATTGCAGAATCCTTGATTTTCCATTTGTTTTCAAGAAGCTGTAAGTTCAGTACAGACTTTACAAGAACAATACATTTTCCTTGCCAATTGTTTTTCCTAAGAATCCATCCTTTTGGAGTTTGCACTTCTTATGAACAAAGAATAATTTCCCCACAGCCCTTGGGGTACAGGTAACACCATTGTGTATGCAAACAGCATCATCTACCTTAAAAAATCTGAATTATAATATGACTTTGGTGGGTTGTTACCAATTTATTATATGCTTCAGACCCATTGTACCTTCCAATATTATATGGACTAAATTAGGTGTACTGGGAATCTCTGCCTAACAAAGTTTCAATGGGAATAAACTATTTTTGAAAAACATTCCTCAAATTTGGTGAAAGTATGGATCACTTCTCAACTTCACAGCTTCCTTAACTGTCTTTTAAAAGTCTCACCATTAAATTTAGGATATTTGAATTGGAGTAACATGTTAAAATCCTTCATTCTCTACAAATCTTTCCAGGTCCAAGATGCTGAACAGTGCATCACTGTTAGACAGAATTTTTGGGACTTCATATGCAAACAAATTCAGCATTAGTATATGCCATAACATGTTCTGATGTTGAATTCAATCCAAATGCAGATTCAGGTTAATGCCCAAGTCAATTACTTACAACAGGTTCCGATGTACTGACACATGGTGTTTTCTTTCACATTTTTCAAAGGTCTCATGAGCCTCCTGTACTCTGTGAGGCATATCAGATCATAATACATTGACAACACCATGCTGTTACCTCTAAAGTGAATGCAGAAAATTTTGATCTGAGTTTGTCAGATGGGCTTGGTGTGCAATGGCCCTTGCTGCCCAGCAGGTTGTAACCTGCACGACTTTCTGCACTGTCATCTTCTGTACAGCTTCTCCAAACCCAGCCCACCTTCTTCTGAAATAGGACTATTCTCTTTTTTTTTTTTTTTTTTTCAACCATATTTCCAGGTATTATGTCATCATTCTCTGTGTTGCTGTCAAGAGTAGGCTCAATGAATGCTCTAGAAAGTACGTTTTTGATTAGTAATTATTTCTCCAACTTAAACTTTATTGTAAAATTGAATGGTTTTGGTTAAAGAAGAGTGTAAAGTCACACAAATTTTATATTCTGCAAGCTGGTCCTTTTTATTATTATTTTTTTTTTTTCTCATGGTTACAAAGTGATTTGTGTCAGCTCTGACCATAACAGACCAATAAACAAATATGTGGCATTTCTTACAATCACATTGCAGAGCCAGAGCTCTGCTCTCTTAGTCTTTACCTAGAATTACGGTGTTCACAAGTGCCCTAGAAGCATATGACATGCATTTCCACTAATTCTTTTTTTGAATAATACTATCCATAAGCCATTTTTTGAAGATTTTGTCTACCTTTTAGCATGAATACATGTAAGGCAAGTAGTTGTCTTTATAAATGCCGTACATTTGGAGTGTTGGAACTAGAGGTCCCTTCCAACCCAAGGTATTCCATGACTCAGGAATACTTTTCCCAATTTTACAGCCCAGTATTTTGTGTGGTAACTCAAAAGCTACTTGCAGAGATTGTCAGTGCGATATGAACTTTTATGGAACATTCACGGTGCTAACAGGCTTCTGGACACCCTCATTATCTTTGTGTATGACATATTTGTAACAAATCCCTTCTATCATTTTTCCAGTTAATCTTTTTTTGCTATCTCACTGTCCTTACATTCGTATTTGTCTAATCCTACTTTTTCAGATTCCCCACAGTTTTTCTCCCTACTCAACATTTTCAGTATCTATTTAAGCATGCGCAGCTGCTTCAAGTAAATAGCTTTTCTAACACTTTCCTTTGAAGACAAGAAAAGGATTTAAGCCTGAAGGAAGTCGTCTCAAGCAGAATCTCCTGTACAGTAATTTAAAGATGCATAGTGTTAAACCCTTGTCTTCCAAGGAAATCACTTGGATCCAGCAGAAGAATCTGAATTTACATAAAATGTTTATTTGTATTCATAAAAAATATACATTTTATGTGTGTGCATTTTCCTGAAAATATCCTTTATAGGACAGTAAATATAGGACAGTATCTGTCCTGAAAGATACACTTAGCCCCATTTATATAAGGACAATATCAGCAGCCTGCCTTTTGACATTCCTGTTGTTAATTGGCTCCTCCATTTCTAAACTTCACAACATTATTCCTATGTGATCCAGCTGCTTTATGAGCTTCTCTCTCATAAACAGAAGAATGTTCCTAAAAGCACAAATTGTGGTGAAAATAAAGTTTTATTTTCTGTGTCTACTTTATTTCAGACATTAAAGATTTCTGGGCATGATCTCTTACAGTTCCTTCATCAGCTTCACTTCTTTAATCAAGCCCAGAGCAAGATATATTTTAGACGTAATACTATCTCTTTCTGAGCATAAACTTAAACTACTGTGTTTATCTTCACTTTCCAAATAATTTCATATAATCCTTTAGTAGGAATTAGATTCTTGGTAGACACCCTCAGTTTCAGTAGTCTGTCTTTGTAAGTGGAGATTCATAAGCCAAATTTTGAAGGTAACATTGAGCACCAGTTTTGAATTTCGAGGTGTTTTCTCTCAGCCTGCCATCCCTTCTGCAGCTTGTGCGCAGAATCTCTGCTTTGTTGCATGGTTGGTTTGTGCAACCTCATACAGATCTGGGAGTGTATGGGGTACTCTGTGTTGTTTTTGCTTACCCAGTTGCAAGGTGTTACAGCAACGTTATTTCTTATAGCTGCTGCAGTATTTCCAAATTCCTGGACATAATCTGAACCTGTGAATTTTCATAAATTTTTGTATTTTTCACTTTTGTTACTTCTTACTGATATCTCTGAAGGGTCTCTTCAAAACTGTGTTATTTCGTTTCATGACATGTGGCATGTCCTCTTCCCCTCTGATGTTTTCTACTATCCCTTACAACTGTCCTAGCTTGACTAAACAGATTTTTCCTTTTTTTTTTTTTTTTAAAAAAAAAGAAGAAGAAAAAAAAAAGAATAAAAAAAACACACCCTACCTTCCTGACGTCTTTTCAGTAGCTTTGTATCTTGGATTCCAATCAGCATCTGATCCCTTAAAATGGAATCTCTCAAAATGTCATAACTACTTGACTGATTCATTATTTTAAAATCAGACAAAAGTTCTTCAAAGAATTCCTCCCTCTGCATTCTCATACAAAACCTGTGTCTTTCAAAAGTTCACGCTTCCTTGGGAGTGCAATATTGAACTTTCAGTAGCTGCATGGATTGCCCTTTCACCCTGCCATTAAAAACACTGATAGCTTCTACTGTAATATTCCAAAAAATAGTAAAGCTTATTTATGATGAATTTAGCCATTGTATATAGGTTTCAAAGCGTGATGTGAATCTTTTCAAGGAAACTGCATATTGCCAGCATGTTTTAGAGTCTCTAAAAGTCCCTAAAGAGCTATCACCTTTTCTCTCACTTTCAAATCTCTTTTTTCTAGTTAATACCCTCCTCTATTTCACATTCTGCTCCTGTTACCTTATAAGATTCAAGACAAAACTTGTATTGGAAAGAACGTAGAAGGATACTATAAAAGATACACATCAGAGTGGTGCCATTGCACTCAAGATAGCTTTACTGTCTTGAATCTCCATGTATCTAATTAATAACTAACTAGTTTAGACTCCTTCAACCTCCTCTTAGATATGAGACCCTAAAGATCCAATATCTGCTAATTGGATCTATGGGTTTTAACTTATTATGTTCAGAAGCCTACAGATGGGTGCTGCGCCTCAGCACCCCAAGAGACCAAGACAGTCTCACCTAGGAAGCAGCATACAGTAACGTGAAAACCAAAAAAAAATCCTGACTACCATATGGGCACTTTGTGTTTTCACTGAGATATCATTCTGCTTCTCCCTTGGAAGATTGTTTAGCATTGCACCTCCCATCTTGCAAGAGTGTGCTTTTAAGATGTGATATGGTCCACATTGTACCCTCATTGCAAAAAAAGATTCTGGACTCCTCTACAATTGTATGTTATTTTCAGTGCCATGCTGTTAAATGATAGCTCTTTGCCACCACTATTATCTCCCACTTGAATATTCCCAATGAAAGCAAAGGCTGAGGTAGAAGTCAAAACAGTTTTTCAAATTCATATTTTTGGAAAATTGAGGTATTCAACATTTTTGCACTCATTAAATATTTCTAAGCAACAATTATTCCACTTACAGCAGTAAATATGTGCATGGAGAAAATGAGGATTAAAACCATAGATCAGACTACATTGCCAAAAAAAAAAAAAATCTTGCAAATGTTTTGCATTTTTCTTGAAAAGCTGGAGAGCCACTGTTCAATGTCTGTTTCTAATTTGGGCGATTTGTTCCTGTGAGTTACAACAAAAGAAAGAGGAAAAAAAGTGCACAGCGACATGTTTTGATTTGTAAGACACACAGAGCTTTTGTCTGCCTCACATTGTGTACTCACAGGGCACTGAAACTGCTCCAAAGCCATTAGGGTGAGGTTCACAGCCCTTGCAGAGAGCCTGAAGAAAGGACAAGGGCTGGATTCAGTCACTGTGCAAATAGTACTGAGAGAGCTTAAGCAAGATCACGGAAGGGGTACAGTGTTCCCAGTGGTACTAAAGTGGGTTCTTTCACAGCAACTTCATGCAACTGTCTCCTTCCAATCAGAATTTGACAGGAATCAGTGAAATGAATTGTTTTTCCAGTTCTTTCAGAATAAAATGGAGGCTGAGGACCAGATGGATCACCAGGGTTAGATTTTGCAGCCACTGCATCTACTTTTCTGACCAACAGATCTTCTTATACCGACTTTTATAGTAGGAGGGCACAGTGCCCACCTTCACTTGCCATATCTCATCTGCTCTATTTGGTCCTGGATTGAAAGGCTGACCCTTGGTTAGATTGCTTCACAGTGATGTCAAAGCCACTACATGATTGCATTTCATTTGTCAGACAATGGCTCAGGTGTAAGAGTCACTTATGGCTTTCTGAGGCCTCATGTAAAATCTGAGGAGTTCAAAGGCCTGGATTCGACTTCTCTTGCTCTTCCTGTTTTAAGAGAGGAAAAATGAGACAGGAACCACTATGACAGGACTGCTCCCTCTGGCCAGGAATTGGGTGGGATGTATGGCAGACAAGAGAACATTCAGCAGAACCAAAAGATGAGAATAGATAACAAGACTTAGTTTTGCAAACCATAAGTGGTTAAGATGTGAATCCATTTCCAGGTTAGCCACAGGTGCCAGAAATTTGAAAAGATTAAGAACAGAACTGGATGTTTTATGTATCTGAATCAAGAAGAGCCAGTATCTAACAAATAATTATAATGCAATTTTTGAAAAGGATATGGAAGTCCTGCCTGCAGGCTTACCCAAATTCTATAATAACCCAGGATTAGACAGCCATAGTGCAGGGGCAGAATATTCCACATCCATTGACTAGTAGGCTATTCCACCTCAACTAGAAATATCTGGCTCTTGTTACTACCAGGTAACTGAATCCAGTTATCCTTGGCCCAGTCTGACAATTTCTGTTCTCTTCAAAATTATAATAAAGAAGTCACTATGCACTTTTATGTATGAATTTGTGTGTATAATTGCCATATACGTAGGTATATACATAGTTGCTTTACCTTAGGTTCTCAAAACTAAACAATTGTAAAAGATGTGAACCTGACACAATTTCACATTACTATTTTATTTTTACCCTGCATGTCTTCCCAGTTGAATTAATTACTCTCCACCTGCTTCAGGGTGAGGATGTGCTTCTTTGAATCTCTCTGCACAATTTCTGCTTGTCTTACAGCATTTTCTCTACTTGCAGAATTGCTCTTTTATAGCTCTACAGGTAGGGAGGCCTTGCACTAAACAGGTTAGAAGTTGAAAGCTGCTGACCAAAAGAGCTCTTCATCCAAGTTTAAGACTACAGACAATCAGCTGGTACAACAAATTTCACAGAATTTCACAGAATTTTCTAGGTTGGAAGAGACCTCAAGATCATCGAGTCCAACCTCTGACCTAACGCTAACAGTCCCCACTTAAACCATTTCCCTAAGCTCTACATCTAAACGTCTTTTGAAGACTTCCAGGGATGGTGACTCCACCACTTCCCTGGGCAGCCTGTTCCAGTGCCTCACAACCCTTTCAGTGAAGAAGTTCTTCCTAACATCTAACCTAAAACTCCCCTGGCTCAACTTAAGCCCATTCCCCCTCGTCCTGTCACCAGGCATGTGGGAGAACAGGCCAACCCCCACCTCGCTACAGCCTCCCTTGAGGTACCCATAGAGAGCGATAAGGTCGCCCCTGAGCCTCCTCTTCTCCAGGCTGAACAAGCCCAGCTCCCTCAGCCGCTCCTTATAGGACTTGTTCTCCAGGCCCCTCACCAGCTTCGTCGCCCTTCTCTGAACCCGCTCAAGCATCTCCATGTCCTTCTTGTAGCGAGGGGCCCAAAACTGAACACAGTACTCGAGGTGCGGCCTCACCAGAGCTGAGTACAGGGGGACGATCACCTCCCTAGCCCTGCTGGTCACACTGTTCCTGATACAAGCCAGGATGCCGTTGGCCTTCTTGGCCACCTGAGCACACTGCTGGCTCATATTCAGCCGACTATCCACCATCACTCCCAGGTCCTTCTCTGCCTGGCAGCTCTCCAACCATTCCTCTCCCAGCCTGTAGCTCTGCTTGGGGTTATTGCGCCCCAGGTGCAGGACCCGGCACTTGGCCTTGTTGAACTTCATGCAGTTGACCTCAGCCCATCGGTGCAGCCTATCCAGATCCTCCTGCAGAGCTTTCCTACCCTCAAGCAGATCGACACACGCATATAGCTTGGTGTCATCTGCAAACTTACTGAGGGTGCACTCGATGCCCTCGTCCAGAAGAGCCCAATATGACACAGTTTGGGTCTAAGTTTTACAACAGACAGTTATAAATACAATAACAAGCAATGCCTATAGCACAGCAGCTGCCTAACCATCTCTGCTGTATATTATGTGAATATTTTACAGGTGGAATGCACATTGATACCTGTGTGCATCATGAATACCGTTTATGACACTGGGAACTGCAATGCAGGTAGGAGAGCTGTGATGCTAAAAAGAAAGGAGAGCTTTGTCCTTGATTCCTTCAGCCTATCTGGGACACTGAAAAAACAGTATTAAGGAAAAAAAAAAAAAAAAAAAAAAGGTAAAAAGCCAAAAGCCTTAGCATACAGGGTCTCTGTGGTGTTTGTTTTTTTTTGTTTGTTTGTTTGTTTGTTTTTCCTTTTTCTTCTTCTTTTTTTTTTTTCTTCTTCTTGTTTGTTTAATGAGTTAAACGTATTTCTCTTTATCTGCAAGACAAGACTTCTCTTCTTTGTTTATGAGTATATTGCCTTTACCAAAAATGTCATGGGGAATTAACATTATTATCAACAATAATTTATTAGCTCCCACAACATGTAGATCCTTTCCAAGCACAAACCAAATCTGTACTCTTGGAGGTTATGTTTTTACATGTGTTTTGTTCCTGAGGGTTTATAGTCCTAAATACAAAATACTTCAGAAGAAGAGTAAAAGCATGAGCAGAAAACACGATAAGCATCCAAATGGTGTCTGTCTACAACCTGGAAATATAAGGTTTTAACATCATTTTAGTGGGACAGAGGATTATCCTGTTGCCTCATTTTGCTGGCAAGTGTGGGAATCCTATAGCAGCAGCAGGCTAATCACTGCTGACTCACTAGGGCAAGCATGGATCATTAGACTCCACTGTAAGTAGGATATCATTGTGTCATTTGTTTGTCAAATGCTCTTCTCAGGAGCAATGACCTATTAACTCTGAGTGTTGATTTTGTGTGAGGCAGAGACTCCTCTTGCTTAGAGATAAGATGTTTATTTCTCCTGTATGGAGCCAGGGTCTATCCTTGTCATGGTTGTCTTTTGTTGCTTCTATGCAGCCATTTTTTGACAATTTAACTAGCTGCTAAAGGGCTGTGAAACCAACTGTGCTTGCTACTTGGCTCTCATCCAAGGGACAGGATAGATAAAGGACCAGAGTGTCCTGCACACACAATCTTTCCCGCTAAAAGAAAAGCACCTGTTGATGGTGATCCCTTAGGTCTAAGTCCATGTTGCCTGGAGCAGTCTGAGAAGAGACCTGTAGGGTGACAAATCTGCACTTGCTCTTTCCCTTCAACCTGATCTAACAGCAGTGTTCAGACTGTAACTACAAGCTGAAACTATACCAATAAACAGGCCAGGGAGTGCTCTGGACACAGAGGCCAGCTGGCACGTCTCTGCTTAGTGAACCTTCTCAGACACAAAAAGAGATCAGTTATCTGCAAACTAGCTATTGGAAACAGCCCTTGGGGCCTTCTTGTTCCCAAACTGTGCTGGGAGAGATCAGAGAGAATCGTAGTTGACATAGGCCAAAGTATGACAAGGATTGTTTTGGCGGGTTATCAGCAAAGATGATTGTGTCTGAGAATGTTTCTGGACACTCTGATTTGTCAGTATAGCTCCTGCCATGAAGTCTGTAAAATAAGTAATATACATCCATGGAGAATATGTTAAAAAAAGTCTCATGATGCACACTGGGGTAGGCTTATCTCTAGCAAATCCAGGGAATAGCGCTAAGTATAAGCCTGATCCAGTACCCTCAGAAACTCCTTTTCAGAGACTATTTGGAAAATTACATTTGTATTATACACAGTATCAGTATCATCTTAACAAACTAAACACAAACATAGGCAGTTACATGCTAAGCTTGTAAGATCAACTTACATGATCTATTTTTTAATTTTTCTTACATGCAGAGCTTTAGTGTGCTGTTGCTGCTGCTCTTCCAGCTTTGAATGCTTCTTTTATTAATTATTATAGTTTGCTTTTAAACATGTATAGATGTCCTCTGTGCTGTGTCTGCTGAGCCCTGTGTCAGCAGGTGCAAATTCTATCCCCAGTTTCTGTAAAAATTTTTGATGAGTAAGATATCCTTTTGCATCTGTATCATACCTAGAAAAAGAAATGCTATTTTTAAATAATCATGTGTTCCTCATAAAAAAGGCATTATAGATGATCTTAAGTGACATAGTAGCTCAAATCTCACTGACTTCCTTTCCTTGCAGAGGTGCCATACCACATGGAGAGTAAGTGACTTTATATGAAATTCAGAAGATAGGGCTTTGCTTTGTAATCACAGAATACACTACCCTGAGCACCAAATTGTCAGGAGTATTTTCCACCTCTCAGAACTGCTGCATTTCAGTGTCTGACTTGATACATGGAGAACTGGACTCCTGAAAATTCATCCCCAAATATCTCAAACAGGTCATGCATATCTGAGATGTTCAGAACTGTAATCATCCTTCAGAAATATGGATTTAGCCTCATAAACACTCTTCATATTGTCTTAGGTATAAACCTTTCCATAGTTTTTTTTTTCTGCAGCAGTTTCTCCCCCTGCTAGTGCTCCAATGCATGGTAATGCCTAATTTAGCCTCAGCTTCACTGTAATTCCTTTATTCAAGTTACTGACATATAAGTAAGAGATTTTAGCTATTGTATAAAAGGAGTGGCTGATGGGAGTGAAGTTGTGCAGCAGGTAACTACATGAAAAGGATACTCTTCAATGTGCCATGGCATCCATAAGGAATAGGAATGGAAAGTAAAATCTAATGGAGTAGAAAATAATTCAGAGATGAATCAGTACTAAGGAAAAAAACATATTTAATGCAGTTTGAAACCAAGAGCCAATACACTCAGGTTCTATACAGTAAGATGGAGTGACTTTTTTTTTTTTTTTTTAATAGATCTGTAACGAAGGCAGGTTTTTATATAATGTCACATACAGCTGATACCTATGCCATTTCAAACAGTCTACTCTTTGTTGATGGCAGACAAGTATTTTTACCCACTTCACAACAAATTAGTTGTCTATAAAAACATTTAATGATATTATTTGCCATTTTTACACAGCATGAAATTACCTTACTCTCTTTTGTTATGTATTTGGTATGTGGCATTTTTATTTTGATAAAATCACTTTTCTTTAGGTAGAAAATATTGTAAGCAAATTTAGTGCTCTGAGAATGAAAGGCTGGTAGCACTGACTTCAGACAAGTACAGACTGTATGGACCTCCTAGATGGAAATTTTCTGTGTATTTCCAAGCCAACCTGAGACACTTGGAACTGACTTTCATGCATCACAAACTAAGGCAAGCATTTTGTGTGTATAAAACAGAATTGATGAAAAGGAAGTTAATGTAGCTGGTGACCTTGGGCCATTGAAAGTGCCATTGAAAGAGCAAATAGACCAGTAATACTGAAATCGAGAGAAAATCCTGTCCTTGAATTCATGGGAAACTAATGTACCTAACTGTATTCTTAAGCTCAGTGTTATAAGATGTAGCCTCCTGTAACACAGTGTCATGATTAAGGTCACGATCATAACAAAATAAAAGATTTCTTGTGCAGCATAATCTATTGTCATTTGCTGCACTACCAAAGGCTTTGTAATTCTATAAAAGATACATTATTGCAAGAGCTAATTATTTAGAGTTGTCATACCTTGCCCAAAGCTTCTTAAAGTCTTCTGGAGTGACTGGAATGCCAAATCTGAACAAGACTTTTTTCAAGTCCCCTGGCTGTATAATGACATTTCCCTTACTGTCAAATTCCTGAAAATTCTGGAAGGTAAAAGAAATCATCACTAACAAGAACCAACAAGTCCAACTGTATGTTTGATCTCTCTATAAGCTTAATGAATAATGGGAATTGAGAAAGAAATATAAAATAATAATGCAATAGCACGTCCGATTTTCTTTCCTTTTTTTTTCTTTTTTTTTTTTCCTTTTTTTTTTTTTTCCTTTTTTAATTTAAAATGTCTGCCACCACCAAATTGGTTTTTTACTATTTCCTACTTGATGGATGTGCAACTCTCACAAGCTTGAATCAGGATTGACATCATAGGTCAACCAGATTAAATCAAGGTGATGTAATCTCTAAGTTTCTTATTGATGGCAGATACAAGGATTTGAGCATAAGAATTATGCTTCCAGCTGTGGGTACACCCATTGCTGAGGTATGCCAGTGGAAGATGAAGGCATTGGAAAATGGTAGACATGCAGATTTCCTTGCCAACTTCTTCTATACCTAATATGAATGAGATTTTGCCTTTTTTAAAAATCATTCATTTTACAATCTGAGACTACCAGTACAATTGTCCAATTTATGCAAAAATTTCATGAAAAAAATAAATATTAATTTGTCCTTGTACTATTCTCTTGTCCTTATATTGCAACTACGCAAAAAATTTAAAAAAATACTGAAAAAAAAATATAGGACAGTTTTGTGAGAGTCTCTTTGGATGGTGTAAATGCCCCGAATCAATCCTTCTTTGTGCAGGGCAACACTTGGAGTCAGCAAAGCAATAGGTACATGTTTGTGTACAGCACGTAATCGAATGGGCCTTGGATGAATCCCATAACTACTCTTATAACAGAAACATTAAATAAAACCAACAATAGTAAAACATGAAGTTAGTTTCAGAAATAACTGTAATAACATCTACTATATAATTAGCATTACAAAATTGAGCATTATTCAAATTGTTTTTTTCTTAACTCACACTGTAAGTTTTTATCATTAATGAGCTGTTTTGCATGGGTCTTTTTGCATATTTATAGACTATGAAGATCAACATTGAATAATGTTCTGAAATCTATTAGTGCTGCTTATTTATTTAAAGAAAACATTCTTCTTACCCTTGCTAGGTCATGCCATCTGGTTCTTGCTTTGATAACAAGGTAGTAATGAGCCTGATCACAAGCTAGCTCTGCATCTGTTATTATCTTTTTTTTTTTTTCCTCCTTCCCCCTCAGAAAATAAAAAAATAAAATAACAACTATGTTTTACATTAATGGGATCTTTAATCTCTACAAGTTTCCTTTGCCTTTCTTGTTCTTTATGGTAGTTGTAGTTTTGTTTCATAGTTTCTAAGATACCCATTAAGAACTGTTACTTCACATCTGTGCAAACAATTCTTTAAATACTGCCTTATTTCTCTAGCTGCAGTTTAGTGCAGGTTAGAGCCCGTGTGGATCATCTGTACGCATAGAAGAAAATGTTAATTATCTCTGAAAAAATTAAATTCTGGAGTGACTCCAGGAAGATTATCCTTGATTTACATCAATAACTTAGAAAAAAAATGGTCTTTGTGAACCACGAAAGCATGGCTAGTAAGTTTAGGGAGTAAGACCCACACTTGCAAACAAATTCAATCACTACTACAAGTGCCTAACTTCTGGGACCTGGTGCAGTCCTGGCAGGCAGGAAAACATGGGTGCCTCAGATCAGCATCTGGCACAGCTGTCACACTGCACAGAAAGGTGACTAAATTCACATGCTATGCAAGGACACATCTTACTGAGAATTGAGGGAATGTTATGTCTCACCGTTCTTCAAAATTGAACACCTTCCTCCACATAAGAAGATTCCTTCTTCTGGTGACCACTTCTCTTCAGCCTTTCAAAGCAGTTCCAATTACAAATTTGAGGAAAGCCTGTTCATTTCTCTTAACAGACTATGTTCTAGCACCAGTTTCTTCACTGTCTATTGCTTTATAAACAAATACTGCAGACACAAGGTTTCAGAGCCTGGTTCTGCTGCACTCAATATGCTCTCAAACAAGTGACAGAAGAATATCAAGTCTACAGAAGAGGCAAGATGCAGTAACCACATCTGGACTGCCTGCTGTGTTCTTGTACCACCCATAACATGTGCAGAAACACAGCCAGGTCCTGGAGAACTGCTACATTGCGAACTTAGGTCCTTCCGAGCTGCCAGAGCTCAGGGCTTCAGCCTTTGCTGAGGGTTCCATCTAGATTTAGACAAAAGATTGCCACAATAATCTATTTTAGGTGCCTGGAAACCTGTTGATTTTTTCCCCAGTCCCACCACTTGAGGGAAGATTCCATAAATCTAAACTATTCACCAGCAGAAATGGTCTAAAAACTTGGCTGGGAAACAGAAGAGTGTTCTGAAGGCTTTCGAACACCATATTTTCATTACTGACTTCTAAAACAGTAACTATTTGAAAAGCGAAAAACCTGGAGCTAAATCCAAACTGTTTCAATGCCTAGCTAAGTCCAAGCTGAAACAGAAATGACAGCGAGACATTAATTGGTCTCAGACTCCTACTGTTTGCAAAACCCAGTCACCACCAGTTTCCTTTCTTGGTTTAGACTGATGTCCTTGATTCACTCAGTTGTCCAATTCAGAAAAAAAGAAAAGCAAACCAAGCAGATAAATATTACTAACAGAGCCAACAGTAATGCTGTAATAGACAAATAAAAAACTGGGAAATAAGCCTATGTGTATATATCACCATTGCCACAACAGACATGAGATGCTGATCGGGAGGTTTTTCAGTCCTGCTGTACTACTGTACCTTGTCGTTATTTTTTATGAATTTCTCTATATATGTATAGTTAAACAGTTTCACACTGAGATTTTAGAACGATTTTTAGTACCTAAATGATATTCATTATTTCATAATTTCTGCTTTATTTCAAACTTTAAAATCTCAGACATTTTAGGCAGCTTCACTTCACATAGTAAAGGGGGCTGCTGCAATACTCTCCTTATCCTCCACCCACTCTGCAGCACCTCAGCATTTCTGTGCACCTGATCTTGTCTACACCCAGTTCCCTAGTGGCATGAAGGTTTGGAGCAGAGGGCCTACAGCTGTTGACAATGAGATTAGTCTGAATGAGATTAGACAGACATGATTTCTGATTCCCAAACCATGTCCCTATTTCTGCATGCTTGTGAGATACAGCCCAGTTGTCTAGCTCAGAGGTTAGCTCAGCTCTAAGACTCCAATATGGTTATCAGTATATATATTTAACATCATGTATTTAAACAGTCCCCAGGGTAATTCCACGATTTTAATTTAGAGGTAGATTTAACAACTGATATGTGTCCTATAATCATTGAGCACTTTATAAAGCTACCCAACTTCAGCTTGATAAGGAAATATTAAAATATATTTTCCTTCAATCGTACCTAATACCAATTTTCACACAGCATATTAATTTCTGGAAACACATCAGATTATTGTAGGTACAACTCAACTTTTTATTTCTTACTTGTGAGATGGCACCAGCGAAGGGTGTACATCCTCAGTTTCCTGGGTCTGGAACAGCTGACAGAATTCTTGGTAATTTAACATGGTGGTCAGGTTCATTCCCAAGAAACTAAGTAGGCGCAAGAACTTCTTATCTCTAAGACCACACAGAAAGCTGTCAAAGAACTGCTGAAAGTCAGGCATGTTGATGATACCATCATGGTTACCGTCTGTTTCATGGAAGGCAGAATAGGTGTCCTAACAAGGAATATTTAACTAAATATATTCAATATGTCAACTACATCATATTTTAAAACATAAAAAATACTGCTCTAGACTTGTTTTGACAACAGACAAATATTTTAATGCAGTTTAAGAATACAAAACACCAATGATACTGCCTTACTTAACACTTGGGTTAGTCTGCAATAAAGTGTAGTCCTATTGCTTTCATTTTAAGCATGTACAGAACTGAACAAAAGCAGTGAGCATCAAAAAGCCATGCCCCCAAAATTTATAAAGTAGCCTCCACTTTCCATCAGTACCATACTGAGGTGACTCATCTTTACCCATCATCTTGCACACCCTTAGAAAACCTGTTATGAAGAGAGACTTTATAGCAATTAATCTACTAGCTGAACATGTTCTCCCATTAAAATAGGCGTAAAATGCTCCAACACTTTTCAAATGGTGCAGATCTACCGAAATCTGAAGTAATACCCGTCAATATGATCAACTTTTTTAGGGGTGTCCAGGCTGGTTTGAACAGAGGACCCCACAAGACCCCCAGAGGACTGCTGATCTTTCCAGTTCTCCTAGGGAACAGGGACAGAATGAACTGAGCAAAAGGCTAATGACTGCAGCATCTCTCCTTTTGTAAAATGTGCTCTTTTGTATGCTGTGCATATCCATGGTAGGATTTCAAGGTGTACATTCTAATGGTAGTTACAGAAAATAATAAGCAAACACAGAAAAAATGGAAAACAACTCTTGATTAAAAACACCATGTTGTGAACTTTAGGGACTAAGAATCTCTTTTTTAAAGATCACTGTCATGAATAGATGGACTGTTCCATGAATGAGTAGCATGGAATTATTCTCTTCTAATTGCAAAATCTTTAATAGCTATGCTCACAAATGGATGGAAAATGGAAAATGTAACTCGGATTTTATTTTCCTGGCAAAGGCTGCAGAGTAGACAATTGGGTGGAAAAAAGTTTTTGCCTTGAAAGCTGAATGTATTTGAAATGGAAATTTCTGAAAACACAAAAGACATGAAATCTAATACAGTTTCAAGTCACTGTTCTGACAGCTCCTCCAAACCAACTTTTAGAACAAATGTTTGTATCACAAATAACCAGCTTCACTTCCCAAAGCAACCCATGTCTTGATGTATTCAGCCCATAGACTTCCATCAGCTTATCATTAAGCTAAGACATTCTTCAGCAGTCATGTAGCAATATTTAGCATTATTTACTCTTTGGTTTAGGCTGTTACATAATGTAGCTCCTGGCCCATTCAATCCAGCATCTGGAATAGAGAAATTAGAGTGACAAATTTTGAAAAGATGATATTAAACATATCTGATAAATAGCACTGTAGTATACCAGAAGTAAACCAAGAAACTCTTCTTTAGAGCCCAAACATGATGACTTACAGTAGCTGTATACAATACTAGGGGCGTCCAGCCAAGTTACAGTAACTGCCTCAGCTGCTATAGTTTTCCCAGTACAAGGTGAAGAAAGGTCATAGTGGATAATCTCAGTGGAAGAAAGCACAGATGAGACAAGGTCTTTTTGCTTTTCCTTTAGCCTTCTCTGGAAGAGTCTGGCTCTTTTGAGGAAGGAAGGTATCAGACTGGGGGAGGAGAAGAGGAATACCATAAAAGCCATGATTTGGTGTTGTATGAGGGAACTCATGGTCTGCAGCTGCTGCAGACAATGTCACAAAAATTAATTAGACTTGTCTTTGATTGTGTAGTACAACTACTGCATGCTAGATCATCTCCCCTGGAGCATTTCTATCACAGCTAACCCCTCCTCTGTTTTGAATTAATGTAAACTATTTCAGGAGACCTGACATCAAAATGATCCTTACTTTCCAGTCCAGACAGAGTATCTTACCTCAGACTATTTCGCTTGATGTTCATTTCCAGCAAGATTTAGTCCTGCACAAATGGCAGCTTCATATTTTCACAATTCTAATTTGTGCATTTTAATATTGCACAACCCAGCAGGATCAGGAATAGGAGACATCCAGCTTCCCAGCAGGGCACATGTGTACTTCCAGTCCTGAAGGGCTAAGGTATTTTTAGGCCACAGAAAAGCTACTTTGGTCACTGTTCCAGATCTTTCTGATTCCTTCTACATATTGTACAGTGGTACTTCAGGAAACCATTTCACCATGGTTTTGGGGAAGAGATTAAATAACATATTTTGACATCTCTTGAGCATTTTATAATTTTTCTACAACATATTGGCGCGTGGAAAAGACTCCACAACAATAGGGTTGTAAAGTAGGTATACTTTATTGCAGTGCACCGGGCGCACTGGGAATAGCTTCCCTCAAAAAGGTGCGCGCCTGCCTGGTCATCTCTCACAACTTTATACACGAGTACAGTTACATATTACATGAGCTCTAATACATATTCATTAATTTCCCTGAAAAGGAGGACCTCTTCCAAGTACTCATTTCTATACTCTCCGCCCTTAGCTCCTTCTGGTTGCACCCGTGCAGCGTAGCCTGGTGGTTGTGGGCAGGGGTCTTTCAGGATGAAGGCAACGAGGAAGAGGAGGTTAAACTTTTTATCTTTCTGGACTTTGACCTGCTGTTGGACAATATTTAGAAGTTTTTTGTTTACCTTTGCCTTGTTTCCTGCCAACAAGTTTTTCATCTTTCCCTAATGAGTTGTTCGTCCTTCTCTCATCCATTGGCCTTGAGCGATAGCTTCTTTTTTACATCTGCTTCTCATACGGTTCTCATCTACATCCCTATAATTAGGATGTTTTTAGGTTCTCATCCACATCCCCGATAATTAGGATATTTTACCATATATGTAGCTAAATACTAATTTGGATAAGTTTTAGCATCTTCCCCATCTCAATATGGGTCATACAGGGGATATACAGCAAAAGCATAAATGTTGCTGGACAAAAGGAGAAGATTTTCTTTGAATGAGCTCTTCGCTATGAAACCTCCACACTACATCCCAGTGTCCTGTCTCACATGGATATGCACAGTGTTCATTGACATATTTGCTTTGTTGAAATGGTGTTTCTTTACACTATCTCTTTCCTTAGGTTTATAGAGAAAACAGTTAATCAAGAAAGACAGCAACTCCTAAAACCTAACCAGGTGAGCCATCCCTATGCAGCAAAATAGTTTACATAGCTGAAGCTACAACAAGATTACACTGCACAGCATGTAGCCTCCCAGAAACCTTTGGATGAGAAAGAAAAAAAAAAAAGCAACACCCATATGTCTTCCCATTGATTAAATATTGCCACCAGCTTGTAGGTATGTCTTCCTTCATATGTTTACCAAATTTCTAGTAAGGTCTATTATAACTTGAAAGTAATTCACATCAGATTTTAAAACAGGAAAAACTTACAAAAAACATATGCACCGACATTTCTGTACACCTTCCTCCACACTGAAATGAAAAAATTTAAAATAATGGTCTGTCTTCAAGGAATGTTTCCTTTCTTTTTATATTATTTACATACTCCTCCACACAAAAAAAAAAAACCCTCTATAGCTACTTTGATGATCAAAGTAGCTATGATCACTAAATTGTATTCACTGCATCATATTTTCCTTTCTCCCGATCTGATTCTGTAAACTGTACTCATCCATACAGACACATGCATTATCCCTCCTTTTTTTTCAGTTCCAGTCTGTATTGAATTCTAGTCAAAATTTCTACTCATTTTACCTTCCTACTAAAGCTTATCAGAAGAAAACTAGGTCTCTTTACCAGTAATATAACTATAGACAAAGGGGTCAGACTTCTCCCTACCTTAATAAATTATACAAAAATATAAGTTAGGGCTTATTTTTCTTTCCCTTCTGACATTTGAGACTTACTTTATATCAAACACTTCCTCTTACAACCATCAGATAAAGTAACATCCTGAAAGAAAATCTGTGATTCTCAAAATTGATAAAAAACAAAAGTTTTAAAAACAGGAAAAATACTGTTGATTCTTGACTTAAATCAAAAAGCTGGCACACTCACTTTCACCCAGACTAACCTGCTTCAAATGTCATTTATTAGGCTACTGGATGAAAGCATGTTATATTGATGGACAGATGTTTAGCCAGCTGTAATCACAAACTTCTAAACTTCAAGGTCTGAATGAAACAAAGTCTGAATATTATGCCAGCCAGCCACAAGTCAGCTCTCCCCCTTGTCTTAGATCTAAAAAAGAAATAATGACAGCAGAAAATAATAGTAGCAGTGCGGAAAAAAGTAAAACCATACCTCTGACAAAAATAACAGAGGCATAATACAGAAGTTAATACAGGCCTTGAAGCTGCAAAACTTCCATTGATGTTGGTGGCATCCAAATTTTATGCAGGAAGTCTGGACTTAAAACGTAAAAGAACAATCATAGAATCATTCAGGTTGGAAAAGATCTCTAAGATCATCTAGTCCAACCCTGAACCTAGTTCTAAAGTCCACTGCTAAAGTATGCTACTAAGTTCTACATCTACATGTTTCTTGAAGACCTCCATGGATAGTAACTCAACCACTTCCGTATTCCAATGCCACACAACCCTTTCAGTAAAGAAATTTCTCCTAATATCCAACCTAAACCTCCGCTGTTGCAACTTGAGGCCATTTCCCCTCATCTTATTGCTTGGTGCTTGGGAGAAGAGCCCAGTTCCCACCTTACTCAACCTCCTTTAAGGTAATTGTAAAGTACAGTAAGGTCTCCCCTGAGCCTTCTTTTGTCCAAGATAAACAACCCCAGCTCCCCCAGCCACTTCTCATAAGACTTTTTTTCTAGACCTTTCATCAGCTTTGTTGCTCTTCTTTGGATACGATATACAAGAAGATATATAGAAAAAGATATATATATATAAAAAAAAAATACTAGCTTTACACTTCACCCAGGGTCCCATCCTAAGAAAATGAATTCAGATTCCATCATATTTGTTTTTAAGAGTCAGAAATCAGAACATTTACTCACAGTGCCTTAAAATCAGTGAAATTACTGATGGAGTAAAGCAAATAGCTGAGGTGAAAAAATTATGAATATATTCCTCTGGCCTGCATTCCTCAGCAACAGTAAATCAATAATGGACACCACATCTTCATAATATGGGTGAACAATTCATCTATGTCTATAAAAACAGTAAACCTAGATCTCTCTCACTGGGATTCTTGCTACTCCAGTAAAACTATCAATTAATTTATAGATAACCACATTTCAGCAGTCTCTAGTAGAAAAGTCCCTTAACAGCTTTAACATTCAAAAGCACTACTTTAAAATAAAGCCATAAACCAAAAAGTAACCAGATCACACCACAGAGTTCCAGTTGTATATAGCACCACTAAAAAACTTATCACTAATGGCTTACTAACAGATCTTTCATTCCTGAAATGAATACTGTCTTTTTTTTTTTTTTTTGGTCTTTTTTTTTTTTTTTAATACAGAACAAAAAAATGTTTCTGGACTCCACTACAACAAAAACATTTCTTGCAATTTAGGATATAACATAATCCCCAGACTGAATAAGAGTAAGAAATGATGTGGGTGACAATACACTCAAGGCAGAGAGACCGGTCAGTCACTCTGCGATCTTTTAGTCACTCTGCAATCTCCATCACACCTCTCTATGGACCTTTAGCCCACATCCCATATGTTCCAGTTTCCCTCCAGCCTTGGGTCAGCTACTCAGCAGTTTAACTGGATCAGAAGTGAAAGAACTACAGAGAGAAAGTTCATCTGTGTGCTAGAAATCATACCACTGATCTCTTCCTAATTTCACAATAGTATTTTCTTGAAAAAGAAAAGTTCGGTATCTTCTGCAAAAGGATTTTTTCATGCTGTATTGGTACTAAAGTTACTTTACCTTCCAATGTCGCAACAAAATCCAGATAACTCAATCCTCCATCTGGTACCCCTAGCTTTTCCATTAGTAGATTGAACTGACCATCATCCACTGGCATGCCATGATCTTCCAACACTTGTTACAAGAGAAATAGAATAATCTATATAATGGCCCATTTTGTTACTTAATATGCCACTTCGAATAGTAAAAGTCTGGATGTTTTATCCTATGGCTCAACTTGATATTACTCTGAAAACTGTTCTCTCTTCCTTATATTTGCAGTAAACCATTTAAATATAGATTTAATCTGCACAACTTAATTCTACACAGAAAGAGACAGAGCAAAGTTAGACTGAGACTGGCATTTTAAGTAAAAGCACCAAGTGACAGACTAAGATTAAATTTCACCTGGAAAGTAAAAAGTGAGAAGAAATAAAGCTCACTCATTTAGCAGACTGGAAGAAATCTGTCATTTGTAGAGTTTGCTACTATCACTTTTCTCCACACACCTGCCAAAAGCATTTCCTGGACAAGAAATGCTGCAGAATGGTTTCAAATCCATAAACCTAGCTGCACGGTTGAACATAGCTGCAGCCAGTTGGAAGGTTAATAACACATCTTGGTTGCTGCTCTTCAAATAAGATTTGGGGATCCATTTTAGGTAATCTAATTTGGCAAAATCTGATCTTTCTGTGTTCGTCCTATGTCCCCTTCTCTCTCTCTCTCTTTTTTTTTTTTTCCCCATCCAGACCGTCTGCCTCTCTGTCTCCATCTAAGAGCCAGAGTGCTCCAATACGGCAGCAGTCTCCCAATGTAATGTTACCTGGTAGGTGATTGTAGAGGGGTCCCTGTTTTTCTTCTCCTTTTCCCACCTCCTGTTTCCCTGAAAAGTTGTAGTTGCAGCCCTTGCTGCTGCTGAGGGCTTCCTGCAAAACCTTTCATTTCTTTCAACTGCTTTGTAACTCCTGATTTAGGTGTTTTCTTTTATAACTATCCTGCACAGCTCTGTCCTGGTTCTCCAGGTGTTCCTACAGTGATTACTCCTATTATTTTAGTTAATTGCACAGATTAAAAGAAAAAAAAAAATCATTAAATGGCTGAACACATAAAGAGTGTTAAAAATAAGAATAATTAGCAAATTACCATTCCTTTCTATGGATGTAAAGCTTCTGGATAAGCAAGTACATTTTATGGTCAGTTGAATATGGATTTACCATTAGATCAAATGCTTAAATAGTAGCGATAAGAAAATCTGGCCATACAAATCCAATCAAAGTTGAAGAGAATCAGTCACAATAGCAATGTTGGTGACTACAGCCTCAACTATTAGCACTTTCATCTAGAGAGAAAAAAAAAAAAAAGGGATAAAATTCTTCCAAAACTGCATGCAAGATTAAGCCATATTAAATTCTAAGACTAGGTCGTAGTCTTGTGCTGAATAGCTCACAAAATACATGTAAATAGTTTCTAAGTCTTATTTAAAGGAAGATGATTGATGACAACCTCACAGCAAGGAGATACTGTAACCCTTCACAAAAGGGAACCCACATATATAATATAAATTGTGGACTTTACTCCAGGACACCTGAAAAAAAACTTCAGTTGCCATCTTCCTGATTTCCAACTACATTAATAATAATCCAAGTCCCAAGGTGCAAAGGCAAGGTGTATGCCTTCTTGCCCTGCTACTAGGAGAGTCAGGCCAGTGAAGCCAGAGGTGCTACATTACCCTTTGGTACAGGAAATTAAGTTCTACATCCCCCTTCACTAACCCTCCTCATACCTTTGGTACTGCATAAACAAGCAGCTAAAAGGTGTCCTTATGCTGCTAGCTGTAAAGAAAAACACAGACAACTGGCAGGTTTGGTATAACCCTACAAAGGTTAACTGGAGATTTTATGTCTGTAGTTTTTAGTTATTTAGATGTACAATCAGTTATCATTCTGATGAATGTGTGTATTCTGTCCCTTAGTGTCCCTTCTGTCCCTATTCCTCCCTTAGTGCTACTCTTACATCACATTATCCAAATAAACAGAGTTTATCTACCTCTAAATTAGGCAGACATCCTTTGCCCATTTCTATGGTTTGGCCTGGAATAACAAATCCAAATGCAAGCATCCTTTTATGTTTATCACTATATTATTTACTGTGTGATTAACTTGTTCCACCCTGGAGGACAAGCAACACTGTCCAACTGTACGTTGGCTACCTGGCTGCTCTAGATGAGTCTGTAGGCCAGAGTAGCACTTTTCAAACTTGACATAAATGTAGGCAGTGAGGTTGGCACACCTCCAAAGAACAGTAGACAATGTAGATCACTTAACTTCAGCGTTACCCAAAAATGTTTAACAAAATACCCAACCATATGCACTCGGGACAGGTTACGTTGCCTGAATATTGGTGCCCAGTGCCATCTATGATAACATGATGTATCAAAAACATTTACACGTGGCTTGCAGCTGTGATACGGGGAGTCCCACATTCTTCTGAAGCAGAATTTGAAGGCCAGGGTAGATTCCCCATAATGCTTACAGTGGTAGTAGACACCTATTTCTAGATATTCTTCTACAGAGATCAGGGGGTTTTGGTTGACAGCAAGTTGAGTATGAGCCAGCACCATGCCCTGGAAGTCTAAAGGGCCAACTGTACCCTGGGGTGCATTAGGTATGGCATTGCTAGCTGGTCAAGGGAAGTATCAGTCTGCTCTGCTCTGGTGCAGCCTCACCCTGAGTACTGCATGCAGTTTGGGGCACCATGGTATAAGAAAGACAAAATTATTGCAGTGTCCAAACAATCACAGAATCACAGAATTTTCTAGGTTGGAAGAGACCTCAAGGTCATCGAGTCCAACCTCTGACCTAACTCTAACAGCCCTCCACTAAACCATATCCCTAAGCTCTACATCTAAACGTCTTTTGAAGACTTCCAAGGATGGTGACTCCACCACTTCCCTGGGCAGCCTGTTCCAATGCCTCACAACCCTTTCAGTGAAGAAGTTCTTCCTAACATCCAGCCTAAAACTCCCCTGGCTCAACTTAAACCCATTCCCCCTCGTCCTGTCACCAGGCACGTGGGAGAACAGGCCAACCCCCACCTCGCTACAGCCTCCCTTGAGGTACCTATAGAGAGCGATAAGGTCGCCCCTGAGCCTCCTCTTCTCCAGGCTGAACAAGCCCAGCTCCCTCAGCCGCTCCTCGCAGGACTTGTTCTCCAGGCCCCTCACCAGCTTCGTCGCCCTTCTCTGCACCCGCTCAAGCACCTCGATGTCCTTCTTGTAGCGAGGGGCCCAAAACTGAACACAGTACTCGAGGTGCGGCCTCACCAGAGCTGAGTACAGGGGGACGATCACCTCCCTAGCCCTGCTGGCCACACTGTTCCTAATACAAGCCAGGATGCCGTTGGCCTTCTTGGCCACCTGAGCACACTGCTGGCTCATATTCAGCCGACTGTCCACCATCACTCCCAGGTCCTTCTCTGCCTGGCAGCTTTCCAACCATTCCTCTCCCAGCCTGTAGCTCTGCTTGGGGTTATTGCGCCCCAGGTGCAGGACCCGGCACTTGGCCTTGTTGAACTTCATGCAGTTGACCTCAGCCCATCGGTGCAGCCTATCCAGATCCTCCTGCAGAGCTTTCCTACCCTCGAGCAGATCGACACACGCACCTAACTTGGTGTCATCTGCGAACTTACTGAGGGTGCACTCGATGCCCTCGTCCAGATCATCGATGAAGATATTAAAGAGGACCGGCCCCAGCACCGAGCCCTGGGGGACGCCACTAGTGACTGGCCTCCAACTGGACTTGGCTCCATTCACCACGACTCTTTGGGCCCGGCTATCCAGCCAGTTTCTAACCCAACGAAGCGTGCGCCAGTCCAAGCCAAGAGCAGTCAGTTTCTTGAGGAGAATGCTGTGGGAGACGGTGTCAAAAGCCTTGCTGAAGTCAAGGTAGACCACATCCACAGCCTTTCCCTCATCCACCCAGCGCGTCACTCTGTCATAGAAGGAGATCAGGTTCGTCAGGCATGACCTGCCTTTCATAAAGCCATGCTGACTGGGCCTGATCGCCTGCTTCCCCTTCAAGTGCTGCATGATGACTCTCAGGAGGATCTGCTCCATGAGCTTTCCTGGCACTGAGGTCAAACTGACAGGCCTGTAGTTTCCCGGGTCAGCCCTCCGGCCCTTCTTGTAGATGGGCGTCACGTTTGCTAGCCGCCAGTCGATTGGGACCTCCCCCGATAGCCAGGACTGTTGATAAATGATGGACAGTGGCTTGGCCAGCTCCTCTGCCAGTTCCCTCAGTACCCTTGGGTGGATCCCATCCGGCCCCATCGACTTGTGCACATCTAAGTGCCGTAGTAGGTCACCAACCAGTTCTTCATGGATAATGAGGGCCACATCCTGCTCCCCATCCCCTTCCACCAGCTCAGGGTACTGGGTATCCAGAGAACATCCGGTATTGCCGCTAAAGACTGAGGCAAAGAAGGCATTGAGCACCTCCGCCTTTTCCTCATCTCTTGTAACTAAGTTTCCCCCCGCATCCAGTAAAGGATGGAGATTCTCCTTAGTCCTCCTTTTTGTGTTGATGTATTTATAGAAACGTTTTTTGTTATCTTTAACGGCAGTAGCCAGATTGAGCTCCAGATGAGCTTTGGCCTTCCTAATTTTGTCCCTGCACAGCCTCGCTACTTCTTTAAAGTCCTCCTTAGTGGCCTGCCCACTTTTCCAAAGCTTATAAACCCTCTTTTTCCTCCTAAGATCAAGCCACAATTCTCTGTTGAGCCAGGCCGGTCTTCTTCCCCGCCAGCTCGTCTTTGGGCACGTGGGAACAGACCGTTCCTGCGCCATTAAGACTTCCCTCTTGAAGAGCGCCCAGCCTTCCTGGACCCCTCTGCCCTTCAGAACCGCCTCCCAAGGGACTCCACCAACCAGTGTCCTGAGCAGCTCAAAGTCAGCCCTCCGAAAGTCCAATACAGCGGTTTTACTGGTCCCCTTCCTGGCCTCGCCAAGAATAGTGAACTCCACCATTGCGTGGTCACTCTGCCCTAGACAGCTCCCGACGATCACGTCCTCCACCAGTCCTTCTCTGTTTGTGAAGAGAAGGTCTAGCGGGGCACCTCCCCTGGTAGGCTCACTAACCAGCTGCGTCAGGAAGCTATCTTCCACGCTCTCCAGAAACCTCCTAGACTGCTTTCTCAGGGCTGTGTTGTGCTTCCAGGATATGTCAGGGAAGTTGAAGTCCCCCACGAGTACAAGAGCTGATGATTTTGCAACCTCTGTCAGCTGCCTGTAGAATTCCTCATCCGTCTCCTCATCCTGGTTCGGCGGTCTATAGCAGACCCCGACCAGGACACTAGCCTTGTTGTCCCTGCCGATCCTAACCCAAAGGGACTCGACCTTGTCATTCCCAACCTCGAGTTCTACAACCTCGAAAGACTCTCTAATATAGAGAGCCACACCACCACCCCTTCTATGCTGCCTGTCCCTTCTATAGAGCTTATAGCCAGGCATTGCAGCACTCCAGTCATGAGACTGGTCCCACCACGTCTCCGTGATGGCAACCAAGTCGTAGCCTGCCTGCCGCACGATGGCTTCCAGCTCCTCCTGTTTGTTACCCATGCTGCGTGCATTGGTGTAGATGCACTTCAGCTGGGCCATTGCCTTATCCTCCGGCCTTGCCATTGTTCCCCCTGGCACAGCCCCAACAATCCTAGCCTCAGCCCCATCCCCCTTCCTACCTAGTTTAAAGCCCTCTCAATGAGCCCTGCCAGTTCCTGGCCCAGGATCCTTTTTCCCCTAAAAGATAGGGACCCGTCTGCGGCCATCAGGCCAGGTGCTGAGTAAAGTGCCCCATGATCAAAAAACCCAAGATTTCTGCGTTGGCACCAGCCCCGGAGCCACGTGTTTAACAGGTGGGCTTTCCGTGTCCTCTCTGAACTCCTCCCTGCCACCATAGGGATGGACGAAAACACCACCTGCACTCCCGCTCCATCCACTAACCGACCCAGCCCCCTAAAGTCCCTTTTGATAGCCTTGAGGCTTCTCTCTTCGATGTTATCACTGCCCGCCTGGACTATCAAAAGGGGGTAATAGTCAGAGGGGCGTACCAGGTTAGGAAGCTTCCTGGCAACGTCCCTGACCCTGGCCCCAGGGAGACAGCAGACTTCCCTACGGGTAGGGTCCGGCCGACAAATAGGGCCCTCTGTTCCCCTAAGAATAGAGTCACCAACAACAATAACCCTCCTGTCTTTTTTGGTGGAGGCAGTCCTGAGGCGCGGAGTCGACCTCCTCGCTCCAGGCATCCTCCTGGGAACATTTGCTACCTCTTCCTCACACACCGGCCTCTCAATCTCTAGGGCCTCAAACCTGTTGCGTAAGGACACCTGGGAAGGTGGGGCCGGAAGGGGAGAGCATCGCCTGCGATGTCGAGCAGGGACCTGTTTCCATTCCTCCTCAGCTCCCAGATCCCCTCCCTCTGCCCGACGGGGACAGGGCAGGGGGTCCGCCCCCATTTGGGGAGTCTCACCTCGGCACCTCCCCTTGAGGCCCTGCAGGGAGTTACTCCAGAAGTCTATCTCCCGCTCACACTCCCTGATGGCCCTCAACCTCTCCACCTCCTCCTTGAGCTCCGCCACCATGCGGACCAGGTCATCCACCTGCTCGCACCTCACGCACGCAGTTTCTCTGCCTCCCGCCGATGGCAGCAACAGGCTCAGACACTCCTTGCATCCGGTGACCTGAACTGCGGCATTTTTTAACGGGTAGTCGGTCTGCGTGTGTACCGACTTTCTGGAGAGCGCGCCGTGCCTGGTGGCGACCATTATCGCCTAGCTACGGCTGTTGTTAACGAGGTGTTGTTTGTGTGTAGGGGGAGCGCTCTGCCCTTCCTGCGCGCCCTGCCTGCGCTAACTGCCGCGCCACTCCCTCTGACGCGCCACGCCCTGTTTGCCCGCCCTGTTCGCCGCGCTCCTGGTCGCTCGCGCTCCCTAGGGGCTGCTTTTGAAGGGCTGGGGAGGGGGCGCTGCTGGCTCCGCCTTCGCCTCGTCAGCCTCCCTCACGAGGGCTGCCGGGTCCTGGCGGCTCCCTCTAGTAGGCTCGATGCCGGACAAAATTAGCCCTGCCTGGCCCGATCCCCCGCTCCGCTGCAGAACGCGCCTGCCCCGGAGCCGATCGCCTCGGCAAATGGCAGTGAAATGGCGGTGGGTCCCGATTTAAATAGCCCGCCGCTGACGCTGCTGGCTCCGCCTTCGCCTCGTCAGCCTCCCTCACGAGGGCTGCCGGGTCCTGGCGGCTCCCTCTAGTAGGCTCGATGCCGGACAAAATTAGCCCTGCCTGGCCCGATCCCCCGCTCCGCTGCAGAACGCGCCTGCCCCGGAGCCGATCGCCTCGGCAAATGGCCACAAAGATGATAAAGGGTCTAGAGGACAAGACAAGAGAGGAGCATCTGAGGTCCCTTGGTTTGTTCAGCCCAGAACAGAGCAGACTGAGGAGGGGCCTCATAGTGGCCTGCAGCTCCCTCATTAGGGGAGTCGAGGTGCAGGTGCTGAGCTCTGCTCTGTGGAGACAGCGACAGGACCGAAGGGAATGACATGGAGCTGGGAGTGGGGAGGGTCAGGCTGGGTGTTAGGAAAAGGTCCTTCACCAAGAGGGTGGTTGAGAACTGGGATAGGCTCCCCAGAGAAGTGGTGAAGGCACTGACCCTGCCAGACTTCAAGAAATGCTTGCACAATGCTCTTAGACATAGGGTTTGGTTTTTGTGTGGTCCTGATTGGACCCAGGAGTTGGACTTGATGATCTTGTGAGTCCCTTCCAACTTGGGATATTCTATGATTCTTTATTGACCACTGAAACTCCACAAGTTGAAAAGCAGCTGTGCTCCTAAACAATTCAGGGCAGGGGTTGATGAACATCTTGGTAGAAATGTCATAGAATCATAGAATCATAGAATATCCTGAGTTGGAAGGGACCCTTAAGGATCATCAAGTCCAACTCTTGACACCGCACAGGTCTACCCAAAAGTTCAGACCATGTGACTAAGTTCACAGTCCAATGTCAGGAAAGTTAAAGCAGTAGCAATGCAAAAACTTCCAGTTGAAATTCCACTTGGACAGTGATTAAAACCCCTTGGTTTTGTAACAGGTTCAGAGATTTTTGAAGATCACGAGTGATGGCGACTCAGTTTCAGCTTGCATTTCACCTGGAAATACACATGTCCAGACAGCTCCCAGAGACATAAGGTAGTCAGCCACTTTGGTTCTAACAAGAAATCCCTTTTAATCAGCCCTATTCACAGAGCTCTCATCCTCATTCAGTCCAGAGGAGGCTTATTTCACTCAGCATAACGGGCAGAACAGACCAATACTTTTGCAGGGAAACAGGCCTTTTTTTTTTTTTTTTTTTTTTTTTTGAATGATGAAAAGCAGCAGCAACAGCAGAGCAGAGATCCTGGACAATATTCCACCTAGCTGGGTTCTGCTGAGCTCGGAGGGTTCAAGAACACTACAGTGCAGTATTGCATATATGTGGCTGCACATAAATGGTGATTTTTTACCCTTTACATATTGCCAAAACTTCAGAAATGCATCATGACTAGTGTAATAAAAGAACAATGAAATCACAAAGATTAACTTTCAATGGCTTGTTATTAGACAAATATCTTAAATATGAGTTGTATGCAGACAGCCAATGGAGAAGATAAAGCAGCAGGCAGAATGAGTTTATTCTCCCTAAGAGTGACAAAATGCATGTTACTGCATTAGCTGCAGGCAACAAATAAGCCTCTCAGGTATCACATTGTAGTGTAAATGCAGCAACCAAAGCCAGTATGTCACAAAGGTATGTGCCACAGATATCAGATCAGATATCATATGGCAGGGATGAGCTGCACTTTAACACATCCTTAATTGTTAATTGTTAACAAGAAAATTTTAAGAAAAAAATAAAAATATTTTGTGTGTTTTGTCCTCCCTCTTTCCCTTCCCTTCATTTCAAAGCAATTTCACTTTCTGCACACCATTGCAGAAAGATATCTACGTAAGGGTATGAAGACATGTGGCTAGATGTAACTATAGCATTCATGGGGGAAGACGTTATAATAGCTGAGTGTTCATCTTATCATATGCATCATGCATTTATGTTAAGAAGGGGGGAAAAGAAGGCAACAGATCTGTCATCCCCTTACAGCCAGTACATTTGCCAGTACATTTACAACAGTAGCTGGCAAAAACATGTGCAATCCATGGAACATGGATGGGAAAATTATGTTTATTGCTGAACCACAGTAAAAATAGATTGGGACAAATTTTCACAAGGGACTATGCAGGCCATTTTCAAAGATACAATTCTTTTTTGACCTTCCAACTCTTATCTTACCTCAGTATCTGGATGAAGTGTAGAGTATGAATTACTATCATAACACTATTTAGCAGCAGCTCTTGCTTAAACCTAGGTAGACAAGGGGAGTATTACTGCCATCATGTCTCTTTTCCTGCCCCATGTCAACTTTCAACAAAGCATTTTGCTTTGAAATGTGGAAAGAAAGAAATGTACGGCTGGGTGCCATCAGCATCACAGCTACAATCCCAAATCCATGACCTTATGAGTCTATCTAAAGGACAACACACAGAGTTAGATAAGCAGTCAAGGCAGCAATGGGCCCTGGGAATTCCACATAAAAACATACCTCAAAAAGACATACAAAATCCATTTGGAATCCTTGGCAAGGAAAAACTATACAATTTCAACACAATCATATTGTTGTGGATTTTTTCCCCAAAAATGTTACAGTGGAAAATTACAACATGCTCAAATCACCTGAACTCATATAAGAGTTAGAGGAAGGTTCTCCTTTCCTGTTGGAAAACAGTCAACACCCTGAAATGCTACTACATGGCTTTAGGAGATATCCTTTATACAACGCCTTTGAAAGCAGAGCAAGAGTGACCAAGGAAGACAGCCAGGGACCCCAGGGAACTCCCCTGACCGCAGCATGATTACAAGCCACACTGAAGTCCATGAGAGGTTCAGAGGAGCATGAAGCTCAGAAATCTGAAAGATGACATAAAACTAGTTTACATAATTCTCACTAAAGTGTCATCTGTTAAGAAACTTATTCTTCATGTAATGATATCCAGTTCCTAACAATTACTACTGTGGAGTTACAAAGACGGTTTAAAATACTCTGAGTTAAGGCTAAGCAATTCTTTAAGATATGCCCACTCACTTTGCATAAGAGGTGTATCAAGAGCTGACATTAGACCTCCACGTCCCAACTGTGTCTCGCAAATCCCAATTCATACATGTTCTTTTTGACACTGCAAGCAGTTGAAGTTTTTTAGGTGAGATGCTGCTATAGTATAACAATTTTAAGTCTTTTAACACAAGCTGAGAATCTTTCTCATACCATAACCTTCATGAGGCCTGTTTAGCTCATTAGTGACTGAAACAATCCTGGAGGATTTAACCCTAGCTGTGTGAGCAGGCACAATGATAAGACAATAAGCATCCTTTTGGAAAAAGCACAGGAAAGAGAAAAACATTTTTCCTACCTTCCGCAAGCCAGATTTACTAATTTTCCCATATGATTGCTTGTTGTAGGTAAAAAAGCTTTCTTTAATAGTTGCTACCTGTTGTAAAAGGCTGTCCGTCAGCCTTTTAATTACTTCATCAACAGTTCTATACTTGGCATACATGTATTTGTTAGCTTTATCTTCAATCTGCTTCTTTCTAAAATTGAAAGACTGCATGAAGACAAATTGCTTATTTTTTGTAGTTTCAAATATTTGATCAGCAATAATGAACAAGACTAACTACAAACAAGACATGGACACAGAAGTTTTTTTGATGCAAAAGAAAATGACAGGTTGATCAAGTAAAAGCACACATTGATTCCAAGGCCTATATTGTGCAACCATTTTTTAAGTATAGCTGGTTCTTAAAAAGAGCTTGCTTTTAAAAATACAAACAGACTGACATTGCTCTGCAGTATTTATTTTGCAAACTGAGATCCTAGACCTCCAAATCACAGGCTTAGTTTATAATGAGACTGGGTTTTTACGTCAGCTAAGGACCAACCTCCATCCTTTAATACATACTGAGTTAACAGAAGAGAACTAAGCCAACATGAAAGAAGCTAATTAAAGTCTTTACATGGATTTTTAAAAGGATAAAATGTCACTTGGGACATAACCTTTTTTCCTGTGAAGGTGAAATTTCCTCTTCTTGGATCCCAAGTAGGTCACTTCCTTTTTTTTTTTTTTCCCCCTTTTTTTTTATTTTTCTCCTTTGTGAGGAATGGACAGCATACCTTTCTTTTTCAGGCTCTCTAAGAAAGTTTATAGATATTAACGGTATAAGTTTTCTGCTGCAATACCAAAACCTTCATCAATAAGCCATTAATGTAAATAACAATTAAATATTTAATAACTTTAAAAGACAGAAAATAAATTAAATTAAAGGGTATGTAACGTGTCCCACTTGTACATATTTTGCCTTTGTTATGGATTTACCCCATGAAAAGGAAAGATAGAACAATTACTTTTGTTTAATCTGAGAGCATGTATTTCCATATAAGCAAAATGCAGAATATTCAGCACTCCTATTTTTATAGATTTATTAAGTATATTTTATAGTATTCCCTAAACTTAAAGATAATCTTAAACTTTCAACTCTCTTTCTAAAAATATGCCAATGAAGAGTTATTCTCTGATCTGAATAGCACATGGAACATTAACTCTACGCATCCCAAGAGGAATCAAAATATGACAGTTACTGGTGGATCTCTTCTGAGTAAGTCAGGTGGACTCATCTCCTGAAGTGACCTGGTCTTCTGAGAGGTCTTCTATCTTGTGTGAATACAAGAGATTGTGAAAATATTACCAACTTTACCTGCCACTTTCTGATGATTAATATGCTCTCCTGCTTATCCACACAGGCCTTGGCATGAATGACCCCCAGGAAAATGAAAAAGTAAACACAGGACAGGTGAAGAAGGTAAATTCAAATGTTCTTTATATTGTTCCACTTTACTAGAGTTCAAGACTGAGGCAAAGGCTGGGTGTATCCTGGAAATAAATGAACGATTATTTGCAGCATGTGATCTGGAAGGCTATCTTCCTTGTTCAATAAGCTTCCTTGTGGCTTATTCTTGGAAAGCTTGATAACTTCATAATAACCTTAAGTACTGTGTGCAGTTTTGGGTGCCACAGTATAAGAAAGTATAGAACTGTTAGAGAGTGTCCAAAGGAGAGCTACAAAGATGAAGAAGTGTCTGGAGTGCAAGACGTACAAGGAGTGGCTGAAGTCACTTGGTTTGTTCAGCCTGGAGAAGAGAAGACTGAGGGGAGACCTCATTGTGGTCTACAACTTCCTCATGAAAAGGAGTGGAGGGGCAGGCACTATCACCTATCTCTGGTGACCAACGATAGGACCTGAGAGAACGGCACGGAATTGGGAAAGGGAACGGTCAGGTGGGGTTGTTAGGGAAAGGTTCTTCACCAAGAGTGTGGTTAGGCACTAGGACAGGTTCCCCCAGGGCAGTGGTAATTGCCCCGAGCCTGCCAGAGTTCAAGAAGTGTTTGTGTAGTCCCAAAGCTATGGACAACATTTGGACAATGCTCTCAGACATAGGGTCTGTTTTTTTTGTGTGGTCCTGATTGGACCCAGGAGTTAGACTAGATGATCCTTGTGGGTTCCTTTCAACTTGGGATATTCTATGATTCTAATAGACAAGCCTTCAATTAGGATTGAAAAAGGGAGCTCTGCTCATGGGAAAATATTAACCAAAGCCACCTAGCTGAGGGTCTATAACTACCTTGAATAGGGTCACACATAACAGATTTACACAAGAGACAAAGCCAGACAGAAAAGATCAAGCATGCTGACTGTCAGTGCATGAATACAAGAAAAGTGGTATAAACGAGGGGACATGGAAGTCCTTATGGTTCCTGGAAGACCTTGGAATTTTACCATTTGGTAAATTAAACCTTATTTAGAGTTCTACTGATAAAAGCCTAAGAGAATCTGAGTGCTAAAATTATAGGATGCTTACTATACATCCTCAAGAGGGAACACAGGATTTAGATTTAAAGCTTTTAGAAATCTGAAGATTTCTTTCTAAGAAAAAAAAAAAAGGAAAAAAAAAAAAAAAAAAGCAAAAAAAGCAAAAGTAAAGCAAAATCATCCAGGGTAAAAAAAGAAGATTTTAACTGGTAGAGTAAAGATTACAGCAGAACACAGGTTGTCCAGCCAATTATCAGAATGTGTCAGTGGTATCCTGTTGATGCTGAAAAATCTAGAGAAGTGAAAATCTTTCTAAATTTTATTCTAACTAACCAAGAGAAATGGCCTGAAAAAGGAAAATACAGCTTAGGCAGGAGTGTTGATGGAACAACAAAGCTTATGATTCTTGTAAAAGGAAGGCAGGAGAACAATGAAAAAAAGCATATTTCTACATACTCAAGAAAGTAAGGTATCATAGGAAATGAGTTTAAAGGGAAAATGACTTAAGTAGAGCTGGCAGTACATCAGTGTAACATGCCATCGTAGTATAAAAGAGAAGCATGACCAAAATCTGAAAGGCCATAACACAATATGAGATTCAGTATCAAAAACATCAAGAGTAATTCTATAAATACTTCATTCTATAAATACTTCAATAATATAAGAGCAATCAAGAAAAATGTGGGCTTTCTATTCAATATGGAAAGAAAACTACCAACAGGTTATATTAAGGGGAATGAAGCTCTTAAAGACTGTTTCTGTATCAGTCTTCAACAAGAAGTCAAATGTAAACAGGTAGTTTGAAAATGAACGCTAGTAAGAAATAAGGCAAGAACACATAATAAATTTTGCTATGTATTCAAATTGGTATGTAAAGAACTGGATAAAATGGTGCCCCGCATTTATGCAGAAAAGCACACACACCACCTAGCTTTAAAAAGAGGAAAGGAAAAGAACTAGAGAGTTAGACATATTTCTAAAAAATCTATTCCTGCTTTCAGGCAGTAATTACAGAGTCACAAAGAGTTCAAAGCCTGTTAAGAGACACGAGCCACTAGGGATCCTTATGATCTACCCTGATTTCAGGCAAGCTTATATTTTAAGTTATACTACCCTCCAAACAGCACCACTTTCACCTCGGTTTCCTAAGGAAGTAAGAATAATGCAATCAACCAACATGAATGGTGGGTAGTCAGGTGATGCTTTCAAACAACTGACCTCCTTCCAATAGCTAGTGAAGCTCAAAAGAAGTCAGATAGTTGAAGAGGAAAAAAAGGAGGTTCAGGATGATCTGTGACAAGATGCATCACTAACAGAATTGTTGATTTCAGATACTCCTGTCTTCAGATTAAAATATGATCTTTGCACAGGGGAGTAGCCTCTGTTTTACGAAATAGCACCCTTAAAAATGAGGGAGAGGCAATGAGAATACCTTAATGGATGTATTAAGGTAAATATTTCTTTCACTGGGTTCAAGTGAAAGGAAATACATGTGTCCAATATAATTTTAAGGAAAACAAAGCTCATCATATTAGAATACATTATTTTTTTCCAGTTTCTTTTGTTTTTGTTGGTTGGTTGATTGGTTTGGGTTGCATTTTGTTTTCTGCTGGATTATGCAGACATTTCCATATATTCAAAATAAGAAATGAGTAAACCAAACATCTTCATAACATGGGTGCCAATATTAGTGATGCTGGTTCAGACAGATGGAGGCCATACTTAGAGACTTGCTGTAGTCACAGCCATGAGGTGTACTATTGTTCCTGAGTAATGAGCCACACTGATTCCACAGAGAATCACAAGCTTACTCATCAGATGTTATCTAAAGGGCAACCGCAGTTGTTGAATGATTCAGTGAGATATAATCCTTGTGGACTCTGTAAAGGAAGCTCAACCATTTTTACCTGAATTCTAGGGTCTTTGATGAATGATCTATATGTGTTTGTTCTCCTGATGCAATGCTCTGAGCATTGTACAACTGAATATATCTCTGTGAAATGAGAGATCAGCTGAGGACAATACTTACTATTAGAAAAGCAGCATGTACCCTCAGTCTGAGTCTTTTTTTTTTTTTCTTTACATTAAATAGAACATTATCTGCATTAATAAGAGTACCTTTTTGAAAGCTCTTTTTGCCTTTTTTCTTCCCTTTGTTGGCTTCCCTTTGATATATGTGAACTGATACCATTTAAGTCACCAGGAAGAACAGCAACTTTTAAATTATCCAAAAGCATCTTGTAAAAGATCCCACCAGAATTATTATCTTCATATTTAGAGCATAACCTGGATAAAATAAGAATTTGAAAACAATTTCAGAGGTTAAGAACAATACATAACACATATGTCTTAAGGCAAAGATGATCAAAGTAGCACATTTCCTTTCCATATATTAAGGGCATTATTCAGAAGCTTATCCTTAAGTATTGTAAACTAGCCTTCCCAGGCTCCTGAAATCAAAAAGAAAGCAGGAACCTAACATAAACACTATATCATTACCTGGAAGAGCTCTGTTGTCTCTAGAAGGAGCCTAAGAAGAAAAGTATCTCCTGCCTGTAGTTACTCTTTGTGAATACCATGTATAATTAACGCTTGAATTATATAATGGATACTTGGAAGAAACTTGGCTCACCCACCACTACCCTGTCAAACTCAGCAGCACCGGTGGAAGAAGTAGCTAAGATTACAGCCACTACACCACTAGACCTGACAGAAATCATGAAGGAACCCCCTGTCTACCATAACTTGCCACCTGACATAGGAATGTAAAATGAAATCACTAATGGCTTTATTTAATACTCCTGGCTGTGAACGATAGCAGTCCAGGGCAGACGCTCTGTTAGTTCAGCCCCTTCTTTTATGCTGAAGGTAACGTCCAGCCAAGAGGTCAGCTGGGCCTGTTAAATCACCCTCTTAATTCATTCCCATATAAATTAGCAGAGCTCATAAATCAAAGCCCATGTCATCAAGCCCTTGTTGCTGCTTCACTGAGCTGTTTAGCCTTCCTGGATTTCATTCATGTTCACAGAGCTCTGGGGAATTCCTGGATTAAAGCAGAATGCTCCTGTCCTTGTACCGTACTGGGGAAGTATGGCATTCTCTGCACTCCACTTACACCAAAGGCAGTTAGATTGACGCTAAAAAAATATCTGTGGTAAAACACACTGGTAACTTGACGTGTCATGTGTTCCAATGCCTTTCTTCTGAAAAAAATGAAATGCAAGCTTTAATTTATTTTGAGAAATTTAACCCACATCAGGGGAGAAAGTATCAGAATGGAGAGAAAGAGGGAAAAGAATCTCCATTTTCTAGTATTTGTTAAATTCTGTTCAGTGTAGAGGAAAACAAAACAGAACAAACAAAACAAAACAACAAACAAACAAAAGAAGTGAAGACTTCACACAGAAAATGGCTGTGAACAACACAGCACAACATCGGCTTTGTGAGTGTAATCCATAAAAGGCTTCCAAATGCCCTTAAAAATTATTCCCTCTATTCCCCAGTCTGAATGTCATCTTACAGGTAGCCATCTGGGACAAGCATGCCAGCTACTCTGCTGCAGCGATAGCATTATTGTCCTCAAGTGCCTCAGGATGAGTCACATCAATGCAAAAGTCCAATTATAGTAGAAGACCCCAAAGCAGAAGTATCTTTTCAAATAAATAAGACTGATGTGGCTGAACCACTGGAATTCAGAATGTAATTCAGTCACTTCATCACCTTTTGCTCAAAAACCCTGCATCCCTTAAAGAGCCCGTGCTAAATCCTCAATCTGATTATGGCATTCCCAGCACAGATGTGATAGTCTTAAGCCAGTGTGTAAGCATTTAGAGGAGTCAGTTATAATTCTTTTTTTGGTTATTATTTTAAAATACATCATTTTTAAACCTAGCATCTCTTACCACTGTAGAGCAGCAAATGAACAGTGCCACCCACTGTTCCTCTGCATAATCCACAATGTTTTCCTAGGATAGTTTTAAGTAAGATTTAACAAAACAAACAAACAAAACAAAACAAAACAAAAACAAAAACAAAGAAATATAGATTGGTAAGAAGATGCAAGTCAAAACGTTTTTAAAGAGTCAGGCTAAATCACAGAATGACAACTCTAAGAGTAATATACAAAGTAGATTTTTCAAAAATATCTCCTCAAATGTGGTTGAGCCATTCTAACTTAATTAGCTAATTTATACTCATTTATCCTAAAACCAAACATTTCTCCAATTGATTAGGTCATCTATTGCATTGAGTATAAATCCTCTCTTCATCTTATTATAAGAATTACATTTCTTCTTCAGTGTGGTCATCAGCTCTCTAAAACACAACCCTGACGAATGATACTGCTAAGAACAGGTGCTCTTATTCTTCTGCTAGAGAAGATTAAACAATACAGCATGAATGAGACTGCGTTCATGGACTAAACATGGTCAATACAAGACTACATGTCCCTGAATGTCTTTGACAATGCAATTCAAATCTTGTCTTTTAGATGAATATTTCAGAATCCATTCCTGTGAAAAGATTCTAAATTCATCCCATCTATGGTGATACATATCTTGCTTTACTAAACACAGATAGCTGAACTGTTTAACAATGCTGCAATTCGATAATGCAAATATGCTCTACGTTCACCTTATTAGAACTCCTAAAAGTATTCATTTTTTTTCCTGGGGTTTGCTAGAAAACAACTTCAGTGTTCAGCATTTTGCTAGACTGATCTCACAGTGCTTATCTTGCATCCTTTTAAAACAAAGGTAAAATACATATTCACTAAAATCATCAACGAATTAAACCCTACCAGTCTGCCTTTCACTGCTTTATGTTGTTTTCTTACAGGGAATGTTTAGAATTTCAAGTAAAGACCACTTTGTGATTCAAAGTGACTGTAATTCCTCTCTTTTCCTATAGTACAGATCTCTTATTGACACAAACAATGGTAGAAACATTATTTAGAAAATTGTATAACTGCTGAGTCCCAGGTAATTCCAAGTATAACTACTTGTTCATGATCAATGACCACTGATTGTATGCTACATAGTGCAGAGCTATAAAACTGACAGATGATGAAAGCATATAGTTATAACAGCACACTGTGCTGGAAACATGACTTTTATGAACCCAATACATAGCACCTGAAGTTTTCTCTAAGACATTTATAGAAAGGAAAATACCTACAGTAGAATTGGTTTTACTGATCACATTCATGCTCGTTCATATTTCAGGATCAAAGATTATTTTCCAAAAGCCATTTCCTGTTGGTGCTGTTGTGTTTGTTGCTCACTGATAATGATCAGCAGGACACTGGGTTGTAAATTGTCAGACTGGAACTGATTCCTTTGATTTTCCTATTATGTTTTTAAAGGTAGGAAAGAATTTCACATTTTTCTGAAAGTCACTGACTGTAAGCAGAGAAAGTTAGAGCTCCTGTGAGAGTAGATTAGACCCAATTATGACCCGATTGACCTGTTATTGCAATAAAATGCCTAAATCCAATTCCCTTTCCTTTGGACATAGATACCTTAACCTCATACTCCCTGTGCTTGTCGCTATTTTGACTCCCCAGTTTGGGGAGTCTGCTCATATTGAAAATGAGATTTCATGTTAACAATATTAAATTTCATTTCTCTGTTCTTTACAACAATGGACTACTGAGGAAAGACATAACATTAATTAAATTCATTTTGTATTACATTGTGTTTGGAAATACTAAATAATGCTTGATAATGACTTGGATCTCCAGCACACTAATTGTTCCTTTATAAAAAAGGCTTGTGTCACCTTTAAAATAGTGAAATTATGTCAAACTGACAAGTTCCCAACATGTAATTGTCATGGAAATAAGAGATTTACATGCTGCTCATGTGAGGAATGGGGCATTTTCTCCGCCAATCTTTTATTTTCTATATGCTTAAGACAAACCAAAATCCTTAATGCCTCCAACTATAGCTGTCATATTAAAAGACAGGAAGAAAGATAGGGTAAGAAAAGAAATTACATTAAATCTATTACAATTCACGCATCATCAACTTACTTCATAAATTGTTGATCTGACAAGGAGGGACAAGACAGCTGTAGGACTTTTCTTAGATGACTTCTCTTAATAGTGCCAGTACATTTAGGATCACAAGACTGCAAAGCCTTATGAAAATCTTTCCAGTTTTCTGTGATTTAATCTGAAAGGATCTCCTCCACCTGACAATTGAATGAATTAGTAATGCAGGAAACAGCAAAAAGTGTTCCTGATATTAAACAGTGATAGTGTTGTCACATGAAAAACTGTACTAAAATGACAAACATAATGTAGAAGACCAACATTTGCTGAAAATGAATCATGTTATCACTTACAGTATTACAACATAGAACAAAGAGACCAGACTTCGTAATTTTTTTCCACTAAGCCATTTATGAGCTATCTAATTTAAAGAAAGTTATTTTTAACTAAAACAATTTTAGTATACTGATTCCAAAACATGCTGCAACATCAGACCCAAGTTTATCTTTGAAAATGTTTGTTCTGAAAAATTATTTAAAAGTGACTGTGCAGGAAAGCATATACCTCACTTCATAGACCCTGCTCCTTTAAGTGACTGAAGAGACATATGTACTGAATAACAATGCAGGGTTTTTACTGTCTGTCTCTCCCCTCAGTATTGTAAAACAAAACCCACTAGGACTGAATGAGTTCCAAGTGGCACTCAGCTTACTCAGGGCATAATTTGAAGACAGGGGAAAATAACTACAAAAACTGGCTTATTTCACCGGTTTTAGGATCTGTCTATAGCAGTAGCAGTTAGAACAAAAGTGTACTCAATCTATAAGTGAAAAGGCATTAAAACCAGATGGTTCTGAAAAGAAATGAACATAGGATCACAATTTGACAGCAAATCTCCATATAACTGCAGATCTGTCCAAATACTGTACTGTGCAAAATTTCAGGTGAAAGGAAGGAGGCCGAGATGCCCTTCAGATTGTCTTGGCTGTCTGGAGGTCTAGATGGTTTTTAGGTTCAGGTTCTGCCCATTGCTGTTATTAAGATTACTCTGATTGAGTTACTTCCTAAAGTAATGATAAAAATGAAGTGATTTATTGAAAAAGCCATCCTCTTTTATTTGTACAACCATTAGTTGCCTTTTCTACAGGAAAAGCCACATTGATGAAGCTGGCATCACCACTGAGGAGACAAAAAGTAAAGACTCCCATAAACTCAAGCTTACTTGCACCTGCTTTTCATCAATAACTGGGTACAAACCAGCTATAAAGTCCAGAGCAGACCTACTCCTCAGAACAGAATCTCTCTCCAGGTGTGAAATCACAGTGGCCAGGGTCATGTGTGGCTACTATGTCATCCCAGGTGGTATTTCATCCCAACGTGACAACGATCTGTGATGCTTAACATTTCCTTTATCTGCCTTCCCCCATGCTAACCTTTATTTCATTTGGGATGCTTATTTTAAATGACAAAAAATGGCCACTTATCTCTGTACCTCCCTACTACAAGCCTAACTGGCTTAATTTGTAAATCCAACTCAGTCTGCATGTCAGCTGCATACATGCTGACAAATGTCAGCATTTGTAGTTTTCCCAACATGCTGATTTTACAGGCTACTAAATATTGCCCTAAAATTTCAGCCAGACTGTTATTCTACTCAAAACCAGCTGGAATGGAGTTGAGCTGCTGCATCAAATGTTGCTATTGTTGGAGCTACCAGGGTGCGGGGACTCACCCTGGTTTAACTCCTGAGATCAAAGCCTTTCAAAGCAATGCATTCCATTCAGTGCTGTTCTTTTTGTGCATCTAGTATCTCTTGACACTACTCCACTCTTCTGGTATCTGTAAAAAACACTATTCAGACTACCCAAAACAAAGCTAAACATGGAGTTAAGTCAGTTGGCATATTAATGCAAACCTAAAGAGATTTGATACTGAAAATTATCAACAGATTCTTAATACTAGGAAGATTTGCAAACTGCAGCTTATGTCTTAAAATAATCTGCTAGGCAAAGAAGTATTGCTTAATCTCTGTCAAATTAGATAATCACAGAATCACAGAATTTCTTGGTTGGAAGAGACCTCAAGATCATCGAGTCCAACCTCTGACCTAACGCTAGCAGTCCCCACTAAACCATATTCCTAAGCTCTACATCTAAACGTCTTTTGAAGACTTCCAGGGATGGTGACTCAACCACTTCCCTGGGCAGCCTGTTCCAATGCCTCACAACCCTTTCAGTGAAGAAGTTCTTCCTAACATCTAACCTAAAACTCCCCTGGCTCAACTTAAGCCCATTCCCCCTCGTCCTGTCACCAGGCACGTGGGAGAACAGACCAACCCCCACCTCGCTACAGCATCCCTTGAGGTACCTATAGAGAGCGATAAGGTCGCCCCCTGAGCCTCCTCTTCTCCAGGCTGAACAAGCCCAGCTCCCTCAGCCGCTCCTTATAGGACTTGTTCTCCAGGCCCCTCACCAGCTTTGTCGCCCTTCTCTGAACCCGCTCAAGCATCTCCATGTCCTTCTTGTAGCGAGGGGCCCAAAACTGAACACAGTACTTGAGGTGCGGCCTCACCAGAGCTGAGTACAGGGGGACGATCACCTCCCTAGCCCTGCTGGTCACACTGTTCCTGATACAAGCCAGGATGCCGTTGGCCTTCTTGGCCACCTGAGCACACTGCTGGCTCATATTCAGCTGACTATCCACCATCACTCCCAGGTCCTTCTCTGCCAGGCAGCTCTCCAACCATTCCTCTCCCAGCCTGTAGCTCTGCTTGGGGTTATTGCGCCCCAGGTGCAGGACCCGGCACTTGGCCTTGTTGAACTTCATGCAGTTGACCTCAGCCCATCGGTGCAGCCTATCCAGATCCTCCTGCAGAGCTTTCCTACCCTCAAGCAGATCGACAAACGCACCTAACTTGGTGTCATCTGCGAACTTACTGAGAGTGCACTCGTCCAGATCATTGATGAAGATATTAAAGAGGACCGGCCCCAGCACCGAGCCCTGGGGGACGCCACTAGTGACTGGCCTCCAACTGGACTTGACTCCATTCACCACGACTCTTTGGGACCGGCTATCCAGCCAGTTTCTAACCCAACGAAGCGTGCGCCAGTCCAAGCCAAGAGCAGTCAGTTTCTTGAGGAGAATGCTGTGGGAGACGGTGTCAAAAGCCTTGCTGAAGTCAAGGTAGACCACATCCACAGCCTTTCCCTCGTCCACCCAGCACGTCACTTTGTCATAGAAGGAGATCAGGTTTGTCAAGCAGGACCTGCCTTTCATAAACCCATGCTGACTGGGCCTGATCGCCTGCTTGCCCTGCAAGTGCTGCGTGATGACTGTCAAGAGGATCTGCTCCATGAGCTTCCCTGGTACTGAGGTCAAACTGACAGGCCTGTAGTTTCCCGGGTCTGCCCTCCAGCCCTTCTTGTAGATGGGCGTCACATTTGCTAGCCGCCAGTCAACTGGGACCTCCCCCAATGGCCAGGACTGCTGATAAATGATGGATAGTGGCTTGGCCAGCTCCTCTGCCAGTTCTCTCAGTACCCTTGGGTGGATCCCATCCGGCCCCATCGACTTGTGCACATCCAAGTGCCGTAGCAGGTCACCAACCACTTCTTCGTGGATAGTGAGGGCCGCATCCTGCTCCCCATCCCCTTCCACCAGCTCAGGGTACTGGGTATCCAGAGAACATCCGGTATTGCTGCTAAAGACTGAGGCAAAGAAGGCACTGAGCACCTCCGCCTTTTCCTCATCTCTTGTAATTAAGTTTCCCCCCGCATCCAGTAAAGGATGGAGATTCTCCTTAGTCCTCCTTTTTGTGTTGATGTATTTATAGAAACGTTTTTTGTTATCTTTAACAGCAGTAGCCAGATTGAGCTCCAGATGAGCTTTGGCCTTCCTAATTTTGTCCCTGCACAGCCTCGCTACATCCTTATAGTCCTCCCTAGTGGCCTGCCCACTTTTCCAAAGATTATAAACCCTCTTTTTTCTCCTAAGATCAAGCCACAATTCTCTGTTGAGCCAGGCTGGTCTTCTTCCCCGCCAGCTCGTCTTTGGGCACGTGGGAACAGACCGTTCCTGCGCCATTAAGATTTCCCTCTTGAAGAGCGCCCAGCCTTCCTGGACCCCTCTGCCCTTCAGAACCGCCTCCCAAGGGACTCCACCAACTAGTGTCCTGAGCAGCTCAAAGTCAGCCCTCCGAAAGTCCAATACAGCGGTTTTACTGGTCCCCTTCCTGGCCTCGCCAAGAATAGTGAACTCCACCATTTCGTGGTCACTCTGCCCAAGACAGCTCCCAACAATCACATCCTCCACCAGTCCTTCTCTGTTTGTGAAGAGAAGGTCTAGCGGGGCACCTCCCCTGGTAGGTTCACTAACCAGCTGCGTCAGGAAGCTATCTTCCACGCTCTCCAGAAACCTCCTAGACTGCTTTCTCAGGGCTGTGTTGTGCTTCCAGGATATGTCAGGGAAGTTGAAGTCCCCCACGAGTACAAGAGCTGACGATTTCGCAACTTCTGTCAGCTGCCTGTAGAACTCCTCATCCGTCTCCTCATCCTGGTTCGGCGGTCTATAGCAGACCCCGACCAGGACACTAGCCTTGTTGTCCCTGCCGATCCTAACCCAAAGGGACTCGACCTTGTCATTCCCAGCCTCGAGTTCTACAACCTCGAAAGACTCTAATATAGAGAGCCACACCACCACCCCTTCTGTGCTGCCTGTCCCTTCTGAAGAGCTTATAGCCAGGCATTGCAGCACTCCAGTCATGAGACTGGTCCCACCACGTCTCCGTGATGGCAACCAAGTCGTAGCCTGCCTGCTGCATGATGGCTTCCAGCTCCTCCTGTTTGTTACCCATGCTGCGTGCATTGGTGTAGATGCACTTCAGCTGGGCCATTGCCTTATCCTCCGGCCTTGCCATTGTTCCCCCTGGCACAGCCCCAACAATCCTAGCCTCAGCCCCATCCCCCTTCCTACCTAGTTTAAAGCCCTCTCAATGAGCCCTGCCAGCTCCTGGTCCAGGATCCTTTTTCCCCTAAAAGATAGGGACCCGTCTGCGGCCATCAGGCCAGGTGCTGAGTAAAGTGCCCCATGATCAAAAAACCCAAGATTTCTGCATTGGCACCAGCCCCGGAGCCACATGTTTAACAGGTGGGCTTTCCGTGTCCTCTCTGAACCCCTCCCTGCCACCGTAGGGATGGATGAAAACACCACCTGCACTCCTGCTCCATCCACTAACCGACCCAGTCCCCTAAAGTCTCTTTTGATAGCCTTCAGGCTTCTCTCTTCGATGTTGTCACTGTCCGCCTGGACTATCAAAAGAGGGTAATAGTCAGAGGGGCGTACCAGGTTGGGAAGCTTCCTGGCAACGTCCCTGACCCTGGCCCTAGGGAGGCAGCAGACTTCCCTACGGGTAGGGTCAGGCCGACAAATAGGGCCCTCTGTTCCCCTAAGAATAGAGTCTCCAACAACAATAACCCTCCTGTCTTTCTTGGTGGAGGCAGTCCTGAGGCGTGGAGTCGACCTCCTCGCCCTAGGCATCCTCCTGGGAACACTTGCCACCTCTTCCTCAGCTACTGGTCTGTCGAGCTCCAGGGCCTCAAACCTGTTGTGTAAGGGCACCTGGGAAGGCGGGGCCGGAAGGGGAGGGCATCGCCTGCGATGTCGAGCAGGGACCTGTTTCCATTCCTCCTGAACTCCCAGATCCCCTCCCTCTGCCCGACGGCTACAGGGCAGGGGGTCCACCCCCATTTGAGGAGTCTCACCTCAGTACCTCCCCTTGAGGCCCTGCAGGGAGTTACTCCACAAGTCTATCTCTCCCACACACTCCCTGATGGCCCACAACCTCTCCACCTCCTCCTTGAGCTCCGCCACCACGCGGACCAGGTCATCCACCTGCTCGCACCTCACGCACACAATTTCTCTGCCTCCCGCCGATGGCAGCAACAGGCTCAGACACTCCTTGCATCCAGTGACCTGAACTGCGGCATTTTTTAACGGGTAGTCGGTCTGGGTGTGTACCGACTTCCTGGAGAGCGCACCGTGCCTGGTGGAGACCATTATCACCTAGCTAACGGCTGTCGTTAAGGAGGTGTTCGTGTGGGCGGGGGGAACGCTCTGCCCTTCCTGCTCGCCCTGCCTGCGCAAACTGCCGCGCCACTCCCTTCTGACGCGCCACGCCCTGTTTGCCCGCCCTGTTCACCGCACTCCTGGTCGCTCGTGCTCCCTAGGGGCAGCTTTTGAACGACTGGGGAGGGGGCGCTGCTGGTTCCGCCTTCGTCTCGTCAGCCTCCCTCACGAGGGCTGCCGGGTCCTGGCGGCTCCCTCAAGTAGGCGCGATGCCGGAAAAATTAGCCCTGCCTGGCCCGATCCCCCGCTCCGCTGCAGAACGCATCTGCCCCGGAGCCGATCGCCTCGGCAAATGGTGAATAAATAGTGAATACTGGCATATTGAATTGAAATTTTGACCACGGGATTCAGTATTGTGGTGTAATTGCCTGAAGTAACTAGGGAAATAAAACTAACATTCACATTTTAAAGAAAATGTACGGCATTGAAGAGGCTTTCAGGGTAGGGCATAACTGCATTACCTGAGAGTTCCCTAGGCTTCCAACCTTAGAGGCTATCGCGCTGGGAAAACCTGGTGTGCCAGCTCTAAGGAACAGTACGGAGCGTAGAGTGGAGTGGAGACACCACGGCGAGGCTCTGTAACCAGGTGGGGACTCAATTGTTCTTGCGCACACCGAGACCGATAAGCTGAACTTTTTGCTACCCTGCGCCGAGGACCTGTCATGTTTTAACAAATGCTGTAGCCTAGTGTACTTTTTGCTCATTATAATATCAGTATAATACCAAAACACACCTCTATCCCAAAAGCTACCCGCCTCCAAGGTGCGACCACCCCTCACTGAGCATGCGCTCTGAATTTCTCGGAGCCTATTACTTTAAACGGAGACGGGAGAACTTTTCACCAAGCACAACTAAGAGATGCTTGACTAGAGCCACTCAAGCTCCACCTAAAAGATAGAAAATAATACAAATTGGCCCAAGAGAGAGGGGATGTTAGGGAAGATACCACCGTCAGGGGAGATACCATCCCGAGAGAATACATCCTTAGGACCTCCTGACTCCTGGGACCAGTCGACGGGCTGAGCCTCTCTTGTCCCCCATTGGGACGCCTTTGGGTGAGATTTGAACATTTGGTTATAAATCCTTCTAGAGTCTTTGAGCCTTTCAACGTGTTAATTACCAGGCTGCGCACCTGTAACACCTGTGTATTTCGTCCATGCTAGCTTGCTTTTGCAGACAGTCACTGTCGTCGGCAACCCAAAGAACCTATGTACCTGTTGCTGTAATAAATCACACTTGATTGCATTGTCATTGCTCTCATTAAGTGCAACTAGGGTAAGGATGGGTATACATTATTGGTGAATCCGGGACCGTGATAGTTCAGTGTTCTGAATCCAACCAGACCCCTAACGGTTAATGCGTTATTGGTGAATATCCGACTGGACCCCTAACGGTTGATGAAATCAAATTGGTGAAATCTGTGATTGTGATAGTTCAGTACCCTGAATCGGGCCCATAACAGTTGATCAGCTACACCCATTTACGCGACAAGTATGTAGGTATCTATGTACATACATACTGAATATACACTCTGAACATATACTCTCTATGTATGGTGAATGGTTCTAAAGGAAAACATCACAAGGAGCCTGCAAACTCAGAAGGTATCAAAGCTGTGTCCAGGAAAATATATACAACCTCTGTGTAGTATATAGCATACAATTTGTACAGATGTATATTATAAAGAATAAAAGATAAAATAAGAAACGGCAAAATCTCAGCAAAACACATCTGACACCTGAAAGCTAAGAAGTACTACTAGTCCCTCATCTGCTGTACAAACATATGTGAGCTAGTGATTCTGCATAAGTTTTCAAAAACATCTCATAACCATGAGATTCCCTTCCAATTGATGCGTCAAAAGAAAGAGTCTAGAAGCACTGATTAAGAAGAAGATTTACATTGCTGGAAAGCATGTGAACATATTAACATAGACAATAACTGTATGCAGAGTGTAACATTTTACTAAAATACAATGCAGCATTTTGCTGCAGCTGTTATATCATTAAAGAAATAGCACTTACCATGGATTCTTTTTCTTCAGACAAGTCTACAAATTCATAATAGTCAAGGTATCTAGTCTGTTCTAGATCAATTATCTGGATTAGTTCCTGGAAGTCTTTATCTTTCACTTGAAAAACAAAGTAATGGAAAATATGATGAAGGTCATTTCTTGTGATTTTTCCATCTTTTTTCTAAGAAAAAAAAAAAGAAAGCATAGAAAGCATGCATAAAAAAGGGCAAATGTTTACTAAACCAGTGCTAATTCTAACATGCTATTCTGACTCACGGAAAGCTGACTCCACAATCAGTAAGATTGTAAAGTAGGTATAATTTTTTTATATTCAGCACTGAGCAGCATGGGGGTAGTCCCACCAAAGTCATGCGCACCTAACACGGCAACTTGCCATGGTTATATGCAGTAAAGAGTTAGATATGCATGAGGTTCCCCAATACGCCTATACATATGCATGACCTGTCCCCGCTTAGTATTAAAATTAGCTACAAGAAGTCATTTCTGTAAATTCCTCTTGTCTGCACTTGCTCAGTGCCTTGTGGTAGTGGGTGTTGAGGGTTGTGGGGATGAAGTAAGATGTCTTCATCAGGGTTGAACTTTTCACCTCATCTCTTTGCGCATGCCCTCTGAGGCCTTGGTCACAATCTGGGCCATAAGGTTAGTTTGATCTGGTTCTTGGGGTCTGAGAGGCTCCTGTTATCTCGAGACCTTGTATGTTTAACATTCCTTATCTCATCTCTTTGTCCTCATCTCTGACCCCTTGGTTAAATTCTGAACCAGGGGTGGCTCCTGTTATCTGGAGGTCTAAGTGAATCAATCGCTTTCGAATTTGTAATCCCAATGATTCAGTCCCCCCTTTTCTGGAAAATCTAGTATATTCTTTTACTTAATATAAAAATTATTCTTCCCAGTCTCTATATGTACCCCTCAAAAGTGCCATGCACTTTTTTCAAGGAAGCTAACATAGACATTCGTTGTAGTAATTTCCAATTCCAGACAAGTATTACAAAAGATAATATTAAACTTATACCAACTAACATCAATAAAACAATAATTGGGTGACACAATGTGTTCAAAATCCCAGTTGCAGTTGGCGACCATCCAAAGAGTGTATCCCACCAGTTGTGATTTGTGTCTTGTTTTATTCTTTGCAAAACTCTGCTTATTTCCTTTGTATCATGATGGACAGTGATTAGTCTTCTCTCCATTTTCCTGTCATCCCAATAGGTGTAGGTATATATTGTGTTGTTAGACTTGATCAACTGGTAGGATACCACTGGTGCCAAATATAGAAAATCACACCCAACGATTCTAACAAAGTTACAAATACAAAAGTTAATACTAATTTTTTTGCTAGGGAGAATTATGTTCTCATTATCTACTTCTACAAAATCACAAGCAGTTCTTAAGCACACACACACAGCCTTGACCAATATATACAAGCACAGTCTTTTGACTAGGATTTGGATGAATTTCAAAGTGACAAACACCTTGCTCCATGTAACACATGATTCTAGATTTACAGACTGCCATTTCCCATTCTCCATCCGTGCCCACATTCTATACTCTGAAGGAGTATATACACTGTCTAAAAATGCCTTCACTTCCTTCCCTAATGATCAGGGCAGCCATTGCCTGCATCCATAACTGTGCTTGTATACAACTAAGAGCTAAAGATACGTTATCTTGAACCATACTGAGTGCATCTATTATTAGTGTGTGGTCTTGGTCTTCAGCCTTTTCCCATCTCGGTCCTCTGTTGTTAAGGCTTCGGACCAAGGCCACTCACCATTTTCTATCATAGAGGCACCTTCTTGAATCACGATTACAACTATAAGCTATAGAAATAAAACAATCCTATTAACTAAATTTCTGCTAACCATATTACTAAATACGCCTGACCATAATGTCCTCATTTTGTTCAACCGAGCTTTAGTTTCAGTTCACCGTCACCTGGTGTTACTTTCCAGGGGGCTTCTAAAGCTTTCTTCACTTGAGAATGGTGAATCCAGACACACTGTTCCTTGATCTCAATTGAGGTGGAGGTTGTAAGGAGCACCTAGTATAGTCCTTCCCACTGTGGTTTCAAAGTTTTCTTACAAGAGACTTAGTTACCTCTCAGGCTTTGGCAGTCCATGTGGGGAAAGCCTCTGGCCATCCTGCAAAGGTATCTGTTAACACCAGTAAATATCAACACCCCCCCCTTTTCTTGGAAGTTCAAACAAGTCAATTTGCCATTGTTGCCCGGGCCAATGGCCTTTTCCAATTTGACAGTTTTAGTCTGGGGGCATTTTGGGGGTTAGTCTGGAGACAAAGGTCACATTGTTAAGTTATTTGAGTGACGGTAACATTTAAGTTCCTGGCAATATTTTTTCCAATTAGATAGTTATACCACAATAAATTGGAAGGGATGACTAGCTTCCCTTCCCTTCTTTGGTAATAGCCCATCCCTCTTGGCTATATTTTCCCTTCTGACTTCCGATTAATTTTCTATCCTTTTTGTTATATACAAACTTACCTTCAAGGGGAATTTGCCTGTCTGGAATCAAGGCTTCCTCAGCTGCTAACTCACCTTCTGCTGGTTCTTTTGCCTCTCTGTCCGCCAGATCATTTCTTCTTTGCAAGTGGTAACTGCATACCCAGCATGTCATTTTCTGCTGATGACGTAGCTGCTCCCATATTTCCACATCATCGAAAGGAGTGTCCTTCAGATCTGGACGGCTGGACTAGGTCTCCAGGCAGTAATGGTGTACTGGCTCCCCTTGGTTTCTGCTGATTTCAGGAATCTTTGTGGGGAAAGCCAGTGACTGCCTTTCACTTCCAGCACTGTGGACACTGTGTGAGACACTAGTATAGTTATTTTCTGTCCCAAGGTGAGCTTGCATGCTTCCTGGATACTTAGCACCACTGCTGCAATGGCTCTGAGGCATCCTGGCCTTTCCTTGGTGGCAGCATCCAGCTGCTTAGAAAAATAAGCAACTGCCCTTCGATATGGGCCCAGGTCCTGTGCTAGTTCCCAGGGCAATCCCCTGTTTCTCATGGGAGAAGGGGAAAAATGGTTTATTCACATCTGGAAGTCCCAGAGTTGGGGCTGACATGAGAGCCTTCTTTAGTTGGTCAAAGGCTCTCATGGCCTCCTTTGTCCATTGGAGGTCCCTGTTCCCATTCACAATTAGTGCATACAGTGGTTTTACAAGTAATCCATAATTATAGATCCACAGTCTGCACCACCCCATCATTCCCAAAAAGGTTCCCAGTTCCTTTATTGTCTTGGCTTCCAGGGTTTGACATATCGCTTTTTTATGATATTGCCCCAAGGTCCATTGTCTGGCACTAACCTCATAACCCTGGTAGGTCACCTTCTGCTTTACCACTTGAGCCTTCTTCTTCGATACCCTGTACCCCTGTAGTCCCAGAAAGTTTAGGAGGCTTATTGTCCAGGCCACACATGCTTCTTCTGTCTGGGTGGCTATTAGGAGGTTATCTACATACTACAACAGCCTTCCTTCTCCTGATGGGGCTTCCCAGGTCTCCAAGTCCTTTGCAAGTTGTTCTCCAAACAAAGTGGGTGAGTTATTAAAGCCCTGAGGCAACCTTGTCCATGTGAGCTGTGTTTTGCGCCCACTCTTAGGGCCTTTCTAATCAAATGCAAAGATTTTCTGACTGGCTTTATGGAGAGGGAGGCAAAAGAAGGCATCCTTCAGGTCTAAAACGGTAAACCAAGTTAGCTCTGGTGTTAAGCATGTTAATCAATTATCGGGCTAATTCCTTCTCTTTCTTTTTCAAGGGGTACTGTTTAACTGCATTTTTTGCCTTCCCTGGTATATTAGACCATACTTGGAAAACACTTGACTTAGGATTTAACTCAACACTTCCACATATCTTTGATCATTTACCTCCAGAATAATCTCCCCATTTTTAAATGAAATGGTAACTTGTAATCTTTCAAATAAATCTCTTCATAGTAGTGACTCTGGGGAGTTGGGCATGTATTGTGAATGCCCCACTGTTTCCCATCTTTATATTTCAATGGTTTGCAGAGATATGCTATTTCAGATTGGCCAGTTGCCCCCTTCACTACAATGTAATCCTTCCCCACTGATACTAATGCTTGATTTAAAACTGAATATGTTGCCCCTGCATCTACCATAAGTTCCACCTCTTTTCCCTCCTTTCCCAGCTTCATTTTTATAACCAGCAGATTTCTGGAGTAGATTCCCCAGTCCTCTTTAGTCATCTTTTGCGTGCACGACCACCACCTCCCTTCTCCGGTTCCCTTTTCCATTTCTTTTCCACTCTGGGCATTCGTTTTTCCAATGCCCAAATTTCTTACATAGGCCACATTGCTCCTTGCCTAGCTGGGGCTGTTCCTGTTTGGGCCTCCTTTTTCCTTCTTCTCTAATAACTGCTATCAGCCCCTTCTGCAAGTTTAATTGAGGAAGATAAAAGTCCTCTCTCCTTCCAAATTGCTGTACATATGCAAGACTGTACATATGTACAGGCGTACTTGAGTTTAGTAAGTCATGGAACTTAAAGGATTGTTTGTTACCTTTTCTGATTGTATAGGCACACTCGAGTTTAGTATGTAAAAGTGATGTTCTATATATTTAGAATGTTTGATGTTCATGTGTGCGTGTTGGTGGAGCGTAGACTCCCCGCACACCCAGCGCTGTTTACTTGCCCTTTATACCTTTTATAAATATTTCTTTTACAAATATTACTAAATTCAGATTGAGTTGAGACTTCATTTATAACAATGACCTTTCCATTACCTTTGCATAGATTATTTAGTTTGCTGATAAACTGTGCCTTGTAACCTCAATTTGAACAAACCATTCAGGTGAGTTTATCAGCTGCATTTTGTTCCTAATCTGTACATGCGGAGCCTTGAGAAATTCTGACTCTTGACAGTAGTTTGTTAATCCAAAACATTTAAGACCTACTGTCTGTGGACTCTGCCTTTCTTTCCTCATGCTGCCTTTGCATCTTCATATGTAACCTTTAAATCAATTCTGCTGCCATGTTGGACCTGTTGGCATCCTTGACCTGGCTACCGAGGGTGAATCAGCTTTCAGGGTGAATCTTTATCCAGCTCCTAATCCCATCACATTGTCATGCCAACAGATATGCAGTTGGACTGTAAGGTAACAGGCAATGTATGTGCTCATGCAGGGGAATCAGGATATTATTATTATTTTATTCTGTGACATTTAAGGCATAGCTTCCATGAGTTCCTATGTAAAGTAATATTCTTAATTTATGTAGGAAAGTTTTAAATATGGGTTTGTACCAACTCTTTTCTGTGATGGTCTACTGCATTTTATAATTTTAAATTTGTTCCAAACCTTTTTTTTTTTTTAAGGTAATTTTTAATTTTCTCTAAAAAAAAACAAGGAAGTATAATAGGAGGAAAGAAGAAAAAAGAATGGAATAAAGGCTTTGGAACAATAACAGAAAAAATAGGAGTAAATAATTCCTTCAGTGATTCAGCTCCTGGCTAAGCACTAGAAAAATATCTTTCTGTTCATAAAAGTCAACCTAAGAAAATTCTGTTTCCCTCTAGTCCCCCGCAGAGATCGAGAGTGGCAGTAATAACAGAGAGGATGAGCAATTATTTACTTCATCAGTTGGTCTGGGAAATATTTTAAAGTTTTGCAATCAAGAGATAATGATCTTCTGAAACTAGTATCTGCTATTTGCATTTTCTTTAGAGACTGTTGTCACTGCATTAAATCATATGGAAACAAAACTTGTTAATATACCTACCTCCCCCAGTAAATACATGTAAATTAGGGAATCTGGTACTGAAGCTAGAAAGATAGCTTGTACTTCACAAGAAACAATTGTACAGAATAACTGTTTCAACCATGAAGATCTGTTACAGTAAAAATGTTTTGTTTAAACCTTAGATAATATGGGAAAGTTAAAGTATACTGCATCAGTATTTATGAAGTAGCTTGTATTTGCTTATTTGGCTATCTAGTAAATTTAACTTTATTTAAAATAACCTTATTGCTCAGATTATTATTTAATTCAGTTACAGCATCAACCGTGTCAATGGAGAAGTACTGTTTCATTCCAACAACAACAAAACAGTAGCAACCATGGTGTTATGTATAAATATAAACATTTGTTACACGTCTTATGTATAAATTTAAAAATTTCTTACAGGTCTGTCTTTCAGTGTGACAGCCTCCAGATATTGGTGATTAAGTGTTTGTTTCTTCAGCCTGTCTTTCCTTTCTACAATCTCAAATTCCTCTACCTTTGTTCAAAACTTCATTCAGTAATGCTCCAGCCCAGTAAATTACTTAAAATCATGTAGTAAAGAGGCTTATTGAATCATAGCCTGAATGCTGTAGTTTTTATTATTATCTACTGAAATGTATGAAACTGGTTTCTTTTCTTATAAATTGCTAGGTGAATTCTTTCCTTTTGTGGTCAAATACATACATACACAGATCATATAGTGCAGGGATAAAAAGAATTTGTTTGTTTGTTTTTGTTTTAAATGTAATTATATTGGAAAAGAATTGTGATATATCATCTACATAAAACCATATAATAAAAAATGCTTATAGTCCTTCTGAAGATATGCCCAGTGCTTGTTTTGCTTGTGTCAACCAAACTGAAAGCTTTAATTTTTTCAGTCTATTATTTGCTCGTTGATCTACAATTTAAGAAGTGCAATATGTAAGAGTTCAAAGTAATAAAAAAAATCCAGAAGTAATAAAAAAGTCCAGATGTCCACTTAAGGGACGATCACATAATCTAGTGTATGGGACATACATATCATGACATTCCAAAGCTGACAGAAAGGCATTTTAGGATAGTTCTGTACATTGTGAAGGCCACAGAACTGAAGATAGACAGTTCTTTATCAGAAGTTCGTATTCCAGAACTAGACAAAAGGCAATCCAGTCTCCACAGAAAGTCAGATGAAGTTATTTTTGAAAATGGAATGAATAACACATGGAAAATGGAATGAGCAACAGTAGGCTCAATACCATGTCAGTGTCACACATACGTTACAATCCACATATCGTATGACAAATTGCACACAAATATATTAGAGACATGATAGCACTTTCTATTTATATCATATGAGCTGGTAATAATTACTGCACAGTTCTAATTCCAATTAACTTTACTGATCATATTGATTTTATCCCTTCATCAAAACAGATTCTCCCTTGCCTGTGTGCACCAGGACCATGGGGATATATATTCAGTGCTATTTTAATAATATACATGTCATCTCCCTTCTTCTCAAAAATGCTGCATCTCAAATTAAGCTGTAGTCTTATCCTGTGTGTATTTATGCCTATCTTTAACTTAAATTTCAATCACAACCTCTTTCAGCATGTAATGCTAAATAGGTATACATGTCCTGTAGTTATTAAGATACAGGTACACAGTTACCAGTTCTAGTATTGTAAAACTTCTACAGTTCTGGGAACAATGAAGTTTGCTTGATACCAGGTATCAGCACAAGACAGAAAACAGTTTAGTTTTTCTTATGAATCTGATGTATCTAAGTTAGGAGACTTTCCTGTACCACTTGAATTCCTTGCTCTGAGATAAACAATCTCTTTTTAAAAATAGAACTAAAATATAAATAATGAAATACTGCATATGAGCAATGACAACTTGATCCCACAATTCTAAATTTCTTCACACAAAGGAAATGCAACAATATTACCCTGAAAGAACTGTGGTGTCACATTTTCAGATGACGCAAATGTCAATGCCTTAGGTGACTGGGATAACACGTGATCAAGAACAAGAACTATCAAACAGTGCAGTCCACATAATGGAAGGTATAAAAATAAGAATAACAGTAATAATTACTAAAAAAAAAAAAAAAAAAAAAAAAAAAAAAAAGCACAGTAAAATAAGCTCAACTAATCTATACTGAATATTGTCCATTCAAATTATTTTAAATGTCTTTTTCTTTCCACATTTTAGAATATACGGAGAAACATTTTCAAGACATTCCAGAGGCTAGACAGTTTGGTTTACTCTTAATTCCTTGGTGTTGAAACACTTGCAAAACTACTTTTTTCTAAGATCTGAGTTTTAAAGTGAATTACAAAATATTCCAAGACGTACAAAAGAATATCAAAGGGAACTTCACTCACTTATATAAAACATCAATCTGGTCCAACATTTTTGTACAGGGTCTGGCTGAGATGTTAACTTTCTCTGCAGCACCCCATACAGCGCTGTGCTCTGCACTTGATGTTGTGTCTGCTGCTGAGCAGTGCTGGCACAGAATCACGACCCTTTCTAACCCTCCCAGAGGCTGGGGGTGGGCAAAAAGTGAGAAAGGAACATCACCAGAGCAGCTGACCTAAACCAACCAAAGGGATATTCCATACCATGTGATGTCACACTCAGCAATACAAGGTGGAAAAAGGAAGATGAGGATGGGGGTGGGCTCTTGTTGTGAAAATGTCTGCCTTACTGAACAGTAGCTACGTCCATTGAGGCCCTGCATCAAGGACATGGTCAAGCATTGCTTGTTTGTGGGAAGTAGAGAGTAATTTCTTTCATCTGCACTTCCACACAGCCTTTGCTTGTTTGTTTGTTTTCCATTTTCTCCCCTTTCCCTTTTTTAACCTTTAGTTAAATTGTTAAGTTAATAATATTTCTTCCTTAATTATTTTTTCCTTTAACTAAATTATCCTTATCTCAACCCATGAGTTGTTTCTTTCCTTTTCTTCTTCCCCTCCTCTTCTGAGGAGAGGGAATGAGAGAGCAGTTGTGGTGGAGTTCAGCTGCCTAGCAAGGTAAAACCACCACAATTTTAAAGTCAAATTTGTAGCTACAGTTACAGGAAAAATTTTATTTCTCGATTGCACATTAGAAAGCACTCATATTAGGTTAGGATTTAGTTTCAGAATATGGATTGACAGTAATGGAACAACAGCATTTTAGACATCAACACATCAAGAACATCTCAGGAAAAAAATAGTTGCAAAAATGAAGGCTGGGCAGTGACATGAATTAGAAGTGTAAGAATAGAAATGTTGTTTCTGCAGAGTTACATTGTTTAGAGGAAAGGAATGTGGTACTGAGATATGCTTACAGTGATAAGAAAGCTTAAGCAGGTGACCATGAGAAATGCAGACAACCAGACTCCTTAGGACAATTAGGTGAAAATCACAGCGTTAAGTTAAGTCAGATAAGTGAAGAAACATTACCACTTCAAACAGTAAAAATGGCAAAAGGAAATTGAAATTTAACAGGCCGGCTACTGAAAGCCATGCATTGTTTGTGAAGCATCAGATAGATTGTGAACCTGGATTACCCACTCAGTGGGGAAACAGGGGAGGGTCCTGTCATCAAAAAGTATATAAACTGTGTTTTGGAACTAGTAGGTGTGCTCTCCTGCTTGAGGAAATTTCTTTACTTGGTTTTCATGGGTTTTTCATAATAGCTAAAAACCCACTCATAGAGCTCCATAAATATTTAGGAATGCTACAGATTCACACATGCTTAGACGTAATTGTACGTAATGCATACAATGGTGAGACCAATGCTCCATTAGACTACCGCATGCAGCAGCCAAGCAGAATAATAGCATTCATTAAGTGTTACTATGCAGACCCTATCATGAAGAGAAAGCCATGACATCCAAAAAGATTTTTCTTGAGACTGAACATTATTCATAGCCTTCTTTCTGTACTAAGTGTCTAATCCAGAGTTATCACATTTCATTTTACCAATAAGGAAATCAACATTTAAAGAAACTTCCACATTTGAGAAGAGACTGCAGTAGGCAAAGAGAGGCAGCAATCCGCTTGGGCCCAGAGACAGCCCCAAGCAGAAGGAAGACTGGGAAGGGAGGGAATGCAGAACCAGGCTTGGAGATGAACTCTGCATAATCAGGACATAACACTAGATAACTAATTGTACCCAATCAAGGTTAGATGGCAACAGTTACAAATAAACACCTCTGGATTCATTCCTTGGTGGTAGCAGATGACAAGGTTGTCCAGGACTTTGACAGAGGCAAAGCTGGCACTGTGTCCCTCTCTGAGCTGCTTTTCTGGGGCAGTCTGCTGCCTTGGGAGCTGTATACCTTGCTTACACACAGTGACATGCATTTTGATTTAGAAATGAGAACTGTACAGAATCAAATGACAGATATCAAACAAATGCAAAAAACAAACAAACAAACAAACAAACAAACAACAAAAAAAAAAACAAACAGAGAAACAGAGAACAGAAAACTTCACATGGAATAATAACCACCCTCTAGTGTCTCTCTTTCCAATGCAGTCTGATTTTTCCAATGCAGTGGCTGATTTGTAGCCCTGTAATACACATCCTTCTTATGCATACGTATGTACATACATATGTCTCTGTGTGTTTGAGTGTGTATAAACAGTAAACACAGCACCTGTACTCTCTCTTGCTCCATACACATTTGTACAAATAAAAACAACTATAGATAACAAAGACAAATGGAATGATAAACAGACAAAGAAAAACCACTGATACAGCATGACTCGGAAGATCAAGCACAATCAAAGAATAAGCTGTCTAACAAAGTCCTACATTAAGAAATTGAGAAAATATCCTAGAATAGAAGAGGAATCTTAATTATAAGCAGCAGTAACTCTGAAAGATTTGCAGGTCATAACATATAATCAAAGCATAAATAAATTGCCAGTATGATGCCTAAGGGACTCAAGCTATCCTTGGATGTAGAAACAGGGGAACACTTAGCAGTATCTGGAAAGCTACATTATTTATTTTTCTAGTACCAATACAACTGCTATGAAAGCACTAATTCTCATTTCTGTCATAACATTTCATGAAATACACAGAAGAAATAGCAGGGGTTGAAAGGGAGCCACAGGGATGATTAAAGAACTAGTCAACAAGACTTCCAGTGAAATTCTAGTTCAATAATTTTTCTTTATCAGAAATGTTATTACAGATTATTTAGTCCCAGGTTGCACATATCTATGTTAAAGAAACTGAAAACAGTCTCTGCAAGCTACTGTACCACAGAAGAAAGACTGGTAGCCACTATATTACTTTGAAACTGATATACGACAAAAATGGTTATGTGTAAGAGTAGTTAAGCAAGGCAACACCTAACAATAATTGCTCTTACTTCATCAAGCATAAGAAATGCCTGCTTTAAAGATGGATAAGTATCCTGGGTATATCTGCACAGCTTCTGAAGCACAGTGTCACTGGATAAAGCTTCATCTCCTCTAGCTGGATTTACTCTGCAACAGGAAAAAAAGACAGTCTTTGCAATGCTTTCATGTCTCATCCTCTTCTGCTCAATATGTTCTTTCTAGAGTAGGAAGAATAAACCACCTCATTAAGACTCAGGGTATGACAGGATTCAAAATAAGAGTGTGCGCTTAGAGAAAGCATTGCCAAAAGATTATTTATCTTTTACATTTTTATGTTATATTTGATATTATCTTATCTTTTGATATTGATATTTTGATATATATATTTGATATTATATTTGAATTTAATCAAGGGTGATCGCTGATTGGACATGGTTTCCTCATTTTCAATAAACATTTTTAACATGAGTTATTCAGAACTCACTTTTAAAAAGGAACTTCTTACTTATTTTTTCTCATAGGAATTGTCTGCTTGTTTTCAAAGGCACCCTCAGGATCGTAATTTTTTTCTAAAACTTGTTGCCAAGCAATTTTACCTGTGGCTTTCAGTCCAAACTTTAAAAAAAAAAAAAAAAAAAAAAAAAAAAAAAGAACAGAAGAAAAGAGTTTTAAAAGGTTTTTTTATAAAAACACTCTGCATTCCAAGAGGAATTTCAAATTAGAAACATTACATCATCATTAAAATATCAGTGTGTACAACATTCATAATTAGAGTAAACTTCCACAGCTTTTCTTTGTTACTAAAAACGTAAACTGAGCCAACTTATTTTCTCCATTCCAAATGTCTAGCTGTGGAAGAACTAGACCCCAAGCGAGAATTCATCTAACCAAACGTATGTGTCTGCACCTGAGTGAGTTACTTCAAGTTCCCTTTATAGTCGTTGAGAAGAAACAGGCACTTTCAGGACAGGATTCATCTCATCCTAAAGTAGACATCTAAAACCAGTTAGATGAATCCTGCCCATTGTTTCCCTCCAGTGACTATAAAATGCAGTCTAGGAGGAGCAGTTCAGATGTAGATGCTCACATTACAATGTCTAGAATGAGATAATATTTAATGCATCCCTTCTCATTATTTACACATAACAGTAGAGAACCTAACTAAGGGGAATAGTATGTTTTTTCTTTAATCTTTTGGTGCCGATCACATCCATATGCAAAAACTTCAAAAGTATTGGAAGTGTTACTCTGTGATAAAAATCACAGGAACTTAACTAGAATCATATTTGAAGAACAATTACTTTAAAATTAATAAGGACTTGATCCCATGACCCCCCAAACCATTGACATATTTCTTATTCAGTTTCAATGGTACTGCAGAAAGGCCCAAGTGAGCATGGCTGAATGCACTCCTACTTCAAGAGGTGCTTTGTAGGCAATTACATCTGTCATATAATATCAGAAATATTCTGATTTGCTACTCTAGTCATCTCAGAAAAGCTTTTAAAACTCCTAATGTTCCTTAGAATGGTGGCAGATGGCGCTTAGAGCATTTGCTAATCCAGGAGGCCTAGGACAAAGCAAAAAAATAACTAAATGCATTTAGGGGTATGCAAGACTTCCTGGATCTTCTACAAAATCAAAACAAACAAACAAACAAAAAAAAAAAAAAAAAAAAAAAAAAAACACTCCAATTTTTGGACTACAGGTCAGTTTCCCAAGCTCAGCCAACAAAGCAAAAGGCAGAAGTTACAAGAATCACTGTATTCACTGTCTGTCTGAAACTGGAAAGCATGTAGTATTTAAGGTGAGGGGATAGAACTGGATTACTTACTATGGTCCTGCCTACAAATAGCACACACACACCATGGTTCATTGTCTCAAGGGATGAACATCTCAGACTACATAAGCAGCACAATTGCACCAGAGCCCAGAACAGAGGCTGAGAAGGGCCAAGCACCAAAGTATCAAGGCAGATGAATGCAGACTTAGTGATTTGAGTTTCACCAGGAGAACCGTCTCATGCCCTGCAGGGAGGGGCGTTGCCAAGAATACCACTGAGGGACGAGGCATTACAAAAATCTGTGGGAATAAGAAATATTTTACATCTGATTATTGTCTTGGATAAATGAATATGAAACAAACAGTATGAAATAAATTATGATCTTTAAAATTAAGGCCAAGATAACAACTACTATTTTGGGTCCCCAGCTGAGATCCCTTCCCATTCAAATGTCTGTGGTGTACTAAATCCCTTGAATCACACTGTAGAGAGCAATTCTGCACTCAGAAAGAGCAACCAGCCAAAGCTGCATCACAGCTACAAAGGTGCAATGGTTTTCCTGCACTCTGCAGATGGTTAACGGGTCATGGAGCTCTTCCAGTTTCGCCCATCACCCTATGGCTGGCCAACACAGCCCTTGCAAGTTCTTGCAAGTTCTGTCATGGAAAGGGATGAATCAGGCCCTCACAGGACCGAGGAAGAAATTCTTTGCAGTAAGTTTTGAGGATCAAATTAAAGCAAGCCCTATTTAGGCAAAGATCTCATTAAAACCAGTGGGAATAAAACTGAGGAAGGACTTTGGCATATTTTAATGATTTCAAAGCAATCCCTCTTTATAGACATAATACTGGCCCTCAGATTTCAAGCTGTGTAAGAAAGGCAATATCTACATAATTTAGCTGCCACAGGTGTAATAAGTGAGGCACAGAAAGATCATTCCACTGTAGGGCCAGAAAAAGTACACACATTTTGAGAGTGGTAAGCCAGCATTTTATCTACTATAGTATGCCAGCTAACTTATTAAAGCAATTAAACAGAACACTGCATTGCTTTTTGGAAGTATACTTAAGGTTATGTCCGAATGAAAAGGAATATACTTCCAAAAGAACTGACAAATTAGAGCTGTAACAACATGAATATCCAGCAAAGTAATGTGATAAATCATCTCATAGTAATCCTTTACAAAATATTACCCATTGAAAATTTTTCAACTATCAATGCCTTAACATCTGGCAAACCTTAAACCGAAGAAATGAAGCATGAGGGTAACACAAAAAGTTTAAAACTCTCTGCTGCTGAAAACCATCCTCATATTTTTAACTGATATAATGTTCACCAAAATCCTGACCAACTGATGACCATGATTTACTTTATATCACAAATGAAGTTCACCAATAAGAAATCTGGGTAGACTCAAGAAAATGAATGCTTAGAAGGCTAGGCCTCTTATTTGGACAGACTTCACGCTGGTCACGTATGATTTGCTCCCTAGAGTTAGCAAGAATACTCTCATTCACACTCCTCAAACTGTAAAGGGAGGTAATGCACAGCAAAGCTCATGTGGCAATACTAGAATACTGTGAAATTCATTCTTTCTAGACCACTGTGTATAGTCTCAAGTTCACAATGTTTCATTTCTGACTGAAAGAATTTTCAACACTAGAAATGATGGAATTCAGGGAATTTGGGACTCAGTTGAGTGATGTCCTTTGAGTGAAATACACCTTGACAGTCTGCCTCTGATGTATTTGATCTTGCTGCAGTGGGGACATATACAGAGAAATAAGTGTGTAGGTAATTGGTCCTAAACCAGTCAAGGATGAAATCCTAGCTGAAGTCTACGGTAAAACTGCATCAATTTCAATGGGCCCTGAATTTTATATGAAAAGCCCATGAGATGTAAATACCTCCAACATCTGTAAAATGCTATCATGTATTATTTCTTATAAACTGCTCACTGCCACATCTCATGTCATGTTATTTAAATATAATCATAAAACCTTGAAATCACGTCCCTTGCCCATCAATTACTATTATATTATCAGCTACAATGAAATTACTTTATCGTTTGAATTACATGACTACGAAGAACTTTTGCTGTTGTTCCATTCACCTGGTGGATCTTTTGAATTACATTATCTGAGAAATATCACCTGAGAGATATGGCATACATAGGCTTGAATGCTTCTGTTTACAGCATCATTAAAATGTCACCATATTTTTCAAATGCTAGAGAAAGTTCCAGTGGAAGAATACATGCAGAAATCTTTCCATTATGCAACTGCTCTTAAGAGCAAGATTTACTTCAAGATATAAACTGGTAAGTGACGTTAATTGAAAAAACTACAATAGCAATTTTTGGACAAAGTAATAGTTGATCATTGTTATATCACACTGTGAATGACTAGAAGGAAATCCGATTTATCTGCTTAATGCACAAAGCAATATAGTTACTGCAGATGATATTGTCCTATGACACCTGCTTTTGTAAAACATGTATCTGCACTGAGGTCTTTTCAGCTAACTACTGCACACAAAGAAAAAATAATTCAACTATTTACATGGATGATTCGATTCTTCAAACAATTTAAATGTATAACCTATGAATTAAGGTATTGTTAAACAGAGACACACGAACTAGTTACTGACTTCCTCACAATGTATGATTTGGGTGCCTTGTCCTGTTGCTGTAAGCTCAAACGATATTTTGAAGTAATAATACTGTGTAAGAGTGAAGCTACTCTTCCTTTCTCCTTGAATGGCCATGTGCCCTTGGCAACATTGCCAAAGAGTACAAAGTACATTCTGGCAGTATCCTTCTCACAGTTTTTACCTTCTGAGTATAAAAGATTAATCATGGGAGATCCTGGTCTAGATTTAACTGAAAGCCACAAAAACATCTATTCCTATGATATTTTGGCTTTATAAAGGAAATACAAGTTTAGGAAGCTAGTCTTCATAAGCTGAACTTAAATCATGTCCAGGAAATCAAATTTTGGAAAATATCCTGTGGCCTACACTCAGGTTTGCTGAGATTCTTGAAGCAAGGCAGGAAAATGTTTTCTTCATTTACCTTATTTCATTTTCTTTCATTTACCTTCTGTACACTATAAAGCCTACAAGATATTTGAGTTTTGGTAATAATAATGCAAAAATATCTGGTTACAGTAAAATAACACATTGACATGAATTCAATAGTTAGAATTATTTCTCAACCCTCACAGCATTTTCATAAAAAGTATTTACAATATCAACACCTGGCTGTGCCAGGGGGAGCAATGGCAAGGCCGGAGGATAAGGCAATGGCCCAGCTGAAGTGCATCTACACCAATGCACGCAGCATGGGTAACAAACAGGAGGAGCTGGAAGCCATCATGCAGCAGGCAGGCTACGACTTGGTTGCCATCACGGAGACGTGGTGGGACCAGTCTCATGACTGGAGTGCTGCAATGCCTGGCTATAAGCTCTTCAGAAGGGACAGGCAGCACAGAAGGGGTGGTGGTGTGGCTCTCTATATTAGAGTCTTTCGAGGTTGTAGAACTCGAGGCTGGGAATGACAAGGTCGAGTCCCTTTGGGTTAGGATCGGCAGGGACAACAAGGCTAGTGTCCTGGTCGGGGTCTGCTATAGACCGCCAAACCAGGATGAGGAGACGGATGAGGAGTTGTACAGGCAGCTGACAGAAGTTGCGAAATCGTCAGCTCTTGTACTCGTGGGGGACTTCAACTTCCCTGACATATCCTGGAAGCACAACACAGCCCTGAGAAAGCAGTCTAGGAGGTTTCTGGAGAGCGTGGAAGATAGCTTCCTGACACAGCTGGTTAGTGAACCTACCAGGGGTGGTGCCCCGCTAGACCTTCTCTTCACAAACAGAGAAGGACTGGTGGAGGATGTGATTGTCGGGAGCTGTCTTGGGCAGAGTGACCACGTAATGGTGGAGTTCACTATTCTTGGCGAGGCCAGGAAGGGGACCAGTAAAACTGCTGTATTGGACTTTCGGAGGGCTGACTTTGAGCTGCTCAGGACACTAGTTGGTGGAGTCCCTTGGGAGGCGGTTCTGAAGGGCAGAGGGGTCCAGGAAGGCTGGGCGCTCTTCAAGAAGGAAATCTTAATGGCGCAGGAACGGTCTGTTCCCACGTGCCCAAAGACGAGCTGGCGGGGAAGAAGACCAGCCTGGCTCAACAGAGAATTGTGGCTTGATCTTAGGAGAAAAAAGAGGGTTTATAATCTTTGGAAAAGTGGGCAGGCCACTAGGGAGGACTATAAGGATGTAGCGAGGCTGTGCAGGGACAAAATTAGGAAGGCCAAAGCTCATCTGGAGCTCAATCTGGCTACTGCCGTTAAAGATAACAAAAAACGTTTCTATAAATACATCAACACAAAAAGGAGGACTAAGGAGAATCTCCATCCTTTACTGGATGCGGGGGGAAACTTAATTACAAGAGATGAGGAAAAGGCGGAGGTGCTCAGTGCCTTCTTTGCCTCAGTCTTTAGCAGCAATACCGGATGTTCTCTGGATACCCAGTACCCTGAGCTGGTGGAAGGGGATGGGAAGCAGAATGCGGCCCTCACTATCCATGAAGAAGTGGTTGGTGACCTGCTACGGCACTTGGATGTGCACAAGTTGATGGGGCCGGATGGGATCCACCCAAGGGTACTGAGAGAACTGGCAGAGGAGCTGGCCAAGCCACTATCCATCATTTATCAGCAGTCCTGGCGATTGGGGGAGGTCCCAGTTGACTGGCGGCTAGCAAATGTGACGCCCATCTACAAGAAGGGCCGGAGGGCAGACCCGGGAAACTACAGGCCTGTCAGTTTGACCTCAGTACCAGGGAAGCTCATGGAGCAGATCCTCTTGACAGTCATCACGCAGCACTTGCAGGGCAAGCAGGCGATCAGGCCCAGTCAGCATGAGTTTATGAAAGGCAGGTCCTGCTTGACAAACCTGATCTCCTTCTATGACAAAGTGACGCGCTGGGTGGACGAGGGAAAGGCTGTGGATGTGGTCTACCTTGACTTCAGCAAGGCTTTTGACACCGTCTCCCACAGCATTCTCCTCAAGAAACTGACTGCTCTTGGCTTGGACTGGCGCACACTTCGTTGGGTTAGAAACTGGCTGGATAGCCGGTCCCAAAGAGTCGTGGTGAATGGAGTCAAGTCCAGTTGGAGGCCAGTCACTAGTGGCGTCCCCCAGGGCTCGGTGCTGGGGCCGGTCCTCTTTAATATCTTCATCGATGATCTGGACGAGGGCATTGAGTGCACCCTCAGTAAGTTTGCAGATGACACCAAGCTATATGCGTGTGTCGATCTGCTTGAGGGTAGGAAAGCTCTGCAGGAGGATCTGGATAGGCTGCACCGATGGGCTGAGGTCAACTGCATGAAGTTCAACAAGGCCAAGTGCCGGGTCCTGCACATGGGGCACAATAACCCCAAGCAGCACTACAGGCTGGGAGATGAGTGGTTGGAGAGCTGCCAGGCAGAGAAGGACCTGGGAGTGATGGTGGACAGTCGGCTGAATATGAGCCAGCAGTGTGCTCAGGTGGCCAAGAAGGCCAACGGCATCCTGGCTTGTATCAGGAACAGTGTGACCAGCAGGGCTAGGGAGGTGATCGTCCCCCTGTACTCAGCTCTGGTGAGGCCGCACCTCGAGTACCGTGTTCAGTTTTGGGCCCCTCGCTACAAGAAGGACATCAAGGTGCTTGAGTGGGTGCAGAGAAGGGCGACGAAGCTGGTGAGGGGTCTGGAGAACAAGTCCTACGAGGAGCGGCTGAGGGAGCTGGTATTGTTCAGCCTGGAGAAATGGAAGCTCAGGGGCGAGACCTTATTGTTCTTTACAGATACCTTAAAGGAGGCTGTAGCGAGGTGGGGGTTGGCCTGCTCTCCCACGTGCGTGGTGACAGGACGAGGGGGAATGGGCTAAAGTTGTGCCAGGGGAGGTTTAGGTTAGATGTTAGGAAGAACTTCTTTACCGAAAGGGTTGTTGGACACTGGAACAGGCTGCCCAGGGAAGTGGTGGAGTCACCATCCCTGGAAGTCTTTAAAAGACGTTTAGATATAGAGCTTAGGGATATGGTTTAGTGGGGATTGTTAGTGTTAGGTAGAGGTTGGACTCGACGATCTTGAGGTTTCTTCCAACCTAGAAATTCTGTGATTCTGTGACCTAAGTTCAAAAGACTTTTGCCTCAATTTAGTTTACAATCAACATTTCAGGTTTGAAATTGCTTACTGTGTAGCACAGAAAGGTCCCTTCAATTAACTTTTTCAGTGACTGACAATGAACAGGGCAGAGTGAAAGCTTTCAGCATTAGCTTATTCATTGCCTTTAGTTTTACTTCTTCCTTTCTTTTTCTTGCCACACTAGCATATTTTAAAAGGAGAGGCTTGTAGAGTCATACTATCGCTGTGCAATTATGGTATTAACAGTCATGAAGCTATTCTTCCAGCAAATTCACACACACTAGTCACTTGGATTCAAGAGAGTAATGCTCCCTTTAGGAAATTAAATACAAATTTGTGAGCAAATAGAAGAAAGTAAGCAGCAACTTAAAGCTTCTATTCCATTAAGCCTCTATACCTTACTGCAAAAACCTTGGCTTTATACGCAGTTATATCAGTTTTTACATACTGTGCTATACACACTGCAAAGCAGGCACAAGGAAGATGAATTAATGATGGTAGTCACAAAAAGCAATAATAAAGTTATAAAGCAGCAGTGCTAAAAAGTGTCCCCTATGAAAATAATATGGTTCTGTGATTAACACTGTAGCCAATAACATAGGCTCGGGCAAGGACCTTGAGTTTTTCCCTTTCTCTGATGGCAATAGAGGATCGTTTCCATACAGCTATTCTTAATCTGGCTGTTGGGTCTCTCCCAGTTATTTGTTCTCTCTGTTCAATTGTCGCTGGGCATTTAAATCTCCACAAGCTAATACCTCACAAGCATCAAACGTGATGGATTGTGGTACATAACCCTCTGTCACAGTCACCCATATTTTGACGGGGTATCCCATTTTACTATTATCTGATCATACATTTTCCAAGTTGCCAGTTGCCCAAGGACCTCTGCAACAAGTCAGTCCCTGCCAAGTAAAAAAAAAAATAATAAAAATAATAATAATAATAATAATAATAAAAAAGAGCTCTCCGTCAGTGACCTGTAATCTTGCGCGCGAAGACCCGAACGAAGAGGATTTGTGAGTATACCATTCGGTTGGGTGGGATTCTGCTGTGTGACTGTGTGTAAGGGTGTGACTGAGATGGAACGTAGTTCCGAAGTGAGTGTGGAGGTCTTCTAACCACGGTTCTGATCTCCCACGAGGGACTCAGCCGGTGAAGGACCAAAGCAATTGGTCTAGGAATTCGTGGGTGGGTTAACCACTTGCAAGACACCTCTACACAAACACAGCCAGGGATTTGGAACCTCTTTAGGGGTTCCAGGGATTCAGAACTTATTTGAAGGTTCCAGGATGGGTCTGAGGGAAAGTAGATTCTCTGACCTGGGAGACTCAGGGAGCCCAGACATTCCACCAGAAAGCCCATTAGGGATAATGTTAAAATATTGGGATGTTTGGGAATCAAGGAAATGAAAAAATAAAGAGAAAATGTCTCAATTTTGTATGATAAAATGGCCAAAGGAATCTTTAAGGCCACATGTTTTTTGGCCAGTTTTTGGATCATTTGAGGATTGGGTATGTCAGGCATTGAACTGCTATGTTAACTGTAAGGAGCCTTTTAACCAAGAGGAAAGTGATTATGTGGCTCTATGGGTAGGAGCCTCAAACGCATTTCCCCCTGTCGTGGTTTAACCCGGCCGGCAGCTAAACACCACGCAGCCGTTCGCTCACCCTCCCCCCTCCCTCTCTGGGACGGGGGAGAGAAATGGAAAGTGAAGCCCGTGAGTTGAGATAAAGACAGATTAATAAGACAGGAAAATAATAATAACAATAATAATAATAATACAATGATGATAATAGTACTACTAATAATAATATGTACAAACAAGTGATGCACAATGCAATTGCTCACCACCCGCTGACCGATGCCCAGCCTAACCCCGAGCAGTCCGGCCCCCTCCCCCGGCTAGCCACCCCTATATATTGTTTAGCATGACATCAGATGGTATGGAATACCCCTTTGGCTAGTTTGGGTCACCTGTCCTGGGTCTGTCCCCTCCCAGCTCTTACTGCACCCCCAGACTGTCCGTTGGCAGGACAGAGCAAGAAGCTGAGATGTCCTTGTTTTAGTATAAGCACTGCTCTGCAACAATTAAAACATCGGGGTGTTATCAGCACTCTTCTCATCCTAAGCCAAAACACAGCATTCCACCAGCTACTAGGAAGAAAATTAATTCTGTTCTAACTGAAACCAGGACATCTATCCACCCCTTATTCCATACCATTTATGTCATGCTCAGGGTACACTCTTTTCCATACATTCTAATTAGTCACCTATAGTAGTCATGGTAGTGATAACATACAGTATTATATAGTAATTAACATGGTACTATTCAGTTCATGGGCTATTCTCACCCAGTATTAAATCTCCTTGAGGTACACACCGGACCTCTCCATTCTTTTGCATCACCCACCAAGTGTATCCAGGTCCCTGAGCGAAAACAATTCCACGAATAGGTTTGCCTTTTCCTGAGGCAGGAGTAGCCCAGACTGTTTTACCCAGCATATTTCTTACATGTACTACAGGAACTTTATCCCCATCTACAGTACGTAACAAGTTTGATTGGGCAGGTCCAGCTCGGTTGGCAGATCCCCTAGTATTGACTAACCAGGTGGCCTTTGCCAAATGCATATCCCAATTTTTGAATGTCCCAGCGCCCATTGCTTTCAATGTAGTCTTTAACAGTCCATTGTATCGTTCAACTTCCCCGGAGGCTGGTGCATGATAGGGGATGTGATATACCCACTCAATACCATGCTCTTTGGCCCAAGTGTCTATAAGGTTGTTTCGGAAATGAGTTCCATTCTCTACTCTTTCTGGGGTACCATGTCACCATAGGACTTGCTTTTCAAGGCCCAGGATAGTGTTCCGGGCGGTGGCATGAGGCACAGGATATGTTTCCAGCCATCCGGTGGTTGCTTCCACCATTGTAAGTACATGGCGCTTGCCATTGCGAGTTTGAGGGAGTGTGATGTAATCAATCTGCCAGGCCTCTCCATATTTATATCTCAGCCATCGTCCTCCATACCAAAGAGGCTTTGACCATTTGGCTTGCTTGATTGCAGCACATGTTTCACAGTCATGAATAACCTGTGCTATAGCGTCCATGGTCAGGTTCACCCCTCGATCACGAGCCCATCTGTATGTTGCATCTCTACCTTGATGGCCTGAGGTGTCATGGGCCCATCGGGCTATAAATAATTCACCTTTATGCTGCCAATCCAGGTCCACCTGAGCCACTTCAATCTTAGCAGCCTGATCCACCTGCTGGTTGTTTTGATGTTCTTCAGTAGCCCGATTCTTGGGCACATGAGCATCTACGTGGCGTACTTTCACAGCCAGGTTCTCTACCCGAGCAGCAATATCTTGCCACAATGCAGCAGCCCAGATGGGTTTGCCCCTACGCTGCCAGTTGTTTTGCTTCCACTGCTGTAACCATCCCCACAGGGCGTTTGCTACCATCCATGAATCGGTGTAGAGATAGAGAACTGGCCATTTTTCTCGTTCAGCAATGTCTAAAGCCAGCTGAACAGCCTTCACTTCTGCGAACTGACTTGATTCACCTTCTCCCTCAGCAGCTTCTGTAACTCGTCGTGTAGGACTCCGTACAGCAGCCTGCCATCTCCGATGCCACAATACGACAGGACCCATCAGTGAACAGGGCATATTTCTTTTCATTCTCTGGTAACTGGTTGTACAGTGGGGCTTCTTCAGCACGACCCACCTCCTCCTCTGATGATATCCCAAAGTATTTGCCTTCTGGCCAGTCCATAATCACTTCCAAGATTCCTGGGCGACTGGGGTTCCCTATTCGAGCCCGCTGAGTAATCAGTGCAACCCACTTGCTCCATGTAGCATCAGTTGCATGATGCGTAGAGGAGACCCTTCCCTTGAACATCCAGCCTAGTACCGGCAATCGGGGTGCTAGGAGGAGCTGCACTTCAGTACTGACCGCCTCCGAAGCAGATCGAACTCCTTCATATGCTGCCAATATCTCCTTTTCAGTTGGAGTATAGCGGGCCTCAGATCCTCTGTATCCCCGACTCCAAAACCCCAGGGGCCAACCTCGAGTTTCCCCAGGTTCTTTCTGCCAGAGGCTCCAGGTGGGGCCGTTCTCCCCGGCTGCAGTGTAGAGTACATTCTTTACATCTGGTCCTGTTCAAACTGGCCCAAGGGCTACTGCATGGACTATTTCCTGCTTGATTTGTTCAAAGGCTTGTCATTGCTTAGGGCCCCATTCAAACTCATTCTTCTTACGGGTTACTTGGTAGAGCGGGTTTACAATCAGACTGTAATTTGGGATGTGCATTCTCATCTTCCTCCTCCTGAATCCCTGATGGCCCAGCGTCATCGTCGTCTCTATACCTAGATTTGGCAGAAGACTCTCTGCGATCCAGACGACCTGAATCTCTATACCATTTTTTCACCTTCTCTACAGGGACAACTTGCACTGCTACAGCTCGTTTCTCTGACCCCATTACAGGGTCTGCTACAGGGGTTGGAATACCCTCTGCAGGGTCAACTTGCACTGCTACAGCTCATTTCTCTGACACAGCCACAGGAGCTGGAGCGGCTGCAAATCTTTGCTTTAAATACAATAACTGACAGGGAAAAGGAAGAATGGGAAACTCTGGATAATATACCCCCTCCCTATTCATGGCAACCAGAACCACCACATTTTGAAAGTCAATTGCCCACGGCCCCTGTTCTCTCTCCCTCTCCTCCTGCACAAAGGACTAGAAGTAAGATAAGGGCCACAGAAAGGGAGGAAAGTGAAACACAAGGCCGGACTGATAATTTAGGAGGCCTTTACCCTTTGAGGGAGATATCCCTTGGGGAGAACCAGGGGGGAATAGGGTTTGTAGTGGTTCCTTTGAACACCTCAGATGTAAGAAATTTTAAGAAGTAAATGGGAAACCATTTAGATGACCCTTTAGGAGTTGCCGAAAGATTGGACCAGTTCCTAGGTCCAAACACGTATACCTGGGAAGAAATGCAGTCCATATTAGGAATCCTCTTCACTATAGAAGAAAGAAGAATGATCAAGCAAGCAGGAATGAGACTGTGGGAAAGACAAAATCAGGGAGGTCCTCCAGGGGATGTGAAATGGCCAAATACCAACCCTAACTGGGATCATCAGGCTGCTCAAGGAGGCAAAATATGAGGGATCTTAGGACCATAATGATACAAGGGATAAAGGAATCGGTTCCAAGGGGACAAAATATAAATAAAGCTTTTAACGAGTGTCAGTGCAGAGACAAATCTCCAACTGAATGGTTAGACAGGCTGAGAAAAAGCCTTCAGATGTACTCGGGTATAGATCCTGATTCCCCTGCAGGAGGGGCACTGTTGAGAACCCAGTTTGTAGCAAAATCCTGGGAAGACATCTGAAAGAAATTGGAGAAACTTGATGATGGGCATGAAAAAGGATTAGAAGACTTATTGAGGGAAGCACAAAAGGTCTATGTGAGGAGAGATGGGGAAAAACAAGGCAAAAGCAAATGTTTTTACGGCAGCAATAAGGGAAAGTCAAAAACCAAGCGGACAGGAAAGGATCAGGAAAAAAACAGGGTGAAAGAGAACCCATGGATAAATGGAAAGAACAAGATAGAATCCCTATCTGTTACTATTGTGGCAAAAAGGGGCATCTTCAGAGGAACTGCAGAAAAAAGAAACAGGATAAAGGTATGTTTAAGGAAGACTAGGGGTGTCAGGGGCTATATCTTTTGGGGACCCGAACATCGAATGAGCCCTTGATAAAATTATTAATAGGTCCCCAGAGGGAAGAGGTGTATTTTTTGGTAGATACCGGAGCAGAGAAATCAACTATTAGAAAATTACCAAAAGGGGTTAAGGAAGGAAAAAGGAATACCATGGTAGTAGGAGCAAAAGGTGAGCCCTCTAAGGTTCCTATATTGGAAAATATAGAAATAGAATCAGAAAAGAAAATATGTCTCAATGACCTATTGCTGGTGCCTGAGGCTGAGCACAATCTATTAGGAAGAGACTTAATAATAAGATTAGGGTTGGAAATCAAGAGCCAGGGGGAAGAATTAAAAATTCAGTTATATACCCTAACCCAAGAAGATGAGGGAGAAATAGACCCAAAAGTATGGTATCAAGAGTGAGATTCAGGAAAATTAGATATGGAACCCTTGGTAGTAGAAATAGTGGATCCACAACATCCAATACGGATTAGGCAATATCCTATCCCACTGGAGGGGAAAAGAGGACTCAAACCAGTTATAGACAGGTTGCTCCAAAAGGGGATGCTGGAACCGTGTATGTCCCCACGTAATACCCCCATTTTGCCAGTAAAAAAGTCTGATGGATCATATAGGTTGGTTCAGGATCTTAGGGCTGTGAATCAGCGAACCATAACCAAATATCCAGTGGTGGCTAACCCATATATTTTATTAAACCACCTAACACCTCAGCATAAATAGTATAGTGTAATACATTTGAAGGATGCTTTCTGGGCCTGCCCATTAAGTGAAGGGTCGCGGAATTACTTCGCCTTTGAATGGGAAGACCCTGAAACAGGAAGGCGACAACAGCTTAGATGGACTGTACTTCCTCAGGGATTTACTGAATCCCCAAATTTATTTGGCCAAACCTTAGAAAAATTATTACAACTTTTTGAGGTAAAGGGGGAAGTAAAATTGTTGCAATATGTGGATGACCTATTAATAGCTGGGGAGACTGAAAAAGAGACATGGAGAACTACTATTAAATTACTTAATTTCTTAGGGAAAAAAGGGTTGAAGGTCTCAACATCTAAATTACAATTCGTGGAAAAGGAAGTAAGGTACTTAGGACATTGGCTTAGCCAACGAAAGAAAAATTGGATCCTGACAGGGTATCTGGGATTTTAGTCCTGTCATCACCCGTAATGAAGAAGGAAGTGAGGCAACTGCTCGGCCTCTTGGAATATTGTAGGCCCTGGATTGAAGGGTTTAGTGAAAAGGCAAAGTTTTTATATGAAAAATTGACTGGAGAAAAAATTAAGTGGAACGAGGAAGATGAGGAAAAGTTGAGGTTGATCAAGAAAACGTTAATAGAAGCTCCAGTGTTGAGCCTCCCAGATTTAGAAAGACCCTTTTATTTATTTGTAAATGTTTCTAACCAAACTGCATATGGAGTACTAACTCAAGAATGGGCAGGAATCAAGAAACCTGTGGGATATTGTTCCAAACTATTAGACCCTGTGAGCAGGTGGTGGCCAGTGTGCTTACAGGCAATTGTGGCTACTGCCTTACTGACTGAGGAAGCTAGAAAACTCACTTTTAGGGCACCTCTGAAGATATATACTCCACATAATGTTAGGGGAGTACTCCAGCAAAAGGCTGAAAAATGGTTAACTGATAGTAGGATGCTGAAGATGCTGAAGGCCATCCTGATCGACTCCCCTGATTAGGACTAAAAGTAACTGCTGCACAGAGTCCTGCACAATTTCTATATGGGGAACCCCTAACAGAACTGCCAAGTGATTGTTGGAAGTGATTGAATTACAAACCAAAATCTGACCCAATCTCGAGGAGACAGAATTAGAAACAGGGGAAAAATTATTTATTGATGGGTCATCCAAAGTAGTAGATGGAAAAAGAAGATCAGGATATGCCATCGTAAATGGGGATATGGTCCTAATAGAATTGGGACCACTCAGCACTGCCTGGTCCGCTCAAGCATGTGAACTTTATGCATTATTACGAGCCCTAGAACTATTGAAAGGAAAAAGTGGCACTATTTATACAGACTCTAAATATGTTTATGGAATAGTCCACACATTTGGGAAAATTTGGGAAGAAAGGGGACTCAAAGGCACACAGGGAAAAGGGCTGATTCACCAAACTTTAGTTACTCAAATATTGCAGGCATTGAGAGGACCTAGGGAGATTGCGGTAGTACATGTCAGAGGACATCAAAAGGGAACTGGCTTCCACATAAGAGGGAATAACCTAGCGGATAGAGAAGCTAGGGAAGCAGCTCTTAGGAAGCATGATGTAGTCCTAACCCTACAAGAAACGGATAACGGAAAAGGGACACAAGAGAAAAAGTATACAGAAGCAGAAATAAAAATTATAAAGAACATAGGAGCAGAACTGAAAGAAGGAAAATGGATTCTGCCTGATGGAAGAGAAATACTTCCAAAGGAACAAACTAGGCGTCTACTTTTACGGCTACAACTACAAACCCACTGGGGAACAAAAGCACTGAGTGATCAATTTCTAAAATTGTATAGGTGTGTAGAAATATATGAGATAGCCAAACAAACCGTCCAAGGATGCTTAATGTGTCAAAAAGTAAATAAGAAGGTGATTAGGCAAGCACCTGCTGGAGGAAGAAGAATTGCATATCAACCGTTTGAGAGAATACAGGTGGACTTCACTGAACTACCAAAGAGATGGCTATAAGAACGGTGGAAAAGGGGTGGACACATGCATCATGAGTAAAGGACCCATAACAGGAACCTGGAAGGTTGAGTCTACTCCTGGAGATCTGAAAATTAAGCTTAAAAGAACTTGAAGTATACCAGGGCATACCTACCCTTTGGATGCTAGTTATATGTATATTAAATCTTGTATTGATTAGAATATTAGCAATCATTGGAAACTCAAATAAAGGCCCTAATAGAAGGATTTGGGGACCCCAAAATCCCATAGGGCAAGTGCCACCTCCAGTAGAGATACCCACAACATCTTGAATTACCTGAAAATTTAATAATAGGTGGGAAAATTTACCTAGATGATTGGTTATCTGTTTTGAATCGAGCCCCCACTAACTCATGGAAAAGCTGAACGCAAATAGAAGAACCATCGGGTGTGTAAGTCTGGACCATTTCCTAAGAAGCATCAGGGAGAGGGCAAGAGCGGAGAAGGGACCAGTACTGCGGCTCAGAGCCAAGACATGAGCAGCACAACCTGTGCCTCTGTGAGAGAACATCCAAGAAAACAAACAAACAGAAACCTGCTGCTCAACAGCAGCTGGGAGACTGAGGAGCGTGAAACCTCCCCACAGACACCAGTCAGGCAAAGGGAGGGGGAGAAGGCGCTGCAGGCACCGAAGCGGAAACCCCCAGGGCCTGTGGAGAGGCCCCTGGTGAAGCAAGCTGTCCCCTCCCCATCCCGTCCCTTACCGATACTTGGGAAACTGGCCAAACACCACAGCAAATATACCAAAACTTCTAGACTGTGTTATATATGGAAAATACATAGTGGTAATATAAGTGGTAATTCATGTCGAGAAAATGGTTGATATTAATAAAGAAGGGGGAGATTTGGGCGTGTGGCCAAGATTTGGGAGGAAAGCCCCGTGGTTGAGATAACATCAGACTCTTAATGATGAGGCCATCAGGAATGTAAAAGAGTTTAGAGGGAACAAAGAAGGGTGATCAGGAGACTCCATGCAGTCTCCGGTTTCTTGTTCTCCAGATGGTTTCTTGTTCTCCAGCCGTTAAAACATGGAAGTTTCTGGGTGTTTGCTGTTGTTGTTACATTCAAAGTTGTTTGACCAATGAAAAGTTGTTATGAAAAGATCTGCTGTGGAGAGAAGGGTATAAGAGGGGAGCCTGCCCTCAAGATAAAAAGAAGAAAAAGGCAACACGATGAAGTTACATCAATAAAGAAGCAGGAAAAATAAGTGAAGAGGAACAGGCTGGCAGAATGGAGACCAGGACGGGAACAGGTACTTTGATTGCCTCATGAAGATAGGTTCGGCCAAACTCAGCAACCTGCTCAGAGAAGCTCATACAGAAAGTCACTGGAAACAGGCGCACAGGAGCTGGAGAGAAGCTTGAGCTGAGAGAAGAGGACCCGTGCACACAACTGCCTCTCGCTGGTAAGCAGTTGCGCATTATGGGGAATCATACATTCTTAGGAACAAAGACTGTCCTGGTAACCTTACAGCTTATTGTCCTTATTAAAAATCAGACAGTTTATGATCCTGAAATATGGGACCAAACTGAGGTCAAGGTGTGGGACTCTGCAACTAAAAATGACAAGGTTGCAGTGGGATTGCTTGGCACATGGCGAGCAGTCTCTGAGGCCTTAAAGAGCCATGTGGAGCCCCAATCACAAACGTGTGGCTTGCCAGATAGTGAGGGATCTGCGGGCTCCTTTACTGATCCGACTGCTACGCCATGGGCCCCTAAGCTGCTACAGCCATTGAAGGCTTTTGCTGTTACGCCCCCTGTTGACCTGAACGTGCCTTTTGACCCAGGCCTCATTGGCCTTGAAAAGGAGATGGGTATGTTTTTCTTCAATCTGGGAAGAACAGGATACATAAGGCCTGAAGACTGAGTTGCTTGACAACTTAAATCAAGACATGTTGTTCAAAAGGAATGGAAAATGGAGACTTGTTTGTAATCAAGAAAAGGAATGGAAAATTGAGACTGTTAAGTCATGGAATTTAAAGGATTGTTTGTTACCTTTTCTGATTGTACATATGTAAAGGCATACTCGGGTTTAGTATGTAAAGCAACATTCTATATATTTAGAATGTTTGATGTTCATGTGTGCATGTTGGTGGAGCGTAGACTCCCCGCACACCCAGCGCTGTTTACTTGCCTTTTATACCTTTTATAGCTTTTATATCTTTTGTAAGTATAAATATTACTAAATTCAGATTGAGTTGTGTTGCAGGAAGCACGGCCGCAAGCACGACAGACAGCAGTAGAGTCAGATCATGCTCCCTTTTATTGCCCAAATAGCCTAACTTTTATAGTGAACTTAACAGGGGCGGACAGTGTTTCACACAAGATTATTGGTCAAAAGCACTCAGACAAACAACTACAAGGAAACAACCCCACCTGCAAGAAAACAACCCCCTTGTGATTAGCAGTCACATAGACCTTGTCCTTGAAGCCAGCTACGGGTAACAATATTTTCCTGAATTCCTCAATTGGGCGATGTGGGAACACTGTCATGGGAACTTCTCATAGTTGCTCTGGTAGCTTGGTTTGCTCAGCTACAGCAAGCCATGGGATTCTTGCTGTTTCAAAAATCCCTCAAAAAAAAAAAAAAAAAAAAAAAAAAGGGGGAATTGTTAACTTTTTTGAGCAAACCACGCCCCAATATAACATTTTTGCAAGTAACCCTTTAACCACTTTTATCACAATACCACATGCAATGATGATTGACACCACAGGAAACAGAATCCTTAATCCCTCTTAGACTAATCCCAGTAACCATCTATGCATTGTTTCAAACAAATCAGTGAACCATTGATTGAAAGGATTGATACCATATTGAATCTTACTCATGTGCTCTTTCAGGAAAGTAATGGATTTGTGAATTGACTCATTATGATCAAAAAGGTTTAAACTTTAAGGTTTCCCTTAAAGTCCTCACACCCATTCCTTTGAGCCAAAAACAAGTAGTCAATAGCAGCTTGATCCTGTTAAAGCACATGTCGCAGACTATTTTGATCTGGTAACATCTCCTCAAGTATCTCTGTCGTGGCATAGGCTTGCTTCTCGGCCCAGCATACCAATTTTTCTAAGTTGTTACGTGCAGCCGGAGGTGCCGCTCCAGGCACTAAAATTGCCAATGCCGCTCTAGCTGCAACCCCACACAATTCAACATTATCACTGCAGTCCGGTGTGAGCAATGCCCATTTATGTCTGGTGATCTCACGCAACTGTAACAAGCTACGAGCAAATACAATGAGTTTATCTAAGTAACATGGACATCTGATAGCATTTGCAGGGATACCTTGCCAGGCCCTATCCCCACAAATCAGAAAAACATCAGGAGGTAAGGCCAAAGCTGTACAATTGTTCCAAACACTGTAGTTGTTACCCCTTGTCTCCGTGCCTTAAACCCCTAAACCCTGCTTAGCAGTGTCATTGTAATCACAGGTGTTATTTGTATTTTTGTACCCATATGGCCCTTTCCAGGTTCCTGTAGCAGGATTCATCTGATAGCCATGGCTACATTCACATTTGTAGCCACCCTTCAGGTTGATACAGATTTGACTACAGATACCAGGGTTTTGACATTCATCAATATCTCCACAGTTTCTCTTGTCTACAAACTCAAACCCAGCTGGACAGTCACATTCATTTATGTTGCATTCCTTCAGGGGCTCATCACCCCAGTCCTTGCAGTCTCTCTGCTGGTTACACACTTTATTGATATCTATGCATTCTCCACTTCTGCACTTGAATTTGCCAGGTCCAGAGCACTGAATTACATTGTTACAGTTTGCTTCATCAGTGCCATCCAGACAGTCTCTCACACCACTGCACTGCCTACTCCTATGGACACAGTTCCCATCTTCACATCTGAACTGGTCTGGCCTGCAGGTCCAGGAAGGGCAGTTAATTTCATCACTTCCATCCTTACAATAAGGATCTCTGTCACATCGCCACAATTCTCTTCATCTTCTCCACTGTCACAGTCTTTTTTCACCATCACATTTCCATGACACTGTTCTCATATGACACAGCTCAGCACTTTCGTCAGACCCATCTTCACAATCCGGGTCCCCATCACACTGCCATCTGTTTGGCACACACTGACCACTGTTGCACACAAAGTCAGATTCAGCACACGTCTTCTTCACACAAGCACTCTCATCACTGCCATCTGAGCAGTCTTCACATTTTACTCTAGCACCGTCAGCAGCAGTGCACAGGCCGGCGAGGGCGAGCAGCAGGCAGAGTGCCCCACAGCGCGGCAGCGCCTGCCGCCACCCTGCACCTGTGTCACTTATACTACTCTTATTACCCGTGCTGTTAGTGTCAGTGGCATCCTCCTGGTACCGTTTCTGTCTTTGTCTCCCGTTACTCTCCCCCTTTTCTTTTTGCCGCTGACTATTCACCACAAATGGATGAGACACATGATTACTAGTTAGGAAAGAGAGTGTAACGTCTGCTATACGGCTGCAGGCAGTGCCAGCTGCAACCTTAGAAGCAGTTTGTGAAAGAGCCTGCCGGTGGTCATTTGGCAGTGTAATCTGCGTCTCTGCACTCCTGCCCTGCAATAAAGGTAGTAATAGAGCTAAGTTGTCATTAGTAATCTGTAGAATGTGGCAACCCCACGGAATGTTATCCAGAAACATAGTTATAACACTGATCTGGGGACGAATAGTCTTTTTTGCATTGCAAGATAAACCTCTTATAAAAAGAATGCCAGAGAGAAGCAGCACAGCCGCCGCTGCTTACATGGTTACGTCAGACAGGCTGCAGGGTCCTGATGTCCGCCCCTCTGCTATGTGCCGACTCACCACACAGTGAGGGTCGGCTGCCGTTGTCCACTGATGCCTCCGGTCTCCCGTATCAACTCGATCTCGGATGTCCCGCATCGCACCGCGATTACTTCAATTTCCTGCGTTTTCCGCGGCTCCGTTTCCCATGTCCCTCCGCGATTCCATTTCCCTCGTCCCGCCACGATTCCTTTTTCCGCATCCCGCCACAATTCCGTTTCCCGCGTCCCTCCACGATTCCTTTGTTCAGGTCGGTGTGTAGAGTGTTTCAACGTCTCTCAGGTGTTCCAGCGTCCACCAGGTCTGTCCTTGTCTCTTGTAGCTGGCCATAGCTCTGCAGCATCAGTCAGTACTCTCTCCGTGCAGTGGTAGGCTTTCCATGGGCCTCGGGTCTCCCGGCGCCGCTCCAATGTCCCAGCCTCAGCCTGTTCGGGCGCCATATGTTGCAGGAAGCACAGCCGAAAGCACGACAGACACCAGTAGAGTCAGATCATGCTCCTTTTTATTGCCCAAATAGCCTAACTTTTATAGTGAACTTAACAGGGGCGGACAGTGTTTCACACAAGATTATTGGTCAAAAGCACTCAGACAAACAACTACAAGGAAACAACCCCACCTGCAAGAAAACAACCCCCTTGTGATTAGCAGTCACATAGACCTTGTCCTTGAAGCCAGCTACGGGTAACAATATTTTCCTGAATTCCTCAATTGGGCGATGTGGGAACACTGTCATGGGAACTTCTCATAGTTGCCCTGGTTTGCTCAGCTACAGCAAGCCATGGGATTCTTGCTGTTTCAATTTCAAAAATCCCTCAACAGAGTTGAGACTTCATTTATAACAACTGTTACTTAGATAATGCCTACATCCTCTTTCCCTGCTCATTCAACTTCAAACAGCTCTGTCAAATTCTATATACCACACCTTTAACACCTTCAGTATCCCTTTTTAACACTTACTTTTGTAGGAATAGAAATGTTGTTTTTGCAGAGTTACATTGTTTAGAAGGAAGGAATGTGGTACTGAGATATGCTTACAGTGATAAGAAAGCTTAAGCAGGTGACCATGAGAAATGCAGACAACCAGACTCCTTAGGACAATTAGGTGAAAATCACAGCGTTAAGTTAAGTCAGATAAGTGAAGAAACATTACCACTTCAAACAGTAAAAATGGCAAAAGGAAATTGAAATTTAACAGGCCGGCTACTGAAAGCCATGCATTGTTTGTGAAGCATCAGATAGATTGTGAACCTGGATTACCCACTCAGTGGGGAAACAGGGGAGGGTCCTGTCATCAAAAAGTATATAAACTGTGTTTTGGAACTAGTAGATGCGCTCTCCTGCTTGTGGGGTGCCCACCATTGCAATCGTGAATAAATTACTACTTCACTGGGATCCTCGCCTGAGCCTAAGTTATTGGTTACGGAGTGTTTCTCACACTTTCACCAAAGGCTCAGTCATTGGCCAACTTAATTCCGTATCTTTCTCCCTCCAGGAGGCTGAAACAACTTATCAGTATACTATATTTCATCCCATTTTCCTTCTGTCCTCCTTCTTCTACTCTGGATATTCCTATCTGAAGTGGGCAGCCTGGCCACACTTAAAACATCTTATCAAAGCCTGTCTTTCCTAGGATTCAGGCTGCAAGACAACAGCCTTCCTTGCCTGCCATTCCTTCATCTCCCTTCCTCTCCTTTCCATCCTGGCCCTGACAATTTTCTTCCACTTTCTCCAACCCTCTGCCCCCAGCACAAGAAGGGTCCCCAGCACAAGAAGGATGTGGAGCTCTTGGAATGGGTCCAGAAGAGGGCCACTAAGATGATCAGAGGGCTGGAGCACCTCTCCTATGCAGAAAGGTTGAGGGAACTGGGCTTGTTTAGCTTGGAGAAGAGAAGGTTCCAGGGAGACCTCATTGCGGCCTTCCACTACTTGAGGGAAGCATGTAAACAGGAGGGGGAATGCCTGTTTATATGTGTTAATAGTGATAGGACAACAGGGAATGGTTTCAAACAGACAGGGGAGATTTAGGTTAGAAATTAGGAGAAAGTTTTTCACTCAGAGAGTGGTGAGGCACTGGAACAGGTTGCCCAGATAGGTTGTGGATGCCTCATCCCTGGAGGCATTCAAGGCTAGGCTGGATGCGGCTCTGGGAAGCCTGCTCTAGTGGTTGGCAACCCTGCCCAGAGCAGGGGGGTTGAAAACAGATGAACTTTAAGGCCCTTTTCAACCCAGGCCATTCTATGATTCTACATGTATTTTATGAAAAGGCCAGGAGAAAGATCAAGTTAATAGTATTCCTCATCATCAAGAATGATACTTTGGAACATCTTTGGAGTGTCGGAAATTCTCCCTTGTTTACAGCTCAATTTTTGAACTACCAAAAAACCCTAACCTACAACAAAAAGCAGATACATACACAAAGTACCATGGTCTTACTACAGAACAGGAACACTCTTCAGTCATAATCCTACATTAGTAACAGTTTGCAGCAACCCATGGGGTACTGTGTATTCTATTACATGAAAACAGTGGCATTCTTTCCCCTAGGAACTTCCTATTACTACTCTCGGGCAATTTCTACTGTTTTGAACAAAATGGCTTATTATGGACCTGTGTATGTCAAGGATGGAAACTCAATCCTATTTAATAAACAAATAGAAACACAGAACTAATTATTGGTTCAAAATTGCACTTTTGTCAGCTTTTCTTTATATTCCAGCCTCTTATATAGGAACACAAATCCCCAAGAACAGGCAAGGATCTCACCATCATACAATGGTGACCATACTGTAAACCACAACACTACAGAAGAGGTGGGATATGACACTGGACACACAATGCATGGAGACTGAGTTGGTCTGTGCAGCCACTGAAATTGGGCCAGAGCCTGTCCGTGATAAAAATCAATAGGAGACTTACTATTGCCATTGTATGGGCATATAAAGAGAACACAAATTATGCAGCATCATTCTTGATTGAGCTATGTTGATATGCCTTAAAAGACCAATTATCTGTCCTTACCATTGCTATGATTACTTTAATAAATTTATTGGCCAAAGAAGGTATTGCCAAAGACCACCTTTAAACACTGACAACAGTCTCTTCTATCCTTCTCTATAGAGGGAAGAAAGAAAACACAGGGTGACTCAGAAATCCTAGGTTATGATCTTCCTATGTTTCCTTTCCAGAGATGAGGATACCTTTCAGCTCATTAAAAAGGGTGACAAACTTTCAGTACTTTAAGTTAACCTTTTCCTTTGCACTTCCTGTCATTAAATTACTTTCCTATTTATTTCTATGCTTTCCTTATTTATTCCCATATTTATAAAACCTAAATCAATTTGTAGGTTATCATCTGAAAAAAAAAAAAATCCAATAATTCCATATGTCCAATATCTGTTCAATCACTGTTTCTGCTGTACAACCAAGGTGGAAGGACTGGATTGAAACAAGTCACAATGAAAATACTTACATTACATTCAAGGGACATTGGAGCAGACCATCTTTAAAGCCCTGTTCTTGCAAGCACAGTCTTTCAGAGTACATGAATGCCAGCTACATTTAACTTTAATGCTAGTTTTGGCACTGATAAGCTGAAGCATCCAATCTAGTGCAGCCATAATATTCTTGAATCAATGCCATGATACAGCTGTACTACACAGATCCATAATGGGAGATTTTTGAACAATTTTTGCTTAAAAGCCAGCAGGCTAGCACATATCTCAGTGCTGACACAATCAGGCAAAAGAAAGCTATATATTGTTCTATACACTTTAAAGTCTGAGTTTGCTTTTCATTTCAGTATATATTCCTTAAGCAACAATCCAACTGAATTTTCTTTTTTTAAGTTGGCAATTTTCAAAAAAAAAAAAAAAATGAAGCTGACAATGCACATTTAATAACTGCAGAAATGGGTTCTGGTTTTCTAAGTATAAAAATATGCTAATTATAAACAACTATTCATTATTTTCCTACGTGCTATTTTTACACACATACCCCTTAATTGTTAAAATTGAAAAACTAACAAATGCACCGTAGTGGGTTTACGCGTAAACCCACTACATGTACCCATTACACTTTTTATGAATCCAGCCCATTGTTCAAGGAAAAGAAATCATACTTTGCACAAAGATTTGCTTTGAAATTGCTGCCAAAGAAAATAACCTTGAGTTATTTGCTGCATTACTGCCACGAGTACATTAAAGGTGCCTAGGGACAGTTTTGACTTGAACATGTGACTTTTAAGAGAAAGCTTTTAAGTTCAATATTTAAAAATTGTTGCTATATCCCTTTTCTTTTGATTTTTAAATTAACTCCAGTTATCGCATATAGGAAGAAGTCAGGTGCTTTTGTTCCTATGTTTTCAATTATTCATCTAAAAATGCAGGCTTGCGTTGCCTGACTGCAATGAATTCAGGGTTATCATTGGGATGTTCAGGAAATAGGCATATATTTCATGGGTGTTGTTTCGTACAAAACTGGAGAATGTAGCACTGGTATACTGAATAACTTTCCAGACTACTAGGACTAGTTGATCATGACCACATACCTATGAAAACCTAAAAGCTCAGACCTAGGATCTGGTCTTAAGGAGAGTTATATTTTTCACATAATCAAGCAAACCTTTAGATGGGAGGTCAGTCCAAGAAGGGGTTATGTAAATAACATGTAAAAGAAACTGTTAGACTTTCTTCTGGAGGAAAAAAAAAAAAAAAAAAACTTGGTGAAGTAACAATTGCTCTGTTTCTCTGGATTTGGGCTGGCCCATTGGAAAGCAATGCTAGGAGCACAAACAGGGCTCTTTGGCAGAGTTTGTGGATCAAAACAGTCCTCTGAAAATGATTATTTTCCCCAGACTATACAGTAAGCATCCCTAGCCCAAAAGATATGCATGGGCAGTGACTTTTGTCAGGATCTTGACAGAAAAAGCTCTCAGTAATTACAGGACCAATCCAACGTCAATTAAAGTTAATTGAGAGACTTGACACTATGTCCCAGAACAACCATAGCAGATTATGGGAAAAAATAACTGTTAATCAATCCAAGGCAAGTATTCAGTGGGCTGTAGCTTGAATCAGAAACAGCTGCAGTCCAAAAGCAGAAATCAGTTCAGCTGACCACATTGTGAAGATTCAGCAAAAAGAAACATGGCAGCAAAACTTGGTTCAAGGGATAGCAGTGTTTTCTGTTTCTTCTAGAAAGAACCATTTTAAGTGGATTATATTATAATTTCATTCAACAAAAGAAGCCTGAAGGACAGCAGTGGCCAAGGCCCTATCACATGAGATGCATTTTCTCTAAAATAACACATTCAGAGGCCTATGCTATGAAAGCTATATTGTCCAGAGAAATTGATGGATAAAGATATGTAAGAAACATGGGCTAGCAACTAGTTAAGCATCTAGTACCCTAGATCATCTCTGAAACCACTGCTTTGAAGCAAAGGCTCTCTAGATTTACGGAAACATCACTGGGTACCTTAAAAATAGAAAATTTCTTTCTGATTAACCTGAGTTTTTAGGCTGCTGCCTTTGGAATACGACACTCTTTGCCTGAGGAAATGAGTGAAGTAGGAAGAAGAGGGAATAGATACATTAAAACAACCTAGAAAGACAGACTGAGCATTTATTTCACCTTCCTGCATATATGGCCCTGATGTAATTAAAAAAAAAAAAAAAAAAAAAAAAAAGAGAGAGAGAGAGAGAGAGAGAGAGAGAGGGGGAGTGCAGAGGAAGGTGGGGGAAATTGGAAATCTTGGGTAATTTTGTTATAAAGAATTTCCTGGATGATGATTTGGAGCATTTAAATATTCCATGGGAGACAGAGAAATCTGCAATTTTTTACTTGTTACTGGTTGCTTTGGATTTCTGTTATTTCTCAGCCATTTTCACCACTGTCAGCCATGTAGATTTTTGAAGTGGTCAAGTTCCCAACATAAGAGAGAGAAAGTATTATGCTTGCCCAGTTGATCAGGAATTCAGAGGGAGACAAGGATATACTTGAAAGATACTTGAGTACATTTAGATTCAAATTTCTTGGGATGCCATGCCTCCCCTACCAAGTAGGATACAGACAAAATAAACAGTCAACCTGACCTAAGTTGCCCACTTGGACAAAGTTCCTTTAAGCCATGATGATTACAGAAAATTATCTTTTGTAAATCAGTAAGCGTGCAGGCAGATGAGCAGATTCACTAGTACTCTCATCTGTTTTATGTTTTCCTTGAAATTTAACTTGATTGGTGCAAAATTACCAACATAGAAGTTAATTTGACCCATGATTTTAACTACATTTTCAAAAGAAAAAACATTTTATTCCTTCCTTAAGTATATTATTTACATTAATGATATTGAACTTGGACTTTGGAAAACAACAACACATTTTAATTGCTTTAAGGCTCATCCATAATAATAATAAAAAAAAAAGATATAGTTTGGGTATATTTATACACTCTCAACTTCACTTGGCTTTTTTAAAAGAATATTTCTGTAGTTTGTGTGATGTTTCAGTGAAAAATCAAATACATGTAATATTATATCTGTGTTATTTCAGATTTTCTGTTGTTTTCATACAGAGGTGATTCTATACCATTATTTTTATTTGTTAAGCTTCAGAAGTTCTTCTGATAAAATTTCATCATTTTAGAGCTTTAACCCCCCCCCCCCCAATAACATTCTGTGATTTTTTTATTATTATTATTCAGTACTTACAAGATGCAGTAACATTTTTATAGATTTATTACCTTTCAGATTGTGATGCCAAACACGAGGTTTATGACCAAATAAAGCATCGTTTCATTTTTTTTTTTTTTAATAGACTGTTTTAGAAGAGTATTGCTTCTGTTCTACAATTGCCTGTACCAAATTATTTAATTGGTTTTGTTCACATCTAAGTCTGGAAAGTATCTGAACCAAAAAATATACACAAAGTATAATAGTGTAGCCAATATGAACTGACAAAAATCATTCTGGAATTGCTCACAATGAAAAGAATATCCAAATAAAAATCCTCAAGCAAGAAAGTATCATCTTAATTTGTTTTAAGTCCCTTTCCAGTAAATACAATCACCAACAGTATTTCCTGATGGATTTCATAGACTCCAATGTCCACAGAAAGTAATTCAAAATTATAAAACACTAAACATTCTTTGGAAACAGAGTATGGAGAGTCAGATTCATGTTGGTTTAAGGCAGCTTGTAGCTGATCTCCCTGCATGTCACCAGCATCAATTCACAGACATTGTCATCACTTCATCTCCTTCAACACTTCCATCAGAGTGGCTTATAAGCACAATGTCACAAAGCCAACAGCAAAGATATAAAGGAAATACTCCACATGCTGTTTGGATATGCGCTCTCCTTCCCAATCATGCTTAGGTCATCTTTCTTCCTGCAAGCCCTACTACACACAAAGCTTCAGATATGTCTGATTCACACACCTCTGCTCAGAGATATCAGGCTCTGCTACAGCTTCTGTCAGTACAGACTGGTAGAGGCCCTAAATCTGACAGATCTGAAGCATAATATGGACTCCCAAGATTAATACTTAGCCATTGCTCTGACATTGAATATCTTAGGATCGTCTTGGGAGACCAGCTCTTGGGACTCATCCTGGGAGTCCACACAACTGAAGATGGCAGAGCAATCCCATTTCCAAATGCTCTATGAACATTAATTATGGTTCACAATGAACTTCAAGGGTAAGTATTATTCCCTTTTTATAGCTGTATTTATATTTATTTAAATATATATTTTTATATTTCCCTTATTATAGCTGTACAAACTACAGCCTTAAAAGTTTAAGCTTTTTTTTTTTTCTTTTTTCTCCTCTTTTTCTTTGAGGTTCCTGGTGAATCAGGTGCCAGGCCTAGAGTACTGTGTCACCGAATCTAGCCTCTCCTGGCTTCCTAGCTTCATCCTGGAGGCAGACTCTAAGTTTCCATTTCATCATATCACTTTACATAAAGACCACGCTAAGGGGAGAGAAAACCAAACATAGTATCCATGATACAAGATTTCTGTTTACTGCCTCAAGTTGCACAAGATGTGAAGACCTGTCACAGTACCATTTTACTTCAAACAACTACATTCTTCTACCCTGTGGTTAAAAAAAAGTCACATTCTCATTATCTGCTAGAATTCAGCAAAAGCATGAAACAGTGGATCAGAGCTATTGACTTTCTCAAATTCTAGAATTCACTAGTCATCTGGTCATCAGGATCTTTTTCCAGGGAGAGGCAATGTCTCTCAGCTTTTACCTTTCACTTCTCTCAACAGGAGCAAGACACCACCTTCTTGTTCAGAAGACAATAGTTTCAGATCAGCTGTGAAAGGGAAGGGGCCTGGCTCCTGTATTTAAGTCTTGTACACGCATTTCACCCTCTTCACCTGGTAAACTGGTTCTGCTGAATAGTATTTCAAAAAAAGTCTTATGTATATCCTAATGTCAGCCAAAGAAACCGAAGAGGTCAAACAACAGACTGTCCTAATATCTCTTACAAGCAGAGGGCCTCCCTTGTAAGCCTTGTAAGGCCTCTCCTCTGTTCACCACCTCATCCTCTGAAAAAAGACTCTGGGGTTCTCACTCTCTCTTCTGCTCAGCTTTCATAATGGAACAAATAGGCACCACCATCTCCAGACTCCTCAACCCTGACTACAGGCAAGGGGAATCCTATATTGTTTCTCCACCATCTTAACTTCCACCTTGAAAATCAAGCTGATTTAATCTGGGATGAATTCTGATACAGGACTCATCCCTTTGAAATGACTTACTGACATATTTATCCTCATATACTATTACATCCATTTAGTCAGAGAAAGACTGAAGGCAGCAACTCACATACAGAAGATAAACTGGCAAGTAGCCCTGGCTACTGCTATTCAGAAGATCACAAAAGCCCTATCATTTATTGTTGTTATTATTCTCACAGAGAAGAAAGAAAAGAAAAAAAAAAAAAAGGTTTCTTTACTTACATTTCAAATTCTGGGTCCTTCATCTTAAAACAGGTGATCTCAAGAATTTGCTATAGTGCATGCCTCTGTATCCATCCTGCATTGTTGTAGTCAAAAAATCTGCAGCACCTGATAATGTTTTTCACATTCTTTGCAATCTGCAAATTACAGGTGATTTCAATAAACAAGAAACTAACACTGACATAATTGACACAAATGTAAGCACTGGAAAACTTTTCTAACATATAATAAATGCCATTTTGTACCTATTTAGATAATACAGGACCACATTTCCTGACACAGTAAGAAATGTTAAAATAACACTCTATGAGAAATGAATATTTTGCATTTAGAGAAGGCAATTTCCTTTTCAAATGGCACTAGTAAACTAGAAATTCCTTTAGGCAAAGCAATGATTTTCATATACAACATTTTAAGCACTAGGTAGAGCATGACCTTCCTTCAGTGACTGAAACCTAGAGATTTACTAAAAAGCAAACATCAAAGATCAAGGCAGGTGTACATTTCATAAGTATCAAGGCATTTCAGAATATCAGTGAATACTTTGTTCTTATGTACACTGAAACTTTTTTCTTTTCACTTCAAAAATTATGATGAATCAAGAAGATTTAGGGGTGGAAAGAAAAAGCATACAGAAAACAAAACACATTAGGTGTGTGTGTCGATCTGCTTGAGGGTAGGAAAGCTCTGCAGGAGGATCTGGATAGGCTGGACCGATGGACTGAGGTCAACTGCATGAAGTTCAACAAGGCCAAGTGCTGGGTCCTGCACCTGGGGCACAACAACCCCAAGCAGCACTACAGGCTGGGAGATGAGTGGTTAGAAAGCTGCCTGGCAGAGAAGGATCTGGGAATATTGGTGGATAGTTGGCTGAATATGAGCCAGCAGTGTGCTCAGGTGGCCAAGAAGGCCAACAGCACCCTGGCTTGTATAAGAAGCAGTGGAAGCAGTGTGGCCAGCAGGACTAGGGAAGTGATCGTCCCCCTGTACTCAGCTCTGGTGAGGCTGCACCTTGCGTACTGTGTTCAGATTTGGGCTCCTCACTACAAGAAGGACATCGAGGTGCTCAAGCGAGTCCAGAGAAGGGCAATGAAGCTGGTGAGGAATCTGGAGAACAAGTCTTATGAGGAGCAGCTGAGGGAGCTGGGGTTGTTCAGCCTGGACAAGAGGAGGCTCAGGGGTGACCTTATTGCACTCTACAGGTACCTTAAAGGAAGCTGTAGTGAGGTGGGGGTTGGTCTATTCTCCCACGTGCCTGGTGACAGGATGAGGGGGAATGGGCTGAAGTTGCGCCAGGGGAGGTTTAGGTTGGATATTAGGAAGAACTTCTTTACTGAGAGGGTTGTTAGGCATTGGAATAGGCTGCCTGGGGAAGTGGTTGAGTCACCATCCCTGGAGGTCATTACAAGACATTTAGATGTAGAGGTTAGTGATACGGTTTAGTGGAGGACTGGTTAGTATTAGGTCAGAGGTTGGTCTAGGTGATCTTGGAGGTCTCTTCCAATCTAGATGATTCTGTGATGATTCTATTATATGCATGGAGGAGACTGGGACAGACCTAGCTTTTCTTCTGCAGGGACAAAAGCTGCTTGCCCTTGACATGACAATCAGAATCAAAAATCTGTGTTCAAACTTGTGGTTGCTACCCCTCGCTAGAGCTGCACAGTCACCCTAATAAACAACATATGGGAAATCTTAGGTTATTATTTGCCAAGAGAGCAAAAATAGCAGAAATTTAAAGGCAGCAACAGCATATTCTACAGAAATAAGGAGTAAGTAGGGGACAGAGTGGTAAACATGCTGCTTCCTTCCATTTCATGAAAATACATCAAAAATGCATAAATTAGTAAAGTAAAACCCACACTATAACGATTGGCATTTTCTCTGGCAAAAGGACTGGTGCTCAGATGTGCTTTCAAGGCAATATAGAACAGCTTGGAAGCTTACCACCCTTCTAACCATGCCTAAAGGGACTGCATCAGATCCAGTAGCCAAAATGTCCTTCTTGAGAGTGAAGGAGGTGCACTCTTCTATGTTGGACAAACTGGACAGGGCAGGAAAGGGGAGACCCTCAGTCATTCTGCTTCCAGTCTACCTCAGGACAACCTGACAGTTGGTGGTAGAAGTCTGTCTGTGTGACTGTCCCCTTTCCTGAAGCCCATGCAGAAGTGTAAACATAGATTTTTTGCCCTTCCTGGCATCCTACAGTAACCGGCACCAGGATAAAAAAAAGGGATGACAGGGAAGCTTTTAGAGTTACAGTTATGTCCCTTATTGCCAAATGGAAGATTTCAGACTGCAAATATCTATCAATCTTGCATATTACACACAGAGATACACACATCAGATTTTGTTTGTTTTGTTAAAAAATAAAGAAAAAATGCCTGAGAAATATTCTTCTCTTGCTATAAAAACATCAGTGCTCATTTTCCCTGTATTCTACTTTGGGCCATTTTGTGTAAAATCTTTAATTAAAGTTTTTCTTTGAAATTGTCATCATCAAACCAGAAGAAAGAAAGTAAAAAATGGAAGGACACAGCTGTGCATATATGAAGTGCTATTCAGTACCAAATGAATTGGAACAAAATAAGTGTCATGACTGTTATGCTCTTAGTTTTGGCTCTGTATTCTCAGTAGCACAGTCTAACTTGTCACTTTATATTGATTCCATCTGTTTACACTCTGCAGAGTATTGGCTTCCTACAGTGAAGATTTCCTATTTACCAGCTGGTAAAGATAGGCCCAAACCAGATAGAAAAGAATTAGACTACGTTCAGACCCTCATAAACACAAAATCAAAAATTAATGGGGGAGGGGAGAGAAGAGTAGGGGGAGTGAGGAAAATATATGGGCCTGATGCTTGTTCATATTTTTTATAACTCATTAGCAGTTTTTAGATACCTTGAAATTTGTGCTATGAGTGTACAAAATAAATCAATTTCCTGTCTCCTTTACATTGCACTTTACGCGAACAGACCTGTTGTAGACATGAATCAATCCCAGTACTTCAGTCATCTTAAAAGGGAAACACTCAAGGTCTGAACTTAGCTAATATTTCCACTCACACAAGCCAGCTATGAGTGAAAGACTTCCGTATAAAATGGATGTACACATGCATACAGAGCCATCTCTGCACTCTGATAATGAGTTTTCATTATTTCCTACTTGCTGAATTCTTTTCTTAAGAAGACACTATGATTTGGAGGGTCTGACTCACTTCAGGAGAGTCCTTATGATGATATTAAAAAAAAAAAAAAAAGTTGTATGTTGTTGAGCAAATCTATTTTTTTAATATTCAGAAACACTGTAATTGAAGTCTAGGCTCCTTTCTGTGGTGACACATCATTGCAAGTATTACTGGGGAACAAATCCTATCCCTATTTTTGGTGTCTGAGCAACCAAACCAGCAAAACCATACTCTAGATTTAAGGTGCTTAGAAGATGAGCCACCCTTTATTGAACAGGTCTTAGCTGTGCCAGGGAAGCAGCATGCAGACAGGATTATGGAAATTAAGGGTCTGGGCTTCTGGAACTGTATTAAAGTTCTGGTTCTTCTTACCCACACATAAGAAAATGCATAACTATCCTAACTTCATTGCTGCCTTGCGTCCCTGAACAATCACTAAGCCACTGGGGGGGGGGGGGGGGGGGAAGCTCTTTCATGCACCATCATTTATATTTCCAGGCACACATCTTTTCAGCATTTGGCCCTCCTTCCTAGGCTTAGTTCTTTGCTTAGAAGACAGCACTGGTGATCCTAAACATTGTGGTCATTTTCCTACAATCTGCTGTTACTTCTCTTTCCTGTTCAGTATGTTTTTTAACTCCTCCCTGCTCTTTAAACCTGTTCTTCTCAAGACAGCAACCTTCAGTAGTAACATGTTATCGTATGTGACTAGAAATGATGGAAAGACTTCTGCAGTCAAAACAAAACTTAGAACTTTGCCCTGGCATTTGAAATATTCAAAATATTTTCCTAGCTTTACTGAGCAGGTAGTAATAACTACAAAGGCAGTAAGGCTTGCTTTCTACAAATACAACAAATAATTTTGGTGTCATAAAAAACGCTCAAGGACAGGTTTGAATCATTTGATTAAATAAATTGTCAGCAAGGCTAGAATTTAAGTGCAGGACAGTGATCAGAAGTCCAAGACTGTTTTTCAGGTGTTGGTTCCCCTATATCTTTTCACTAACTAGAGGATGCTCTGAACCACCTGCTGCCTTCTTGATCTCAGCCATCACATTGGTTATGATGTCTAAATACAGGTATATGTGGTAGGTGAGCCTAATGTGGCTTTCTGCCTATGAAGGGGAAAAAATTACTATTCTTTTTTAACTGAGAACATTGCATTTTTTTTTAAAGTTCCCTCATACACATACAAATTTAGAACCCAGCCACAGTCACCAACATAAATGTATCCTTCCTTGAATGATGATAGACATCTAAACAGAAGCAGAATAAGGTTTAGCTTGGGAATTACCTGTGTAATGTTACAGGTGAATATTTAAAAGATTGTATGAACTCTTGGTGTATCTGAATAATTACCTGTGTACATCATGTATTTAAATATCTTGCAGCACTTAGCTAACTCAATGGTTCCTGAAATACATATGTAACCATAACCTTGTCTTAAGTTAATGATGTTTTTTGTTAATGTACTCAAAATGTATATAATAGCTATATTTCACAAAGCTATTAAAATATAATAGTACCTTTTAAATTTAAGGCAGCAGACCTCTAATTAGGACATCAGAGGATATTTTCAATACATAAATTCTGTAATAAGATATTTCATCTCCTTCTTTTGTGATAGGAAATACTTAACATGAAAACTTAAATGTTACTCTTCAGTTAGCTGCATATAGCCAAATGAATAAAAGCTATGACATTAATAACAACTATATCTAGTTATGATTGATAGGCCTTTATACAGTAAGAAAAGATTGTCTTGGATACAATCTGTTCTAACAGCCTTGCGATAAGTTAATATTTCAGTCAGACTAGAGTGAGGATATATTTTATATATTTATATTTTATATGTTTATATTTTTTAGATATGTTAACAGAAAAAGGAGGACCAAAGAAAACATAGGTCCGCTACTTGATGGGGAAGGTTTCCTCACAGACAATGACATAGGCAAAGCAGAGATGCCTTCTTCACCTCTGTCTTCAATGCTGATGATGGTCTTCGGGACCCTGGGTGCCCTGAGCTTGAGGACCATGACAGTGGGAATGACAAACTCTCAACCAACCCTGAACGTGTGCTGGATTTACTGCTCCACCTGGATCCATATAAGTCCATGGGTAAGGATGGGATCCATCCCAGGGTGCCTAAAGAGCTGACTGATATCATTGCAGAACTTCTCTCAACTATTTTTCAACAATCTTGGGAATCTGGAGAGGTCCCAGTAGACCAGAAGCTGGCAAATGTCCCAATTTTCAAGAAGGGTAAGAAAGAAGACCCTAGCAATTACAGGCCTGTCAGTCTCATGTCAGTGCCTGGTAAAATTATGGAGAAGATGATTCTTGAAGTTACTGATGTGCACCTGGGGGACAATGCAGTCATTGGTACCAGCCAACATGAGTTCATGAGGGGCAGGTCCTGCCTAACAAATTTGATTTCCTTTTATGATAAGATCACCCATCTAGTTGACCAAGGGAAACCAGCTGATGTGATCTTTTTGGACTTCAGCAAGGCTTTTCACACGGATCCTATTGGGAATAGGATCCTACTGGACAAAATGTCCAGCATACAATTTAACAAAAACATCATACGGTGGGTGAGCAATTGGCTGATGGGCAGGGCTCAAAGGGTTGTGGTTAATGGGGCCGCATCTGGCTGGTGGATGGTCACTAGTGGGGTCCCTCAAGGCTTCATTTTAGGGCCAGTCCTCTTCAATGTCTTTATAAATGATTTGGATGTAGGAGTAGAAGGTGTTTTGAGCAAATTTGCTGACAACACCAAACTTTGAGGAGTTCTGGACTCTGATGAGGGTGGAAAGGCCTTGCAGAGAGATCTGGACAGATTGGAGAGCTGGGTGATTACCAACTACGTTAAGTTTAACAAAGACAAGTGCTGGGTCCTGCACCTGGGACGGGGCAACCCTGGCTGTACGTACAGACTGGGCAATGAGACTGGGCCTGTTCAATCTGGAGAAGAGGAGGCTGAGGGGGGACCTCATCGTGGTCTACAACTTCCTCGTGAGGGGGAGTGGAGAGGCAGGTGACCTATTCTCTGTAAACACCAGCGATAGGACCTGTGGGAATGGTGTTAAGCTGAGGCAGGGGAAGTTTAGGCTGGACATCAGGAAGCGGTTCTTCACTGAAAGGGTGGTTGCACACTGGAACAGGCTCCCCAGGAATGAAGTCACTGCACCAAGCCTGTCTGAATTTAAAAAGTGATTGGACTGTGCACTTAATCACATGGTCTAAACTTCTGGGCAGACCTCTGCGGTGCCAGGAGTTGGACTTGATAATCCTTATGGGTCCCTTCCAACTCTGGATATTCTATGATTCTATGGTAACCTGTCCCAGCTTCATATTAAAAGTAGTTCAAGAAGTCATTTCCATAAGATCCTCCCATCTGCGCTTGTGCAGTGTCTCCTGGTGGTGGATGTGCCTATACATAGGCATAACCTATCCCCACTTCATATTAAAATTAGTTCAAGAAGTCATTTCCATAAGCTCCTCCCCTCTGCAGTTGCACATTGTCTCCTGGTGGTGGTTGCTGGTGGTCGTGGGGATGAAGGTTGGTGACTCTTCCTCGTCACCGCTAGTTGACCTCTTGTTTTTGCGCAGACTCAGTTGCTTCTTGGCTCTTGTCCATCCGTAGGACCAGTTTCTGACAGTTTCTTAAGATAGGCTCACACTCTTATCAAGAGACTAACCTTGGTAAGGGGCCCAAGGCTTCTTGCTTTAATTAATTTGCAGAATGCACACTAGTTGGCAAAGACACTAAGTAGCATCCACTAGTTTGATACCGTCAGCGCTCTATCTCTATTTGCTAAGATTCTCCTAACTCCCTCTCTCAGTCAGACATGGTATGTGACATCAGGTTACAGGTTAATTTGAAAATGTCCAAATATAATAAGATCATGACACTGATGGACAGGTTTTTGTGACTCAGTTTGTGAAATAAATAAGTCTAGGTTTCCCATAGTCACACCACCACATCTTCCCCAATTAGAAAAAGTATTTTGATGCTGTTCAACCCTGTCTGAGTTTTAAGTAGCCTGAGCTTTCAGGTGGATGAATAATTTTAAGAGTACAAAATGGTTAAAATACTATGCTTGTGATGTGACTGAATGTTTTATACCAGCCTTGCAAAGAGCTAAATGATCCAGTTTCTTATATAAAACAAGCATTGTTACTCAAGCCACAAGCATCTAGTAATGAAGAAATAGAATCACAGTAGGACTATGCTAAAAAGGGATTCATAGCATAGATTAGAGAGAGGAGACTTAAAACACTTCGTACTTTAGCATGATAATAACAAAAACAACACTTTAAGCGTACCTATATGACAAGATCTTCATAATGCAACAACAGGGCAACATCCATTTATGCACATTACTAAATTGATAGCAATAGATCAAGAGCACCATCTACTTATTATCTGAAGTGACCTACGATACCAGCACGTGGTTTGTGCTATCACCCTGGTCAACATACTTTCTCCTTGAGCAGTAATTCCAGCTGCCTTAATGTCGTTGTCTGGCAACCTTGGCTGTTTGATCTGAAAACACAGAAAAAGTATAGATGAACATGAACCACAATAGTACTGTTGAAGACCACTGTAGGGACACGAATGGGGGAGCTTTGGCTTGGCATGCAAAGAACTACAAATGCAAGAAAGTGGCTTGATCCTACCTTCGTTCTAGCTGTTCCTCACAACTTTGCACTGCTCGTAAACAAAATCACTACTTTGGATCCCTGAGCAGAACAGAGATGTGGCAGCTGTCCCTCTTCTACCAGTGTGATGACTTAGTGTAGAATATTTTTTGTTCAAGGATATATCTATATGTATATGCTGCTGTATTTGGCCCTTGGAATGATACAAGAGTCCCAAGGTCAAGAAAGCTATAGTGCTAGTTCTCCCTTCTACTTATAGTGCTAATTCTCTCTCATCAAGTGTCCCTCAGAACTATAAACATGCCTCCTCCCCTTCTCTCCAAGCACAAATGAAATCTATTTGTACCTGTTGGTCACCAGTAACTTTGAAAATTTGAAAAAATCTTTTTGAAAATAAATAAATAATAATAATAATAAAAAGATGTATTACTTTGCTTTAATTCCATTTCCTCATCCCATTGACTTGCAACAGGCCAGCCAAGTCTACTTTCTACAGCTGGCTCTACATGTGCAAAATTCTAATCTCTGCATATTTGTCTTCGGTTTCAGCCTTAAGTAACTGGTTCTGAAAAGCTTTGCACAATGTTATTCATATCTGGTTTTGTGGCATGGAGTCCTGAAAGCTAACTTTTGCCATATTTTCAGCCTCTGAATTCAGTGGAATTGCTCGAGTTTTAAACAGGAAAAGTAAGTATCTCATAATTCATCCCATCATAACTTCTGGAAAACAGCACCTGTACTGCCCTCCAGTGGTGGAAGTATAGATATGTTTCTGATAGCTTTCACAATCCTACCGTTATGTTTACTTCTCTACACTGCACACAGTTTCAGAAAAGATCTCTAGGTGGCCAAAAAACAAATCTTTAATGATCTGTTCCAAATGTTAGTGAGTTTAAAAGGAAATCAAGAGTAACATCTTATTCTCCTTGAATGTTAGAGGAAAATCCAACCCTAAGTGTATAAGAAGATTTACCAATTTACTATGTCCCATGTAATAAAGAAAAGATTAAACTTTTATTCCAGAAAAGACCCCACATTTGTATTTTAATTAGTTTTCACTAATTAATTAGGATTTTTAAGCTCCTCTGTCTCTCTAGGAAAAAGTCCCTCCTTTTTTTTCTACTTTTCTTTTGCTGCTCCTCTTCTTCCTCCTGCCTCCTTTCAAAGTCTTAATCCTATTTTTGTATCCCTGGTATTACACGCCTTCATTCTTTCTTTGTCTGAGAGTTTTCTTAGCTTTGCACTTGCTGGGAATAAAGTTGGACTGGAATTTACAAAAATTTTTTTGGAGGAAGAACAATTTCCTTGCAGATCCCTTTTCAAAATTACATTCTTTATATTTCACTGGGGGGGAGTAGCAAGGGGTGGTGGTGAAAAAACATTAGTGCTCCACTAATAAAGCTGCTGTGAGAGCACCTTTCTTTTTTATAATATTTTTATTATTATTTTTATGTAGAATATGGATCTACCTTTCATTTTTGAATCCTTATGAAACTGCATTGACTATGATTTCTTTAATACACAATAATTTACAATGTTAATTTAGTTAACAGGCTGATTAGTGCCAAAGACTCATATTTTCCCAGTAGCAGATCAGTGGCTTAGAAGACCATTCCTTTCCCTTTAGCAATTAGTCAACATTCCTATGGCAACTATGGCAATTACATATACAAGAAAAACATTTCTAGAAAAGAACTAATTGTATGTCTACCTTACTAGATGCTCACATCAGCAGCTAGACCCTGCTTTGAGAGCTAGAAAACTCACAAGTGATTTGTGACTAGAAGTCAGGAGCAATTTGACTGCATAATATGGAACACTTACCTTTTTAGCACGCTGCAACTTTCTGCAACTTTAGTGAACAGGAAGTCAAGATAGGGCACAGTAACTTTGCCAATACTTGGAATCTATATTTCAAAATACATAGATCAGTACATGCATAAATACATGAGTAAGTGCTATAGTGATACCAGATATTTTTAAATACTTCATTTGCATTACTAATTTATTCTTTTCCTTAAGAAAAATAAGTATCTTATAATTGTGCTTTTGTTCTGTATATTTTGCATGACTGCTTCTCAGCAAGTTGTCTACAATTAAGCAGAGCTTGGTAACCCTCTCCCCCCAACATGAAAGTCCGCAAGTTTTTTCATAGTATGAAATAGAGATTTCTCAAGTCTCTAGCTCTTATCTTCCATGTGCGTATATGAAAGCATATTCATTCTCATCAGCACCTTCTCTTGATCCAAAATAGTATTTAAAGTGTTTCAGGTGCATATGTCATCCTAATGGCTTTTTAGGGACTATATCATCAAAGAATTTAACATCAAGCTTAGCCGAAATGTGCTTAGCCTTTTACAGACTGATTGGTTTAATGTGGGTGAGGTGAGCTGTTATGTTTACATTTTAAACTACAAAAAACAAAGGAGACAGACTGGGGGTGGGGAAGATTACAGTTTCCTACATTTTCAATACAAAAATGTAGGTGTGCAATAACACTGGTGCAGATTGTGCATGAGAATCCTCCCCATTTTTCAATGTGTCAGTTACATTACCATATAAATGCCCAACACTCCTTCAAGTCCTACCTCTGCCTATGGCTTATAAATTCACAAGTGTGAGAAGTGTGCTGAGAACCCCTCCCCCCACCACCATTGAGACAAAAAGCAGCTGGTACATCTCGGAGTTCACAACTTAATCTATGCACACTCATAACACTGCATGTTTGTGACTAAGCTTTGAGTAGTGTCCTTGTTTTTAATTGCAAAATCTGGTAGTAAATGGCAACTTTTTCAACTAGAGTGACAAGCCACAAATAAAGAACAAAATTTTAGAATTTAGTTCATATTACTTTTGCAAGTTCTCTATTACTTTCACTTCAGCTACTCATATAAGATTTCAACCATATCTAACATCTTTTAAATAATATTTGTCTTGAATCTGCTCCCATTGAAACATAGGGAAATTTTGCACCTAAGAAGTAGGAAGTGTCCCTAAATTATTATAAACAGCAATGACTTAGCATACCTCTGCCAGCTCAGCATCAAATTGCGCTTCTGTTAGACAGATTAGAAAGATTTCAATCACACTCCTGAATTCATCCTTTCTGACTGTTAGGGTCTGAGCAACATCAAGCATTTAAAATGGTTTTTTTCACTTCATCTTCTTTTACGTCTTCTTGCACGTCTTTTGAAGTAAGATCTGCCCAAAGTCCCAGGAGAATAATGTAGGATCTGGGACAGAACTCACAGACATAGCTGTAAAATATATTAGGTAATCATATTCTCCTAAGCCTGGCAAAGTCACACCTTTTTCTGAGAATTCAACACAATCAGTTTATTTGCAGATACATAAGCAAATCAGCTGCTGCTTGTCCACTTATCTGAAGGCAGTAAATAAACAAACACAATTGTAATGGCTTACTAAGAGATCTTTCATCCCTGAAAGTACAGTCTTCTGGTTTTGTTTGTTTTCCAACAGAATAAAAATGTTTCTGGACATTTCTATTATAAAATCATCATATTCTAAGAAAATCATCAGATTCCATGGTCTGTCTTTCTGCAGCTACAACCAAAATAGTAAGGGTTTAAAACTTAAGTTTTAAAAGTTAAAAATCTATAAAGTACAACACATAGGTGTGTCCTGCCATCTCAGACATGATCGCTTTGCCCTGTATTTTATTTGGTTACTGAGATTTGGGTACACCTATCACATACTAGTGGGTTTAGCATTTGTTGTTCATATGTGGAGCCTACAGTCAACATGTATATTAGTGCACATCAGCCTCTTTCCTTCAAAAAACAGGCCAAGCAACAGAATGAGTAGATGTACAGTGCAGCACAGCTTACAGAGATACCTTGTGTTACACCTCCCATTCTTGCTGGGCCCGAATGAGAACTACACAAGGCCCAGAAGGTTTTGCCTGTTTCTTTTGGATTCATGAGCCAAGTTCAGCCACAGCTGTGAGCATTTAATTACCTCCCAGTTGAATCAATGGAGGTTCTGTGCACAAATCTAAACCTAGAGGCCAGCTCATATGCATTTATGTTTTTTTTCCAAAGTTTAATCTAGGATCTGCCATTAAACAAAACATAACTGCCTTCAAAAGAAGATTTGTTTACAAGAAGCAAGATGGCAAAATACAGCTTCTTGTTATTTACAGCTTTGATGCAGTTTTATGGGATTTTTTTTAATGCTCATCCCTTTCTTGCACAGAAAGGATACAGTCTTGTACATTTCGACTCCAAGACTTTTTGACACAAGAAGGTATTCAAATGCACACCGGATACAGCTTTGGTGAATTCAACAGAGCTGTCACAGCTTACCCCTGCTGTGACTAACCCTAAATCTTAAGCTGTATGGCAAGGAGAAGAAGAAAAGTGACATGAGCCATGAAGCTTTGAATGATAATAATTAAAAATTACTTGCAAGAGGAATGTCCACTTTGGGATTAACAGCAAATTCATACTTGATTGGCACAAACTATAAATCTTAGTACTCCAGAAAATGAATTTTCAGTGGTAAGTGTACAGTCATTAAAAATGAGTTCCCAAACAACAAGACGTATCGAGTATGGTAATATGATTTAACTGGCAACAGCGAACTTGCAGTGATTTCAGAATATAAATGAGACAATAGTCCAAGGAACCAATGAACTTCAGAGAAGGGAATAAAATTAAGACCCTCTCCCTACAAACAGGTGGAATAAGTGTGGGGTGGGGTGAGAAGAGACAATGCTTCCTCTTCCACCCTCAGTTAAAAAAAAAAAAAATAAAAAAAAAATCTGGATCTAATGTCTACAGGATCCAGCAAATATGGCATACTTGTGTGGGGTGACTTCTTTCAAAGTGCTGAAGGAACTGTGTCCCAAATGCCAAATGGCACAAGTGTTCCTTGGCTATTGCAGCTTGCTACACTAAAATGCACCACTGACTCTGATGCAAATACGGCAGAAAGCACTGAGTGAACAAGGCTACCTATGAGTTACAAAGATTTTGTCCTCTAAATCAAAATCCTTTTGTTGTTCAGAGTCCCAGGACTATGAAAATTTAGATTTCAGTAGAAATCTGCAGCTGATTTAATTGAATGCTGCTTGCTGCCACACACCAATGCTCTGTTTTGCGTAGACTGAGGTCCTGAGGTAACTGTGATTCCTTGACAGGAAGAGCGTAAGTTACTGAAGTCTTCTGCATTTGTCACTCTGGCCATGACTTGGTTTAAAACAGAATCATCAGAATAAAACAGAATATAGGACATGAAAGGAAGCAGCGTGGCTGGCAACAACAATGATAGGAAAACACATATATATATACACACACACATTACGTACATATAAATATATTCTTGACACAAGACCTAATTCACTGATGTTTTGACTGAGGCAGTATCTGGTACCACTGCAGAGGTTTTGGACACTTTTCATCTGGTTGCTACTAGTCAGCAAGATCTCTCTCCTACACTACCACTTACAAATATGCAGTTTAGTCTATCACTCTAGTGAGCTATTCTAGTGTCCAAATAACAGAGAATTTTATCAGTAAGTCTTTTTAGCCCTCATCTTGAAGTGCATATTAATGCATATTACAGCATTCTCAAAGTCTTAAAAAGCAAACAAAAAACAATAACCTTTTAGTTAAAGCCTGCTATTCTATTAAACAGTTCAGTTGCTTAGATGTTTAGACTTTTAGGCTTTTGCATGTCAAAAATGCATGTACCAGACACCAGTTCATTACACAAATTACTCTGTCTTATGAAAAGCTATTATGAATTTTCCACACCAGAAAATCTGAGGCAAACTATACTGTTAGTATAAACAGAAAAGCTAACCCGGAATATAACAATCAGAGAGTGCAGCATGGCATATTCAACAGTTTCATAAGCGTGGCTCACTGGTGACCTGCTAGGCAATGTTAAGTAGTCTGTATCTGCTCTGTGCAACCACACAGCTCAAACAGTATTTGCAGTTACAACAGTATTTGCAGTTGCAAGCTCTGTTATGTGAGCTCCTGTCAGAAGTTCTGAGAACTGACGATGTTCTAATGCTCAAAGTTTTGAGAGCTGTTGCTCTGTGGCACATTCTGACATGAAGAATCTGTCTTTGCCTGTTTCTGATGTATTTTACATGCTACTGCGTCCAGTTTTGGCATCTACAGCGGCTAGTTACAGGCCCCACTGTACAAGACAGATAGTGAAGAGTCCAACACAGAGCCACAAAGATGACTGAGGAACTGAAGCATCTCTCCTATGAAGAAAGGCTTATAAGAGCTAGGACTGTTCAGCCTAGAAGAGAGAAGGCTCGGCGGAATCTCAGTGTGTACAAATACCTGAAGGAAGGTTGCAAAGAGGACAGAGCCAGACTCTTTTCTGTGGTGCCCAGTGCCAGGACAAGAGGCAGTGGGCACAAACTGGAAGACAGGAGGGTCCCTCTGAATATCAGCAACCCCTCTGTGCTGTGTGGGTGACAGAGCACTGGCGCAGGTTGCCCAGAGAAGTCATGCAGTCTCCTCCGTGAAGATCTTCAGAAGCCACCACGTGGTCCTGGGCAGCCTGTTCTGGGTGGCCCTGCTGGAGCAGGGGATTGGGCCAGGTGATCTCCAGAGGTCTCTTCCACCCTCAACTGTTCTGTGGTTCATCTGCTTAACAGTCTTTAAATCACACATACTATCAAGTACAGCCTGTCTCATGCAGCAGACCACAGGGTGATTCTACTTACATAGTTCTCCCAATTCGACACTTCAAAGGAAGTGTTTTAGAAGTCTGAGGTCACGTTTTCCTTTTGGCACATATAAGTTAGAAGTGTGCTTTCTTCCCAAATAGAATGACAGAGTACAATATATTTCTTCCTCTTTCTGTCATGCACCAATCAACCAATTGCACCTTGCTCCTGCCATTCAGTTAACACAGTATAGAAATCAAATATTAGCAATGGGAATTCTGTGACTTCTGTAGCTTCTCAAAAACTTAGCATGCTATGTACAAAGTAAGACACAATGTACGGATTCTCCGTAAAATTAAAAAAAAATAGAGCAGACATTACAAGGCAAAGTGGAAATGCACTTGGTTTTCCTCTTGTCCTGCTAAGTCCTCTAGCAAAAATGCAGAGCTAAACAGCATTTCACACAGGTATAAGAGCCCTTAGTACCCAAAAAAAGAATAAACAAACGAAACCACTGCAGTCCCAAAGTGTGATTCTATTTCTAAATTTTTCCATTATGTAGCTCAGTGTTTCAGAAAATTAGGGAGAATGGTAAAGTAGACAGGCAAGGAGACAGACAGTGAAGGACAGAAGAAAGGGAAAGAAAAAAAGATGTGAGAAGAGATAAAAGAGAAGATCAGGGAGGAGAACAGAAGGTTGGAGAAAAGTCAGAAAACACAAGGAAAAAGGTCAAAAGAGAAGTCAGAGAAGCCCAGTGGAAGTGAAAGATGAAAAAACAAGTTAGAGACAAAGTTTGAGGAGACAGAGGAGAAGGGCAATGAAGGTCAACATTAAAGGAAAAAGGTCTTAGAGAAGGATCAAAATAGAAAGGAAGGGAAGATGAGAGAGGAGGAATACAGGAATGGAGTCGGTCACAGAAAATAAGGTTAAAAAGAAGTAAGCAAGCAAAGGGAAATAAAAGAAGATCAGACAACCTGTGGAAAAAAGCTCACACAAGATTAGAGGGAAGATGGTCTGAGAAAAGGTCAGGCAACTGAGGTGATATGGGTGACCCATTCGGCGATAGACTAGAGCTGATTGATACGGCAGTGCACTAAAGGTAACCAGGCTAGAATAAGAGGAAGTGGGAACCAATCGGAAGAAGTTGTTAGGCTCGGACAGGCCTATAGAGAGCTACATGTGATCAACAGGAATGCACCAATCAGAAGCCTGTAACTATGCCTGCTAGCCACACGCAGCGTGTGTAGCTGGCTCAGAAGAGACATAATGTCTTGCATTGGAAAAATAAAGGGTCTCCAGTTCTCGACAATCCTGGAATTCGTGTTGTCATTCCCTTCAAATGATGGCCCCGGTGTGAAAAGGGGTAGAGCAACGCTGCACAAGCGTCCAGAGGGAACCTTGCTGAACGAATCAAGCTTGCAGCTGGACTGCAGTTTTAACTGCAGGACATCACCTGAAGGACAGGTGAGCAGCTGGGCATTAACAATGGGAGCAAATCTTTCAGCAGCAGCAGAAGCTATAGTAAAATGATTAACACAACTATGAATGAAAGCCAGGGATCCCGGGCTCAGAAGATAGCTGTGCTAATTTTAACGCCAACACAAAAATTACTCTGGGAGCAAAAATGTAAAGAAGTGTGCGAATTAGCTGCCCTGGGTAACACAGAATGGCAGCCTGGCGACCCCCTCTGGGTAGTCGGGATGCCACAGTTGATGGGGACTGAGCCATTACTTGAACGCAGGGTCCAGTGCCACCTGCACCCCCGCTGTCACCTAAAAGCACCCGTCCTTCCACCCGCCCTGCCACTGGCTGCTGCGTTTCTCAGGTTTGAGCGCCCGCCCGCACGCCCCAGTCGCTGCCATGTTCCGCCTGCTGCTGCGCCCAGGCTCAGGCCCCCCCCCGGGCCCCCACTCGCCGCCGACTGCCGCCGCTCACCCCCCTTCTCCTCCCCCCCCCGGCGGTCCTCTGAAAAGGGCAGCCACAGATCTCAGCAGTGCAAACAAGAAACTCAATAAATCCCAGCAGCTGAAAAAAACTTTTCAAAGGATGTGGTGATGTAGGGGTTTCATTCCACATTGGAATTTCATCAGTATCTCTACCTGTCTGTGTCAAGTGGTGTGGATATGACTGCGGTTCTCTGCAAACTTGGTTTCAGTGAATCCTCACTGCAATCTAAAAGGGCTGCTGGTACACGAACATTTCTGTTGGCATATGCTAT